>NC_092712.1:134686334-134993541 GCF_047496885.1 Scyliorhinus torazame
GTAATAGATACGGTGTTCAGTTATTCAATGCCATCTCTTAAGGATTGGAGTTCAAATAAATACTTGCAGTTGTTATTAAAATGACAATTAATAATGGGACATGTTGCAGATAGGATGCTGTAACAATTTTTAAAAACCTACGATAGTAGTGGAACTCCATGGTTCAAGGATGATCAGAACAAAATGAGTTTCCTTCCATGCATTAATTTTATCAAAAGCAATTTAGTGACAGCCATGTGTAGCTGCAACTGTGACTGTGTTTAATGGTGATGCCCAAATAAAGAGAAAATGACATGACTAAAAGCATAATGCGTGGTTGAGTGTCAAAGTTGGGGATGAGCCCACATCTGCTTAGCCAGCTCGCCCGGTATCTATGTAACAGCTGTCGAGACATTAGCTGGCTTGAGGTGGCTTCTCTCCCCTATCAGGGGAGGAAGGCCCACCTCTGAGAGCTTCTGGCCCACCAGTGGCAGTTAGCCAGTTTATAGAAAATGAACATAATTGGGAAACTACTCCGGTTCCATTTCTGCCCCAGCTGGGAATTCCACTTGGCATGTGGGCATCCCCCATCAGCCTGGAACGTGTCCACAAGATGGTGAGTCCATTCCCTGGTATTTAATTGGCTATTCTTTTAAAGTTAATGGCGGGTGTGCCTGGAACATACCATACTGATTTGGAACCCAAAACTGGTCCCCATGTTTGGTTCCCACCCATGGAATAAAAATTCAGCTCATGGAATCATTGGGAGGAACCCACTGGAACTTGTATCAATTTTGTACCTGTTTTACAAATAGACTGCAATCGAAATGGAATTAACTGTTCTCAACTTTATTGAAAATTGGAATTCTTACAGAAAATATTTGCAAATTACAAAGCCTGAGTCTGCCGTCCTTCAAAGGAGAGCTTGTGTTTCATACTGAGGAGACCTGCTGTTTTCTTTCAGGAAGTCTTCAGATTCGGTACAACCTAGGAGGTACAAAGGAGCCTTACAGAATTGACCTGAACCACAGAAATCTGGCTAATGGACAACCGCACAGCGTCAACATCAGTCGACATGGGAAGGAATTACGTCTTCAGGTAAATCTTGCTAATGTGACAACGAGACACTTCAGCAGGTGAACTTGCATCTCTATATGCTAGTTCTTTCACCTCAATGCAGGCTTGGAGAATGACAGAAGTTGTGGGAGGGGCTGGTTTTAGGTTTACAGTCTTTTTATTTCTTTAGTATCCACACATAGAGCTACATCTAGCTGATTGTGATAATACGGAGCAGTGTTTTCACTGAATTCTCAAATTTCAACTAATGTGGCAAAAAGGAGAACATGAGAAAAGGAGGAGGAATGGAAACGCTGAACATTTTTTAGAAGGTGAGAGACTTGTAAATGATTGTATTCCGAGAGACCTGGGTCTCTTTGTATACATATCACAAAAAGCTAACATGCAGCTATACCAAACAATTAGAAAGGCAAATGGTTCATTTGTCTTTATGGCAAGGAGGTTGGAGTATACGATTAAGGAGGTCTTGCTGTAATTATGTAGGGCTTTGGTGGGACCATACCTGGAGTACTATGTACAATTTCTGGCTTCTCATCTAAGGAAGGATATACTTGTCTTAGAGATGGTCAATTAAAGTTCACTACTGGGATGAGAATGCTATTCTACCAAGAGAGATTGAGTAGAGTGGACCAATATTCTCAGGTGTTTAGAAGAATGAGAGGTGAACGCACTGAAAAGCATAAAGATTCTTAGAGGGCTTGACAGGATAGTTGCTGAGAAACTGTTTCCCCTAGGTGTTGAGCGCAGAACTAGTCATAGTTTCAGGATAAGGAATCGACCATATAGGACTAAGATCAGGAGAAACTTCTTCACTCAGAAGGGTACGAATCCTTAAATTCTCTACCCCAGGGGGCTGTGGGGAGTCAGGAGGTGAGATTCCTAATCCCTGACCTGCTCTTGTAGCTGCAGTATTTATATGGTTGGTCCAGTTCAGTTTCTGCTCAATGCTAAACCCCAGTATGTTGATTGTAGGGGATTTACTGATGGTAATGCCATTCAATATCAAGGTGCAATGGTTAGAATCTCTCTTGTTGGAGATGGTCATTGTCTGGTACTTGTGTGGCGTGAATGTCATTTACTTCATATCAACCCAAGTGAGGATAATGACCAAGTCTTTCTGTACTTGAATATTGACTGCTTCAGTGTCTGAGGAGTTGTGAATCATGCTGGAGATCATGCTATCATCAGCCAACATCCCCACTTCTGATCTTATTGTGGAAGGAAGGTCATTGATGAAGCAGCTCAACATTGTTGGGGCTAACCTGAGGAACTCCTCTAGCGATATCCTGGGATTGAGATGATTGAACTCCAACAAGCACAACCATCTTCCTTTGTGCCAGATACTCCAACCAGCATAGAGTTTTCTCCCTGAGTCCCATTGACTCCCTTTTTGCTAGGCTCCTTGATGCCAAACTCGGCAAATGCTGCCTTGATGTCTAA
This sequence comes from Scyliorhinus torazame, assembly GCF_047496885.1. Taxonomy (NCBI): domain Eukaryota; kingdom Metazoa; phylum Chordata; class Chondrichthyes; order Carcharhiniformes; family Scyliorhinidae; genus Scyliorhinus; species Scyliorhinus torazame. The sequence continues at coordinate 134,688,831 of NC_092712.1, forward strand.
GACAATCACTCTCACCTCAACTTCGGAGTTCCGCTCTCTTGTCAATATTTGAACCAAGGCTTTAATGAAGTCAGTTGCTGGATGGCCCTGTCGGAATGCAAACTGATCATCAGTGAGCAGGTTATTGCTGAACAAATGCTGCTTGATAGCACTGTTAATGACTCCTTCCATCATTTTACTGATCATCAAGTGTGGAATGATATCAGCAAGGCTTGTCCTGCTTTCTGTATGCAGGAATTTCCAGACAATGTTCCAAATTGCTGGGTAGATGCCAGTATCGTAGCTGTACTGGAATAGCTTGGTTAAGAGCGCAGCAAGTTCTGGGACACAAGTCTTCAGTGCTATTGCCGGAATATTGTCAGGGCCCACAGCATCTGCAGTAACCAGTGCCTTCAGCTATTTCTTGATATGAGTGAATCAAATTGGTTGAAGACTGGTATCTGTAATTCTGGGGACCTCCATAGGAAGCTGAGATGGATCGCCCACTCCGCAGTTCTTGCTGAAGATTGTTGCAAATGCTTTGGCCTTGTCTTTTGCACTGATATGCTGCACTCCCCCATCATTGATGATGGGGATGTTTGTGGAGCCGCCTCCTCCAGTGAGTTGTTTAATTGTCCACCACCATTCTGGACTCGATGTGGCAGGACTGCAGAGCTTACGTCTGATCCATTGGTTGTGAAATCACTTAATTCTGTCTCTCACTTGCTGTTTATGTTGGTTTGCATGCAAGTAGTCCTGTGTTGTAGCTTCAACAGGTTAACGCCTCATTTTTAGACATGCCTACTCACGCTCCTGGCATGGCTTCCTTCATTGAAACAGGGTTGATCCTCTGATTGAGTGGGTGATATGCCGGATGAGATTGCAGGCTGTGGTTGAGTACAATTCTGCCCCACAGCACCTCATAGTTTCCCAGTTGTGAATTGCTAGATCTGTTCGAAGTCTATCCTATTTAGCACAGGTGCAGTGCCACACAATATGATGGAGGGTATCCTCAATGTGACTACAAAGACCTCTAGTATCTTTTGAAAGTCGCTTCATGCAATCGTCTACATATCATCAAACTGACTTCCAGCAACAAGGCACTCTCTGGAGACTCTTTGGTCCTTAAATCTCTACAGATGCCATGTCTTCAAAACGGAATCCAATCTCACCAGTATTCTCTTTTCTGGTTAACACAAAACAGTCTCCTCCTCTGGTTGGTACTGCAGCAGCTGTTTCTCTTCCTCTTCAGGTCCCTCTGAATCTGAATCTGGGAGTCTGTGTCCAACAAGACTAGATGTCCCTCATTTGTGTCAAGGAGTGAAAACTGGCCCATGGATTTCTATAGGTTTTCCTCCTGCACCTCTGCCCCTGGTGGAAGACTGCTCCCACCTGCAATCATGGCGGGTGAGGGAGCAAGATTTGGCGTGAGCCAATAATTTGTTTCTGAACAGCAGGAAATGACCTTGGATTCTTGTTCTTCCAATTTTCATGGCGGAGTGTCCCTCAGAGCTATGTCAGAAACCCCATTTCAATCTCATGAATGCTCATTAAAAAGCCAACGCACCAGAATCTTGATCCCCTCCAGCGAGCGTTCAGAACGTTTCACTTACTGTACATAAATGGCATGCACCTGGCGAAGGAGACTTCTTCCTGGACTTTGAGATCAGTAGAACCTGATTTCTCCTTCCTTTCACACCATCCATCAGGGATGTCGGCTGCCTGTAGCACAGGGAAGGGGTGAAACCGAGGCAGAATTGGGGAGGGGAGTCAAGGAACATAGTGAAAGTGAGCATAGCTGTCCGGGTGCTGTTTAAATATGGCACCCAAACGTTGGAGCTAATGGTGGAGTGGACCACTTCCTGCCCGCCACAGCACGGGATTTGACGAGCTCCTCACAGATACATAATTCATAAGCCGAACAGGACAAGATCTCACATGTTAGCCATCCCACTCTCCAGCGGAAGTCACTCCAACTTCCACTCCCGCCACCAGACTTACTCTCCAGAATGGAAGGTTTTGTGCCAGCAGCCCATCCCGTGACATCCAAATCACATGGGCCTGTCTCTGGGCAGAATTCAAATGATTTCACCATCTCCATTCCAGTACACTCAGTTTAACTGCATTATAAATCTACCCTTGTAACAGAGTTAAGTGGTGGCCAGAACACCAGCATAAATCAGACAAGGTTGTCATTGCTATATTCATCCCTCTTTCACTCTTTTGAAACAGTAAATTCGTCCTTCTTTCAGTTTTCAAATTGTGCTTTCCAGCAATTGAAAGCTCAAAAAGGTTACTGCCATGTATCTGCCTTCTCACTCTGGCACTTTTGGCATAGAGCTGGTCTCAGATTGTGTCCAGTCTAGCTGAAGTGCTGACAAAACTGCTCACTTCCCTAACTTCTATCTTTTTTCTGAAACCTTGCTTTCAGCTGCAGTGTAAAAGCAGCTGGAAATAGTCTGGTGCACAACACATTCTCTCATTTTTGTTGCTGCTCTTTTGATTTTTAAATTGTGCCCCGGACATCATGCACGCAGGGCAGAATCTAATTGTAAAAATCCACAGATAATCAATAGAACCAGGGCAAAGAATTTTCTCTAAAAATAATCTATTTTTCCACACTCTCTGATAGTGTGTCAAGTGTCTTGATTAACATTATTGTTTTTAAACGTTTTGTGATTACTGCCAGAATGAACACATTTACTAATGAGGCATTAATGGAACTCCCTGCTGGTGAGGATTCTGCTACCATCCTGTAATGGGAAATGCAGCCCAAGATATCGCATTTGTGTGAATAAAGAGTCTTGTTAGCTTACAATTTCTAAAAGTGTTTTCATCATACTAGAAAGTAAAGCAATCATTGCACATAATTTCAAAATAATGAGATGTCAGGACCTTATCAATAGGTTCGCAATAAACGTCCTGTGTCTTGGTTGAGATTAAGGACTGTTTTGTGTTTGGCAGTGTAATTGAACAGGTTGAATTTCTTACAAAAATGTGTTCTCAGTTTTGAAGGAAAATGCCATTCCTATCTGAGAGAAAGTGATGAAGGAGCAGGCAAAAACTAGATGAAGATTGTTTTTAAACATGAAGGGTATCACTGCAGTGAGATGTGCTGTAAATGTTGGGCCGGTTTCTCCGTTCCTGAGTCTAAGTGCCGACGCCAACGGAGAATCCGTGGACTTTCACGTCAGAAAAATTGACGTCACGCCTGCACCGATTCTGCTAACGGTGAGGGGCTAGCACCGGCGCGGCTGGGAACACCATCGAATCCCATGAAAAATGGTGCGGGAATCGCTAGGTCCGTGATGGACACTCACAGGGCTGACAAGCTGCAGCCACACTTAAACAATACACCCCCGACACACACTGATCGAGGCCGAAAAGATGGGACAGGTTGTGCTGGGGCGCCCATACAGCTGATGGTTCGGCTGTGGCCAGAGGGCACCCAGGGGGATGCCCCAGGGGGGTCACCTATACAACCCAGGACACCAGGTTTACAGTGGGCTGTTAGCAGTGTGCGCAGCTGCATGGCTGCTTTGCCAGTTGCAGTAATGGTGTTGTGTACCCGTCCACCCCGACCTCCCAACCCACCTCCTGGCCACCCCCCACGACTCCCCCCAGCCCTGGCAGAAGCCTCCAGGCCAGCGGCACGACGGTCTGCAAAGTATGGTAGTGTTGGATACTGTCCGTACATCCTCTCTCTCTCTCAGCAGCCACCACATGCCAGGTTCATGATTTGTGAGAGCACACATGGATTGCGCCGTCGGCAACTCGCCCATCGGAGGCGAAGTATCGCGGGTGGACCCACTAATGATATGCAAATGGTGTTTCAACTACCCGCGCCTTGCGTCGGATTGACGCCGTTTTCGAGGAGGCTGAGCATCACGATTTGGCGTCAAACCGGCGCCTGCCACGATTTTGGCGTCGGGAACTATCCTCCGCCCGATCCCATGCCCCAATTTCAGCATCAGCCAACGGAGGAGCCACTCATTGTGTTTAACCAGAAGAAAACAAATTAGCATGATTCAAAGCTGAAGAAAGACAAATATTGGTTGCAATCTGCCAGCCGCGTCACACCCGGGAGGGAGTGCGACGCGGCCGGTAGATGCCAGGAGAGACCTCCTGACAGTCAATAGGCCTCCTGAGATCTATCCAGACCTCGCAAGGCGGCGCGATCAGGATCCTGCCCACAATGGACATGACCAAGTCTCACATGCCTAAGTCGGTTCAAAACCCACTTTGGCATGTTCACCTGTGTTCTCCCGGGCTCCCAGAATCAAGGACCTCCCACAGAGTCCCCAGCCGGGCACCATTCAGTACTGGTCCATACAAATGTGGACCAGGTGGAACGGTGCTTGTTGGGTGGCTGAGGCCATCTGTGGCCCCTGGGTGGCCAGGGACTGAGCAAGGTGACCCCTGGCCCTCCCCCTAGAATGCAGGGACCTTGGCACTGCCAGGCTGGCACCTTGTACTGCCATCCTGGCATTGCCAAGGTGGTACTGAAAAGTCAGCAGGAGCACTACCAGGGTGCAAGGGTGGCAATGCCATGATGCCTGGGTGCCAGGGTGTCTTTGCCAAGGGTCAGGGCCTGGAGGAGCCATGCCCATGAAAGGAGGGTGGGGGTGCTGGGCGGATATGAAGATGCCTCTGAAAGGTTGAGGGAGTGAAGGGTGGGGGTCCTGGAAGAGGGGGGCCCTTAAGGCGGCCTGGAAAGGCCTGAAAAAAGGGAGCCCTCAGTGACCCCATGGCAGGCTATCATCACTTGGAGAGCTATGGGATAATGCCCATGTGTGTAGGGTTGACATTGCCCATGGGTGCAGAGTGTGGGGGACCCACAAGCCCTCTTATAGATCTGGGCACTCTTTCAAAATTGTGGCCCAATCTCTGAGGAGCCGGTCTGGCCAGTGAGTTCAACTCCCCAGTGATGAAAATTGTGTGGGCTTAAATGGTAAGAAAATTCCAGGGCCCAAAAAAATGTCTAAGTGTGGTCAGATAGCAGTGAGAAACTCACCAACAGAGTTGGTGGGAAACTCCTTGCAAAACCTGCCACAAATGACACTTAGAAACTTTGCCGTTAGATCGCGCCCACTATTTAAGTTTTACATGCTTCATATATGAGAATGTAAGATGTTAATACATGATTGATGAACTGATTCAAACAAAAAAGAAATGAACAGACTTCAGTTTCAACAGGATGGAAGGATGGTTGCAACCTGTACTCCTGGGCGGAATTCTCCAGGAGCCGAGTTACTGATGAGGCAGAGAATCCAGCGAAGTGAAGAAAATGCCGATCCATTGCTGATGTGCCGGCTGCCCACTAGCGTTGGGGTTGAGGTTCATGCCCCGCACCAGCGGGAGGGTGCAAATGGGTCTTAATGACTCAGCAGGCAGGGCACCATATTCTCCAGGCCCATGTGATTCTCCAGGCCTCTGAGCCAGAAAGCATGTGGGTGAGAATCACTACTGGTGCTGACAAACGTGGTCCTGACAGGGTGGACCTCGTGGTGGGCCAAGGGGATAACTCTTTAAGGGAGGTGCCCCAAAGTCCATCCAAGGGTCACCCTCCTACCCACAACACAAGATCTGCCCACCCCACTCCTACCAGACCCCCCACTGACCCCACCAGAGAACCCTAAATAAAGAGACCCTCCCAGAGACCCCCTAAATAACGAACTCACCCCACAGATTCCTTAAATAGACCTGCCGCCAGAGATCCCCTAGATAAGGGAGGCCCCCCCAGAGATCCCCTAAATCAGAACCCCCCCCTGAGACCCTCTAAATAAGGACCCCCAAAATAATGAGACCCCTGCAAAGATACCCTAAATAAAGAGACCCTTCACAGAGACCTCCTAAATACAGAGACCCCTCACAAGCCACCCCATAAAAGAGGCCCCTATCAGAAAGGTCCCCCACCCCCACCCCAGAAGAGAGACTCCTGTATGGAAGTTAGAGAGGCAGAGGCAGTGAAAAGATTACAACGTATAAACATTGCCCTTAGAGCACTTCAGAATTATTCAACTGTGAAGTAAGATGAATGGGACAATGCTGAATTGTGCTGAATTGTGATGGGGGGAGTGGTGCTGGTGGTCAGCGTGGGACCTCGTTATCAGGCCGCCCACTCAAATTGATGGCCCGATAATGGGATTCCCTTGGGAATCAATCGCAGTCGTCGCCATGCATAAATTTGCATGGCGAAGGACTGGGAATCGCTTCCTGATTTACGTTCGCAACGGAGAATTTTGCCCCATACTTCTGGGAATAGGCTGAATAGACATAACCCAAAGAAACTTTCATTGATAAACATGAATCATCATCCTGCATGTGTCTTAAAAATACACAACCATTCGCTTTTGATTCTAGTGTAAGGTTTACAAATTGGTACCTGCAGGGCACGAACCAACTGAATTTTGCACTTTGTGTATCTTATAACTGGTTTCAACAAGGATATTTTGCTGGAAGTGACTATCTAATTTATTCTTAATGGTGACTTCACCACTGAGATCAGCTGAAATATTAGTTGCAGTGAAATGTCATGATGTCATAGCTAATCCTGGCACTCATGATTAAATTTGAAATATTTATTGAACTATGCCTAGCTAACCTGTACTACAAATAAATTATATCACCCACCATGAGTTATAACTGATCATCAGCCTTGTTTGATGGCGACGCTCTTCCCTCCTAATCAGAAGTCCTGGGTTCCAACTGCACTCTGGAGACCTGAACACATAATCCATACTAACACTTTAGCGCAATGTTACGGTAGTGTTGTATTTTTGCAGGTGTCATCTCTGCCTGTGGTGTTGAAGACATTAAATCAAGGTGGAATCAGTACCTTCCATAGGATATAAAAGAGCTAGGTCAGTCTTTGAGACAAGAGCAGGGGAGTTCTCCTCATGTGCTGCACAAAATTTATCCCTCAAAAAAATCAACAAAAAAACAAGAATGTATCTTATTGCTGTCTGTGGTGTTCTTCATCTCATTTGTTGCAGTGTTTCCTAAAGTTACAACAATGACTACGCATCAAACATAATTCATTAGCAATGAATTTGGGACGTTCTGATTTTATGAAAGACACTATGGAGCAAACATTACACCCGTGTTTGCTTTGAGTGCAAATGGCTGCCTGGTTGCAAAATCGCACGTGAGTCAAGAAACGGGATTCTTGCCAGTGAGATCTTGTTTCCCAATTTTCCTCGCCCCTTGCTAGCTGATTTTCATTTTCAATAAATTTTAAAACATTTAATTATTTTTAAAGGACTTCCCAGCCATATGTCCACCCCGCCACCCCATATCTTGCCGCCGTAACATCACATTGGCGAGGTTTACAACAGCTATACAAAAGCAGGAATCAGTCAAGGGGAACCCACCGGAGGGTGCCAAGGAAAAGCATAGCTTCTGTGAGGAGAGGGAAATGCTCTGCGGCACTGCCCTCTGGCACCAGTTGGCGCTGTCCTCTGGCAAAACCAACCTGTGGCCGTGGTGGACCCTCTGGAGAGCCTATGGGGGTTGGGGGTGGGTTCCTTTTATGTGTCTTGGGGGAGGGCTGGTGCCTGTGAGGAGGGAAAGTGCCCCTAATACTGCCATGGTGGTTGGTGGGGGTGGAGTTCACCCCGATGCTTGTAATTCGTTCTCCATAGGGTGAAATATATTTGCAGCACAGATCAGGGCACCCTTTAGTCAGTGGCGAGGTCAGTTTATTGGGGGTATTGCAAGGTCAGGTGATCAGTGGGGGGATTGTTGGTCGGGGACATGCAGTTTGTGCGTGTGCACTGAACCAGGTGTGCATCGAGAAGTGTACAGTCGCGGGATTGTGCAGTTTGGGGAAATATGCAGCCAGGTGGGTGTGCAATCAATGGTGATTGTAGTCAGGTTGTCCCATGCAGGTTCGAGGTGTTTGTGGCTTCCCCTGCAAGGTGAGGGGGCGGGGTGAGTTTGGTGGGCAGTCAGCGAGGGGTGGGGGGCGCTCCCATAGGGATTCAAGACGTGGTGTGATGGGGTGGTGGGGGGGGGGGGCTGGGGTGTCTTGGGAACTTACTTGGGGCATAAGGAAACTTACTTGGGTGTTAGTCCCTGGATCAGTTTTGGGGGTATGTAGTGCAGGGTGGGGAGTAGTTGGGTGTCCCATGGCAGACAGGGGGCTGGGGTCACAGACAGGGGAGATCAATACAAAATAACCCAGAAGCTAGATGTTGCTTTTATTCTTCTAACTTCTTCTGGGTAACTATTGGTATAAGACAGTCACATTTCTGGATGGTTCCTAGTCCAAGGCAAATTGCTATTTAGAAGTTTGAACTTGCGGGGCCATTGCCCTGCCATCCCTACCTGGGATTCCAGTGTGTGCTTGTTGTACCCACCAGAGACACTGCTCTAGAGCTATGAAGTTACACACCGTCATTCTTTACTTGCACCCAACCTATACCCAAACATCAAAGCAATTATTTGTGTTAAATGCCGATTGTCCGATTAAAGCAACATTAGCATCCATTGTAAGTAAAGTAAACACTGTTGAACTTAGTGATTTGGGATTCCAGCCATTATGAATTGTGAATTGTGCATTGTTTTGACATCTTATATAGGTGAAGCTTACTGTATATAAATATAGTGTAGCTGGCTTTGGAAAACAGAACTCAACAATGCGAGTTGGAAAGTTGAACTAATATTTTGATATTTTGCTGGATTAGTTTTCAGTATCAGGGAACAAAAGTTTTTCTCTGAGGTTTCCATTAGGAGTTTGAGGAGCTTGAATTGAATCACTGACAGGACACAGAGAAGGAATGGGCTCCATGGAACAAATGACCTCTCTTTAACCACTTCTATATTGATCTTTTGAGTACTAATTGGTGAGCCAACTCATGGAGTTCACGCTGTTAAATTCAGTTTGATAGATTCGCACCAAAGTTATTGATTAAAAAAACGGGCTGAAGTCTCCCACTGGTCTACAGAAAACAACATAGATGCCTGTAATTTATTCATGAACGCAAAGCTACCAGAATGCAATTTTAAAAAGGCAATATATAATGTTCCCTTTTTCTATATTTTCTGATGATCCTCCCACTAATGATTGAAATGATGCGTCATTGTACTTTAATATGCTGAAGATTTATCAGTTGAACACTGACGTCCAGTATGTTCCAGATGCAACTGAAATCTTGTAAAAATGCAGTTACGTTTTGTGCTATTTCCCTGTTTTATTTTGCAACAATGGAATTTCAGCAACATATTAAAAATGTCAAGTGGTTTGAGATTAAAAAAGCACAAAGCAGAATCATTAGACATTCCACCAGAGTTCGCACACAATGCACTCAGAGCCAGACTGCAGGTAAACTCATGCAAACTGCTGAAGCAGAAATAAATAAAATATTTACCTAGGAATCTCTGATGGCACAGGGCTAGTGATTAGTTTTGTTTTCACCAGTTCTAAAAACAAATGATAAAATCATGCCACTTTTATTTCAAGTTATAAAGTATTTTTTTCTTGGTCTGATCTTTGTTGATGGATGCATGAAAGAATATTCCATTCATCTCACAGGTTAACTTTTCTTACAATACAATTTTGGCTTAACTCCAGCAAAGAGGCAGTTGCATAAGTGTTATTTGATTTCTTCAGAGAGTTACCACAAAATTTATTGTCTTCAACGTCGGTTCAGGCACAATGGGAGTAACGTTTCATTGTGCCAGCTGTGCAGTGACCTGCAGGATGTCCACTGGTTGTCAAACACTCCTGATTTTCATTCCAGTCTGCTGCCCAAGTCGTGAAGTTGAAAATTATCGGCCTCTCCAGATTCACACTCTGGGAGCTGCAATGGAGAGGTCAGCAGACAAATGTTAAGTCCGCTTTTCGGCGCGTTTATCATCCCGCTACTCAACAGCACTTTGCTGTTTGGTTTGGCCTTGGGGAGTTTGAGGCCACACTTTAGTTGATTTCCTGCTGGCAAGATGTGGGGAATAGCTGTTTGCAGATCGGCTGCCAATTTGACCGGGAGCCCTGATCGTCTCCTCCCCACTTCCCGCTCCAACCCCCCCCCCCCTGCCCTATCAGTCCCCTCTGCTTTCTGGATCATGCCCCCCCCCCCCCCCCCCCCCCCCCCACCTCCAATCTTGTCAGGGCCCCTGGGAACCTGCCTCAGTCCCCACTCCAATTGGTAAGGCCCCCTGAGCCCATCTCTGGCAGTGCCAATCTGTCACTGGACAACCTGGCATGCCTAGGTGGCACTGTCAGGGTGCCAGGCTGGCACTGCCAAGGTGCCTATGTGCCAGGGGGAGTGCCAGGGAACCACCATGCCCTGCCCCGACCTTCCGGAAATCTTTAATGCCCTGCAAGACCACCCCCTCACCCCCCCTCTCCCCCCCACCCCACCCCCCTACCCACCCGAGGTGCAGTTACGCCTGGTCCATGTTTGTATGAACCAGTACTAGGCGAATGGCGCCCTAGCGAGGCCTCACAACGTGACCCTTGAGACCAGGGCACTGGGTGAATCAGGCATCCGGGTAGGAGCCATTAGGCTTATTTAAATATGCCGAGATCCAGATCATGCCGGGCGGAGCGAGTCACATGATTCGCAATCAGCCTGACGCTCAGCGCGGAGCCCGATTTGGGGCTCTCGCACAATTCACCTGTTGTGCCCGGGTCTGCGGCAGGCGCAACGGGGTCACTAAATCCCGTCCTATATCTCCGACCCCCGCCGGGTCGGAGAATGGCCGTAGGCCGCCGTGAATCCCGCCCCGCCCCATCCGAAGTCTCCGGTACCGGAGATTGGGCGGGGGCGGGAATCGGGCCGCGCCGGTTGGCGGGACCCCCCGCTGGATTCTCCGGCCCGGATGGGCCGAAGTCCCACCCAGAAATTGCCTGTCCCGCCGGCGTAAATCAAAGCTGGTATTTACCGGCGGGACAAGGCGGCGTGGGCGGGCTCCGGGGTCCTGGGGGGGGGCGCGGGGCGATCTGACCCCGGGGGGTGCCCCCACGGTGGCCTGGCCCGCGATCGGGGCCCACCGATCCGCGGGCGGGCCTGTGCCGTGGTGGCACTCTTTCCCTTCCGCCTCCGCTACGGCCTCCACCATGGCGGAGGCGGAAGAGTCTCTCCCCACTGCGCATGCGCGGGAAACTGACAGCGGCCGCTGACGCTCCCGCGCATGCGCAGGGAAACTGTCAGCGGCCGCTGATGCTCCCGCGCATGCGCCGCATTTCCGCGCCAGCTGGCGGGGCATCAAACGCCATTTCCGCCAGCTGGCGGGGCGGAAATCCCTCCGGCGTCGGCCTAGCCCCTCAATGTTGGGGCTAGGCCGCCAAAGATGCGGAGCATTCTGCACCTTTGGGCCGGCGCGATGCCCGTCTGATTGGCGCCAGTCGGCGGACATCGCGCTGTTGGGGGAGAATTTCGCCCATGATATCAGAAGGAATGCATGCCATGTCATGGAATAATGAGTGTGTAGTCTGGTGTTCATTTTGAAAATAATGCTATGTATCTTTTTGCAGAACAAATTAAACATGTATGCTACTGTGGAGTTGGTAAAAGCCACTTTCTGGTCTCCTGTAGTTTAAAAATGTGTGGGTTCTAAATTAAGGATTAATTGCAGGATACATGCACATGAATGGGCACTAAAAACATAGCTCAGGTAATCACTAACATTTGCCTATTTAAAACAGGGCCCCGCTGTCTTCTGCTGAATAGAGCTGGCTAATAGTTGAACTCCCGGGAATGCAGTAGGATTGGAAAGGTTACGTCACTTGACAAATTTTAACTCCCGGGTGTTGGCTAAAATTCCTCTGAATAGCCTTGCTGTATTTTGATGCAAGCCATCCTGAGACCTAAAATGCTTACTTTATCAAAATACTTGTAACTTGGCTTTGGAATCTATTAATTACGTGTATTCAGGTTTCTAAGATAAATATTACTTGTTGGTTAAGAAAATAAATTGGATTGTGACAATTAAAATACCAGTCCATATTTGCTGATTCAATATGATGCTCCCTGTTCCTAAAGAATATATTTAGGACTGACTTTAAGTGTCTTTTTGTGTGATGCAACAGTTAATTTACAGCACGGCAGCACGGTAGCATTGTGGATAGCACAATTGCTTCACAGCTCCAGGGCCCCAGGTTCGATTCCGGCTTGGGTCACTGTCTGTGCGGAGTCTGCACATCCTCCCCGTGTGTGCGTGGGTTTCCTCCGGGTGCTCCGGTTTCCTCCCACAGTCCAAAGATGTGCATGTTAGGTGGATTGGTCATGATAAATTGCCCTTAGTGTCCAAAATTGCCCTTAGTGTTGTGTGGGGTTACTGGGTTATGGGGATAGGGTGGAGGTGATGACACTGGGTAGGGTGCTCTTTCCAAGAGCTGGTGCAGAGTCGATGGGCCGAATGGCCTCCTTCTGCACTGTAAATTCTATGATACAACTTGGTTTGGCTCATAAAAATGCAGTACTCGGGTATAATTGCAATAATGGCAGAAATAAGTTACACCAAATCAGGCACTGCCACCAGGTGTTTGGACATGGGAAACATTCACAACAAAGAGATGAAAGCTTCATTTCAATATAATAATGGGCCCAATAAGAATTTTTTTACCATCTATTTGATTCCCTGTTGCGAACACTAAAAGTACATTCTTTGACATGTTTGGCTGTACACTTCAGACTTCAAATCTGACAGGAATGAAGTTTGAAGGAACTTTTGAATTATTTTTCATTGCTTTTTTCAGATTATTTTTCATCTGCTTTTGGTCAATTCGATAGCAGAAAATGGTGCTTGTGCCTTATTCTTTCTTTTCCTCAATTTTTGTTTGTCATTTACAAGTTGGGACAACAGATAGGAATTCCTTTAGATGTTGGTTTCGCTCACTCTCACCTCTGGACTAGATGTTGTGATTTAAGCTGCATTGTAGGTCCTTGCAGACAGACTGACAGAGGAATCACTTTTAGATAAGACGTAGAAGGGCCTGAAAATTCATCTGATGAGTACTTATTCCTCAACCAATTAATTGAATTATAATCTTAGCCCCCTTTTGGGACTATCCTGGATCAGGCATTTTCCTCAGATGATCACTCTCACTTATGATTGAGAAAGACAGATCCCACAGAAACGTAAATGGGACTGAAGAATTGATCTAACGATACCCAAAGGAAAGGAACCGCCAGAGAATATTACCACTCTCCAGACAGCCTTTTTATAACAATCTAGAAAGTATGAGGGTCTGGGCATCTCTTTTCCATTATGTTCCTCTCTACTGAAGAGTGTACAGTAATGGGTTCTCATGTTTGGACACAGAAATCTATATGAGCCAATAGCCTGGATTCTCCATTCTGGTGTCTAAGTGTCCCCGCCAGCAGAGGATCATTACTGGTCTCTGCTAGCAGGAGGAGCGGGGCCCGATATGCGAGCCTCTCCCCACCTTACCATGCTAATTTATGCATGGGGTCCCCTCCCCCGCACAATGCGAATCCCCGCCTCCTTCAGGATGAGAATAATATGCTGTAAGATGTTGATATCCTTGAGCACCCGAGTTTGCCCAGCCATGTTTATGAACTTTTTCCAGCCTTGTCAGGCTGATGAACCCTGCTTTTAATTTTTCAATCTCCAATTCATATCAAATAACGCATTATTATTGCTTTGCACCACCACCACCAAACACAGAAGAGCTGGACATTTATCTATTGCTGTATGTGGCACCTTACCATGTACAAATTAGCCATCAAGTTTGTCTACATAATAAGCCCCAGATGACCATGGGCTGCTTTCCCCTTTGAGGGGGAGAGCTGACTGGTGGTGATTTAACCTGAGGATCAGCACACCTCAGGTTAGGGGTAAGGTTGAGAAGGCCTTCAATAATAAGTGGCAACATTTCAAAAGTAATTTATTAGCTGTGCAGTATTGTGATGTCCTGAGGATGTGAAATAATGTTATGACTAAAACAATGTCACTTACTTAATTGCAGATACAGCTGAAAACTGACATGGTTTCTTTGAGCTTTGTTCTGACTCAGGAACAGACTGTACCATGTAAAGATACCTCATGGCCACTACAAATGACTCTCTTTGATTCAAATGTTGACTCTTATAATGTCTCCTATCATGATTGCAGAATACTCAGGATCTTGAAACAAGATATGCCTCTGAGCTGTGAAAAATTGATACATAAAATGTTGCTGGTATTTACTTCTGATTGCAATACTAATGGCAGAATTTAATTTGCACATTTTGGAAATCACAAAGCAATCCATCTTCCTTGACTGTTCAATTGAATTAAAAGACCTCTAGGTCACAACCACACTAAAGCACCTAAATTAAACCATATCATTATTGTGCTAACAATTGCTTTCTTTTAAACTTCTCAACATATCTGACATATTGCACAATGAAACAATTTTCAGTGTTGCTATGCTATATTAACCTGGTTTACATCATCACCCTCACTTAATGATGGCAGATGTGGTCCAATCTATTTTCTACCATCTGCCTCCATATTTGAATAACAAATAGTTGCTGCTCTGCTCATTTTTCTACTGACTGGATGCCGTTACACCACTGATATTCCAGAATTTGTAAATGCGTAATTTTATGTGTCTGACTGTTTAGCTGTGGAGAGCAGCCAATCCTGATCTTCTCCTCATCTGGTCTCTACACATGCACACTTAGCAACAAGGATTCTTTGTTTTATTCATGTTGTCTTACTCAGTGAGTAACCCAATTACTCAGAATTGAGTCAGGATACAAAAGCTGGGTGTCCATCCCCAACTATTTTTACACCTTCTATGAAAATGCCTGCAGTCCAGACCATAAATAGATAGCAATGGCAAATCATAGAAGGAAAATATACACGGGCAACTTAGAAAGTTTGTTGCATCAAATGGTAACCCTGAGAAATAGTCAAAAATGATTTTTATTTGCTTCAACAAAGAAAGCATTAAACATAATCTGTGCTTTAATATTCACTGATACTTATCACAAAAACTGTTACAGCATGCAACCCGTTATGTTTCATTGTGCAGTACTATGTATGTAGTTGAATAATACGTTTTGCAAACTAGGAAATGGCTTTGCACTGTGCAAATGTTAATAGTTTTTGGTAAGTCTCAGTTAGCTTTGGGTTTTCGCCTTCAATTCATTACCAGACCTGAGACTGTTCTAACACAAACAGAATTCTACTGATTGGCAATGGGATGTGAAGTTGAAAGAAAAGAGGGGGAAAAATAAAGACCAGAGAGATGGATAGAAATAAATACACCTATAGGATGCCAGCGACATATATGGCAGACATGTGTCACCTCTCAAGATGTTTGACCAATGTTCCATAGAAAGAACTTGACAAAAAGCATTCCATTTGTTACGAAGCCCTGGGCAAGCGCCCCGTCAATTCCAGCCCTGCTTGTCCCAGAGTCACAACACAGGTGAATTAACAGGTGGCACGGTGGCACAGTGGTTAGCACTGCTGCCTTACAGCTCCAGGGACACGGGTTCAATTCTGACCTTGGGTGATTGTCTGTGTAGAGTTTGCACATTCTCCCCAAGTCTGTGTGGGTTTCCAAAGGTGAGCAGGTTAGGCGATTTGTCCAAAGATGTGCAGGTTAGGCGATTTGTCCATGCTAAATTGGCCAAAGGTTAGGTAGGGTTACAGGGATATGGCGGGGATTGGACCAAGGTAGTGTGCTCTATCGGAGAATGAACCGATGCAGACTTGATGGACCGAATGGCCTCCATCTGCATTGTAGGGATTCTATGAATTCTTACAAAAATACCGAAAGTCTTTAGCCCTTGGCTGCCCAAAAATTACAGTCACCAGGTTTGTAAACACAATTATTGTTTATTTATATCAAGAACTATCATGAAATGTGCAGCAAATACAACTGGATAACAACAAGCTAATACCTACTACCCCTTTTAACTGTCCCACCCTCTACTCACTCACACACAAGGCAGACAAACACAGAGGGGTGGAATGAGGTAAAAATAACAAAGAAGAAGGTCAAAAGATAAGAGTCTTTGCTACAATGGTGGTTCTTTAGTACCGTTCCTCACAGTACACTTGCTTATTAAAGTCTTTGTTTTACAGCTGGTAATGGTCTTCTTTGCAGAATCATTCATTCAGGGTCCCTGCAGGTTAGTCAATGCAGTACTCACTGGCAGCAGGCTTTCTGGAGGGGCACTTTAGTTCTCATCAAACTGGGCCTTCAACTCCAGGTTCACATTCAGGCCGAGGCCTTTTTATAGAGACACTCTATTTCACATCAAACCTTGCTTTCATTTCATGGTTTGTCTCCAGCAGCGGGATTCTCCTTTCTAGGGACTAAGTCCCCACGCCGGCGGGAAAACCGGCGCCATCCACTCCGGCGTCAACAGCCCCCGAAAGTGAGGAATTCTCCACACTTTCAGGGGCGAGGTGGATGCCAGAGGGGTTAGCGCCACTCCAGTCGGCGGCGGAGGGCCGGCGCGAGTTCGTGAATGCGCGGAACGGCCGGTGTATTTCCGTGCATGCGCAGACCGACCAGCAGATTTCCGCACATGCACGGGGATTCTCTTCTCCTTGCCGGCTCCCGGGCAATATGGCAGAGCCCTACAGGGGCCCGGCGCGGAGGAAAGAAGTCCCCCCACGGAACAAGTCCGTCCACAGATCGGTAGGCCCCGATCGCAGACCAGGCCACCGTGGGGTCCCGCCCGGATTCGGATCCCCCCGCCCCCACCCCCCTCCCAGGATTGCCCCCGCACACTCATCTGCCAGGTCCCTGCGTGAGTGAGTAATTCACGCCGGGGGTACTGGCCAAAACTGGATGGCAGCTTGGGCCATCGGGGCCCGGAGAGTCTCTGGGGGGCCACTGTCAATGGCCCCTGACAGCGTGGCGGGAAACCCGCCACCACCCAAAAAATGGCAGCGGAGAATAGTGCAGCCGGTGGCGGGGCGGGATTCGCGCCTCCCCCCCGGGGATTCACCGACCCGGCGGGGGGTCGGAGAATCCCGGCCCAGGTCTCTACAGTCTCAAGGGCATAGCACCCAGATTTTCTGGAGGTAGAATCAGCCCTGACAGTGGCCTTCTGAAGAGAATTAGTTGGATATTTTTGGGGTGAGTTAGTTAGATCCTTCTATCAGGTTTCCTGAAACCAAACTGGAACCCTCATGACTCTGAAAACATTCCAGGAGGAGCAGATCCAATCACCACATTTTACTGGGCAGAGCACAGCCTTTTGGTCCAATTCATTGGAAACTGGCCGCACCAATCAAACCAGAAGGATCCTTACATATTATACTTGGAAACAAATTTTTGCAATCAGAATGCATAAAAAGTTTGAAGTTCAATTTATTGATTCTGTGCTGATTGTATTCGAGAAGAGTGTGAAGGCATACCCTGTTGAGGAATGACAGTAAATGCAAATATCCATTTGTAATTGCGCATGTGCAGATGTCAGAAGATGGGATCAGTCCCTCATAACAATAAAGCAGCATGCTGACTGTTGTACAGTCATTACAATCACAAATTCCAGGCCCATCTTCTAACTGCTAGACAAACAATGCTGTGCTAATTTTAATAGGCAGTAAATGTGCATGTTATATCTTTTAAGTTTAGCAAGTAACCAAACCGGAACTCTCTAGCCTTGGGATTCTCTTTTCCTGCTGGCAACGCGACCCCGCCCACGGGTTTCCCGATGGCGTGGGTTGGTTTCAATGGAAATCCCATTGACAAACGGCCGGAAGAGAGAATCCTGTCGCCAACAAATGCGGGCTGCTGTGAAACACACAGTTGGGGGGCCGTAATCCCGCCTTAGCAATTTGCAATACATAGTTGTATTTTTATGCCATCTTTAGCACTCTTTAGGTCTGACAGTTGTATAATACAAGCAGTTTTACTAGCCGAGCAGTGGAGGATTGAATCCAGTGTTTATTCAGCAATGCAGTGACGAATTGTAACTTGAGAAAATATAACTACATTTTCTTTCAGCCACAGTAAAGATATTCCACAATATAACACAAGAGCAGTCAACTGTAGCTCCTGAACCAATCTTTTTGGCCCTCATACTGAAAGCAACTCAGTCTTATTTAAATTTATGATTTACAATTTGTGGTTTGATTTTCGTTGTTTGGACATTTAGAAATGGCTATTTATAGCCTTTCCAGAAGGAAAAAACCTGTTTGGACTAGTATTCTTATTCCTCATTTCACTAATGTTCCGTTTTAAAATATACAGGACCAGTTCAGGCTAGTATTCCTATTTTCCCATTTTACTGTATTTTCCTTCTGGGTTATTATGCATCTATGCAAGCATAAAATGAATTGTGCAGCAGGGACATTGTGCAGCAGGGACACATCTCTGTTCAGCATCAACTCCCAGTGTCTCCAATTCCTCCTCCTCTCTTACTCCAGCTCTTGCTTCTCGGTCAGTGAGGTCGCTCCTTCCAGTGCCGCACCATTGTTAACTGATTTTATTCTGCTTTTGTTATCTGTGAGCCAGCTATGACATGGCTGGGTCAATGGGGGATCTGGAACCTCAGTGAATGGTAGGACCAAGTTAAAAAATGTATAATCTCTGACAACAATTGACTGCACGCAGTATCACAACTGAACCATTGAAATTGTTCACTTTCTGGACCAGGGAGGTTGATTGGCATTGCATTAATATCTATCGTATTGTTAATTGGATATTTACACTCATCAATGCCAGACATAATTTATTTACGTGAGTTGAATGAGTAATTAATGTGCAAATCTGGCAGGTTCTCAAAAATAATGGGAAAGCTAAGGATGGGGTAGAGTTTTTGTGATTAGTAGAACAGCATAAGTCAACCTGCACATTCTGGAGATTCACAACTAGTCGCTTGAATTTTCATCTGGACCCAGGAACTGTCCCACCCTGTGCACTACCATAGCTCGCAAAATGCACACCTAACATATGTGATTTTTCAAGGGATTTTCAACTGGTTCTCAGTGCATTTTGTGAGCCGCAGTGGAATGTGTGAGGAGTTTGGGTGCAGAGGCAAGCCAGTTAGAAGGTTGCCTTGGTTCTCTAATACAGCAGCCAGCTCCCAACATTATTTAAAGGCCCCCGAAACCTTGCCCCTTACCTCTCACTCCATCACTCACTCCCATGACGTCCAAACCATCTCTATGACGCCCCCCCCCCCCCTTCCACTCCTCATTCTTCATGCCACTTCAACTCCTGTCTCCCATGTACCTATGTACTGTTCTCAGGATCTATCCAATAGCAAGAGGAATAATTTTAAAATAATTGGAAAATCATTGAATCTCCAACAATCTAAGTCAACACTGATTTCAAACTCACTATCATGAAAACTAGACCCAAAAACCCAAGGAAAAATATTGTAACCCTTTAAGTGCCTACTAAGTTTGTAAACAACAAGAAACCATATCAAAAATATTGGGCATGATTCAGCTAAAAGGGAACTAAGTTCCATAGCGAGCACATTTAGCCGCTTGTTTCCCAGCACTTGCAGCAATACAACGCCACTCACGTAAAATAAGGGGCTTTAGCGGGGATCCCAGAAGCGGGGTCTCCCGGCTTTTATCAGCCAAGCTGCTCCGTGGTGAGCTGCTTTTCGGGCGCAGCGTGGCCATTAGATCATCCCATATTCTGTTACTATAGCACTTATATGGCGCAATTCAGTGTCCTCATTGTGCCGACTTGATGTCAGGATGAGGACGTTGAATCTCACGAGAGGCTTTCATCAAGAATTCACAATGCTCGAAACGTTTTGCGAGATTCAGTAGAATCTCACGGCGTGTCGCGATCTGGCTCTCGCTCTTGCTGGGCTAGTAAAAAGAATCATAGGCAGGGCAGCATGGTGGCGCAGTGGTTAGCACTGCTGCCTCACAGCACCGAGGTCCCAGGTTCGATCCTGGCTCTGGGTCACTCTCCGTATGGAGTTTGCACATTCTCCCCATGTTTGCGTGGGTTTCGGCCCCACAACCAAAAGATGTGCAAAAGGTGGATTGGCCACGCTAAATTGCCCCTTAATGGGGAAAAATGAATTGGGTACTCTAAATTTATAAAAAATCCCAAAAAAATGAATCAGAGGCTCATTTAAATATACGCTCACCCAATTCATCCGGGATTCGTCGACCCTGCCAGTGAGGTGCATAGCGAGACTGTATGTTCCATGCCCCCCCCCCCCTTGACACTCTCAGTGCTATCGCCAACAGCTCTATGGCCAGGGCAAACAGCAATGGGGAGAGTGGACACCCTTGCTTCGTTCCCCGATGTAGTCTAAAGTATCCTGAACTGACCCGGTTTGTCCACACACTCGCCATCGGTGCCTGGTATAACAACTGGATCCAGTCCACAAACCCCTGCCCAAACCCAAATCACCCCTGGACCTCCCACAGATAGTCCCACTCCACCTGATCGAAGGCCTTCTCTGCATCCATAGCGGCACTACCTCTACCTCTCGTCCCTCCGGGGGCATCATAATTACCTTAAGTAACCTCCTGATGTTAGTCGCCTGATGCCTCCCCTTTATAAACCCCGTCTGGTCCTCCCCTATCACCCCGGGCACACAATCATCTATTCTCAAGGCCAGGATCTTGGCCAATAGTTTGGCATCTACATTTAGCAGGGAAATCGGTCTGTATGACTCACATTGTTCTGGACCTTTTTCCCGCTTCCAAACGAGGGAGATCGAAGCCTGCGACAGCATCGGGGGGGGGTGTACTCCCAGCTCCCTTGCCTCGTTAAAAGCCCTGACCAGGTTCTCCTTTCGTTCCTATTCAGGAAGTCCACCAGCTGCTCCGTTGACAATTGAGCCGGCAGGGCCAATCCCTGACCCTCCGCCATCTCCACCTGTGTCGCAGGCACCACACCAGCCTTTGTTATCTGTTCCACTCTCTTACGACCGCTTCTGGTCCTCAACTCCATTCACCGATGGGTCACTCTCTCCTAGTAACACTCCTGCACTTTCTTTCTCCCAAATCTCAACCCATTTACCGGGAAAAGGTCCAAAAACACCGCCTCGAGCAGGAGCTACCAAATGTGCAACCTCTCATACCATGGCCGCCACCAGAAGTCCATTGGGGACAGTCTTTGCCGCTAGGGGAGGAGTCGGACCATCAGTGAGCCACAGGGTATCCAATCAGGAGGGACCCACCTCTCCCAAGCATACATCCTTGCAGGCTTGCCTCATGGTAAGGTGGGCCCACCTCGATGGCAGGCAAAGCCCTTTAATGGCCATTAATTAGTTTCCTAAGGACCTCAATTGGCCTAAGGGTGGGCAGGAAGCCCACCACCTACCCTGCCACTGATGAAATAGCAGCAGACATGGGAAGGTGTCAGGCGTGGCACTCCCACCAGCCAACCTTATTTTACCCCCTTGCCTCACGCTTGCCAGCCCAATCCAGTGAGGAGCATAGAATTCCAGCTTTCAATGCAGTGAGTCTCAGCCAATATGGGATAAGCCTACAATAAGTCAGCATTAACCAGCAGGTGATTTTACTCAAGGATATTATTGTGGTAGAAACTTTGATCACTTTTGAGGTAGAATAATAGGTACTTCCATTTGACCATCATATACATGACTCAGGGATGTGGGTGCCACTGACAAGGCCAGCATTTTTGCATATCTTTAATTGCCCTTGAACTAAGTGGCTTGTTAGGCCATTTCAGAGGGAAGTTAAGAGTCAAGCACATTGCTGTCGGTCTAGAGTCGCAAATAGGCCGGACCAGGTAAGGAAGGCGGATTTCCTTCCCTAAAGAGCATTAGTGAACCAGATCAACAATAGATGATAATTCTAGTTTTCAATTCCAGATTTTTATTAATTAAGTGAATTTATTAATTAAAAGGGCAGCACGGTAGCACAAGTGATTAGCACTGTGGCTTCACAGCGCCAGGGTCCCAGGTTCGATTCCCCGCTGGGTCACTGTCTGTGCGGAGTTTGCACGTTCTCCCCGTGTCCGCGTGGGTTTCCTCCGGGTGCTCCGGTTTCCTCCCACAGTCCAAAGACGTGCAGGTTAGGTGGATTGGCCATGCTAAATTACCCGTAGTGTCCATAAGGGTTGGGAGGGGTTATTGGGTTGCGGGGATAAGGTGGAAGTGAGGGATTAATGTGGGTCGGTGCAGACTCGATGGGCCGAATGGCCTCCTTCTGCACTGTATGTTCTATGTAATCTATGTAATTGAATTCGCACTGCACCAGCTATCATGATGGGATCTGAACACTTGTCCCCAGAGCATGAACAACTGGATTACTAATCATAGATTTCATAGAATTTACAGTGCAGAAGGAGGCCATTCGGCCCATTGACTCTGCACTGGCCCTTGGAGAGGACATCCCATCTAAGCCCACACCTCCACCCTATCCCTATAACCCGGTAACCCCATTAACCTGTTTGGGATACTAAGTGCAATTTAGCATGGCCAATCCACCTAACCTGCATATCTTTAGACTGTGGGAGGAAACCTGAGCACCCGGAGGAAACCCACGCAGACATGGGAAGAACGTGCACTGACAGTGAGCCAAGCGGGAATCGAACCTGGGACTCTGGCGCTGTGAAGCAACAGTGCTAACCACTGCGCTGCCATGCCTCCCCATGACATTACCACAATGCCACTTGCTCCCTGAATGCAACTCACAACATATTCCAAAGAGCCAAGAAATCTAGCCATCCACCCCCTTTACCCATCCTCCATCTCTCACTTCATAATAACAATAATTTTTATTGTCACAAATAGGCTTACATTAACACTGGAATGAAGTTACTGTGGAAATACTCCAGTCACCACACTCCAGCGCCTGTTTAGGTACACTGAGGGAGAATTCAGAATGTTCAATTCACCTAAGGTAAATATTGGTCCTTTAGAAGATGAGAAGGGAGATTTAAAAATGGGAGATGAGGAAATGGCTGAGGAACTGAACAGGTTTATTGGGTCAGTCTTCACAGTGGAAGACACAAATAACATGCCAGTGACTGATGGAAATGAAGCTATGACAGGTGAGGACCTTGAGATGATTGTTATCACTAAGGAGGTAGTGATCGGCAAGCTAATGGGGCTAAAGGTGGACAAGTCTCCTGGCCCTTATGGAATGCATCCCAGAGTGCTAAAAGACATGGCTAGGGAAATTGCAAATGCACCAGTGATAATTTGCCAAACCTCGCTAGACTCTGGGTGGTCCCGGCGGATTGGATATTAGCAAGCGTGACACCACGGGTCAAACCGGGTCAGTTCAGGATATTTTAGACTACATCGGGGAACGAGGCAAGGGTGTCCACTCTCCCCATTGCCGTTTGCCCTGGCTATAGAGCTGTTGGCGATAGCACTGAGAGCATAGGTTATGGAGGAGGGGTTCTGGTGTGAGGTGCTCCGGAGAGTGAATGCCTCCATCTCGTGCGCAAGGTTGGGGCAGATACAGCTGGAGGTGGTATACAGAGCACACCTCACGAGGGCGAGGATGAGCCGATTCTTTTAAGGAGAAGATGTGTGTGAATGTTTGGGGGGGGGGGGGGGGGGGGGGGGGGCGCTAATCACGTTCATATGTTTTGGTCCTGTCCAAAGCTAGAGGATTACTGGAAGGAGATTTTTAGGGTAATTTCTAAAGTGGTGCACGTGAAACTGGTCCCGGGCCTCCGGGAGGCCATGGGCGGAATTCCCCACACGCCGGGGAGGGGGGGGGGGGAGAATCGCCGGAGCGCCGCGCGAGTCCCGCCACGCCGCCCCGGCACCCGCATGCGATTCTCCCACCCCCCCCCCTAAACCCGCTCGCCGAGAATCACGGCTGGCCGCTGGGAGAATCGCCGCTCGCCATTTGTTACGGGTAAGCGGAGATTCTCCAGCCCGGATGGGCCGAGTGGCCTGCCCAACATGACAGGTTCCCGCTGGCGCTGTCCACACCTGGTCGCTGCCGGCTGGAACAGCGTGGGAACGCTGGGGGTGGGGGTGCTGTCAGGGTGGGAGGGGGGTTCCTGCATCGGGGTGGGCCTCAAAAGGGGTCTAGCCTGCGATCGGTGCCCACCGATCGGTGGGCCGGCCTCTCTGACGGAGGACCTCCTTTCCTCAGCCGCCCCGCAAGATCCATCCGGCATCTTCTTGCGGGGTGGCCGCAGGGAGGATGGCAACCGCGCATGCGCAGGTGACGTCATTTACGTGCCGCTGGCCGCATCATTTACGCGGCGTCGCTTTTACGCGGCGCCAAGGCCCGGCGCGTAAATGATGCGGCGCCGCTCCTAGCCCCCCGGAGACGGGAGAATAGGGGGCTGGGAGCGACCTCCGACCCCGGAGCGAAACACTCCGGTTTTCACTCCGGCATCGGGACTTAGTCTCCCGATGGAAGAATTGCGCCCCATATTCAGGGTGTCGGACCAGCCAGAGTTGGAAACGGGTGCGGAGGCAGATGTTGTAGCCTTCGCCTCATTGATCGCCCGAAGGAGAATCCTGATGGGTTGGAGGGCAGCCTCTCCACCCTGTGCCCTGGCGTGGCGGGGGGGATCTGTTGGAATTCTTGACTCTTGAGAAGGTTAAGTTTGAACTGAGGGGAAGGATGGAGGGGTTCTACAATTCATGGGCATTATTCATTATGCAGTTTTGAGAACTGGATAACATCGAACATTAGTTGGTGGGTGTGGGTGGGAGGGTTGGGGGGAGGGGGGCGGTGTTTGTTGATGGTGGCCATGGGTGATTCCTGATTCCTTTTTGTCAGTTGTTTATGTGAACATGTGGACGAATGTTTTGGGTTTGGTGGGAGGATGGGATCGTTGTTATTGATATGGGGATTGACATATTTGTTACTGATTATTGTTTATTACTGATTATTGTTTACTGTTGGTGGGTGTAAATTTGGGAGAAAATGCGAAAAAGGAGGAGAATAAAGAAATATTTAAAAGAAAAAAAGGAGGTAGGCAGAAAGTGGGTATTTATAAGCCAGTTAGCTTAACTTCGGTAGGAGGGAAGATGCTGGAATCTATCATCAAGGAAGAAATAATGACGCATCTGGATGGAAATTGTCCCATTGGGCAGACGCAGCATGGGTTCATAAAGGGTAGATTGTGCCTAACTAATTTAGTGGAAAATTTGAGGACATTAGATAATGGGGAGCCAATGGATGTGGTATATCTGGATTTTCAGAAAGCGTTTGACAAGGTGCCACACAAAAGGTTGCTGCATAAGATAAAGATGCATGGTGTTAAGGGTAAAGTAGTAGCATGGATAGAGGATTGGTTAATTAATAGAAAGCAAAGAGTGGGGATTAATGGGTGTTTCTCTGGTTGGCAATCAGTAGCTAGTGGTGTCCCTCAGGGATCAATGTTGGGCCCACAATTGTTCACAATTTACATAGATGATTTGGAGTTGGGGACCAAGTGCAATGTGTCCAGGTTTGCAGACGACACTAAGATGAGTGGTAAAGCAAAAAGTGCAGAGGATACTGGAAGTCTGCAGAGGAAATTGGATAGGTTAAGTGAATGGGCTAGGGTCTGGCAGATGGAATACAATGTTGACAAATGTGAGGTTATCCATTTTGGTAGGAATAACAGCAAAAGAGATTATTATTTAAATGATAAAATATTAAAACATGCTGCTGTGCAGAGAGACATGGGTGTGCTAATGCATGAGTCACAAAAAGTTGGTTTACAGGTTTTTGTGAGGGCCACGAAGAATCCAGCACGAGTTTTAAGGATACAAAGTAATAACATTTATTTACAATAACAGATATATATATATATATATAAACAGCAGCAACAACTTCCCTTGCTGCACACTCCTTCCTGCTGGTTCCAAACTGGCCAGCTTTATTTATACATGGAGTTTACTAATGGTTTCTCGGCCCCCTCATTGGGGAAGCTCATACTCCCACAGGATTGTGGGATTGTCATTAGTCCCAGCCAATGGTAAGCAGGCAGGTTATAACACAGGTGCAACAGGTGATTAAGAAGGCAAATTGAGTTTTGTCCTTCATTGCTAGAGGGATGGAGTTTAAGACTAGGGAAGTTATGCTGCATTGCATAAGGTGTTACTGAGGCCACACCTGGAGTATTGTGTTCTGTTTTGGTCTCTTTAACTGAGAAAGGACGTACTGGCGCTGGAGGGTGTGCAGAGGAGATTCACTAGGTTAATCCCAGAGCTGAAGGGGTTGGATTACGAGGAGAGGTTGAGTAGACTGGGACTGTACTCGTTGGAATTTAGAAGGATGTGGGGGGGATCTTATAGAAACATATAAAATTATGAAGGGAATAGATAGGATAGATGCCGGCAGGTTGTTTCTATTGGCGGATGAAAGCAGAACTAGGGGGCATAGCCTCAAAATAAGGGGAAGTAGATTTAGGACTGAGTTTAGGAAGAAATTCTTCACCCAAAGGGTTGTGAATCTATGGTATTCTTTGTCCAGTGAAGCAGTTGAGGTTCCTTCATTAAATGTTTTTAAGATAAAGAGAGATAGTTTTTTGAAGAATAAAGGGATTAAGGGTTATGGTGTTCGGGCCGGAAAGTGGAGCTGAGTCCACAAAAGATCAGCCATGATCTCATTGAATGGCGGAGCAGGCTCGGTGGGCCAGATGGCCTACTCCTGCTCCTAGTTCTTATGTTCTAACAGTAAGTTTTTTGGGACTTGTGAGAGGAAACCCACGCAGACACGGGGAGAACATGCAGACTCCGCACAGACAGTGACCCAAGCTGGGAATCGAACCCGGGCCCCTGGCACAGTGAAGCAATAGTGCTAACCACTGTGCTACTGTGCCACCCAAAACACACTCAAAAACAGAAGACATTTCCATTAATCTTAGGGACTTGAAGAGATTATGAGCAAAATGTCCTCAAGAAAAACATCCTAACTGCCACATAAATTAAAACATTGCAGCTGTGAATAGTGCAATTATCCTAAAATGTTTGTAATTTCTTTGTGCTTTCAATGCAAAATGGTATCTCGAATGTTTCTCTGAAGAGTGCAACTTCAAATAGAAATGACACCTCAAGTTGACACTTAAGTCCTGCTAATTATCACTTTTGGTTATGTCAGTCAAAGAGTTCTATTGTAAATCACTTTAAATGTGGTTCAATGAATAAACAAAAGTTTTTGTTCAATCATTTGTATATTATATGAGTCTAGCATTTAAATATGTTTCCCATTGCTATGTATTCTTTCGTTTGGCTGCCAAGCTTTATTAATTCAAATCACATTTGCCACCTGGAAAGAATAGTTCTATAATTGGATGTAAAATAGGTTTTGCATTTATATAGTGTCCTTTAGGTGTTTTAGAGCCAGTAAATAATTTTGAAGTCACTGTTGTAAAGGTATATTAAATAAGATGTAATCAATTAAACTTATATTTCAATGAAGTCATGTAATATATGTATTCACAAAAAAATTAAACTGGAATTATTTACCCTATGTAAGGAATAGGGTATATACTATATAGGCATTTCACCACGTTACCAATTTTATAATAATAATAACTTTATTGTCACAAGCAGGCTTACATTAACACTGCAGTGAAGTTACTGTGGAAATCCCCTGGTCACCACATTCCGGCGCCTGTTCAGGTACACAGAGGGAGAATTCAGAATGTCCAAATTACCTAAGAGCACGTCTTTCAGGACTTGTGGGAGGAAATCAGAGCACCGGAGGAAACCCACGCAGACACAGGGAGAATGTGCAGACTCCACACAGACAGTGACCCAAGCCGGGTATCAAACCTGGGACCCTGGATCTGTGAAGCAACAGTAGAATGATGTTTACTGAAAATGTCCTGCTTATCATTCATTAGAACATGATAGAGTCTTCATTGTCTAATTGTAGTATAAAATCTCAAGAAAACTATCTGGGGAATGCCATAACATTTAATATTTGGGTAAAAAGCAGATTGTCATATTTTAAAAATGAATCAAATATCATATATGGTATTGTTTACATGTGCTTTTCTGATCTGAAAAAGGGTCAATAATTTAATAAATATAAGGGGGGAAAAAATCATTTGTACAGCGCTGCTTCCAGCACTGTCACACAGATAATTCCTTGGGGTCAGTCAGCACCACGCCCCACTACCTGCATGGCATGCACATGTTTCATCAATATTACCAGTGAGGAATCCATATAGGTAGCTGGCTAACCCTGAGGAATCAACGCAAGTCTGTGTTGCACCACTTGAAGCGGGGCCAAGCAAACACATTTTCCCCCCCTAAATATCATTTTAATATGACCTAAGTTATTTTAATATTTTATTTTATTTCTTTGTTCAGCTGGATCATTATCCTGCAGTACCTTACAGCATGCCAACAACCACAGATATCAAGTTTAACTCTCTGAAGACCCTGTTCCTAGGGAGAGTTGTTGGTAAGTGCAAGCAATGTGACCAAATGTTTCTCCTCTTTTTTAAAAAAAGCCAAAATTTTGCAATCATTTGACAAAGCAACAGCCACTGACCGCACAAAAAACAGCCCACAAAGATCTAGCAATCTCTGTACTGTGGACTTTCCCTTTCCCAACATATTTAAATCTGACATCAAATCAAAGGGATCTCCTGGAATGCAGAGGCAGTGATGTCAGCTAACAAGGTAAGCACAATCGTATTGAAGTATTCCCATAGACAGAAAATTAAAATGTTTAAAGCCTTGAATCCTTTCATTTTTAATGCAAAACTCTAGATAATGAAGTAAATATATGATAGCATTAAGATAGAAGCTGAAAATAAAGAAAACCTGAAAACAAATAATTTTGAATATATGCATTTGTTTGATCACAATGGAGAAATTTGCCATATCACAAGTACAAAAATTAACTTTTCAGGGTGAGTGGGAGTATAATAATAATAATTGCTTATTGTCACAAGTTGGCTTCAATGAAGTTACTGTGAAAAGCCCCCAGTCGCTATATTCCGGCGTCTGTTCGGGGAGGCCGGTACGGGAATTGAACCCGCGCTGCTAGCATTGTTCTGCATTACAAGCCAGCTGTTTAGCCCACTGTGCTAAACCAACCCATTTAGGAGTAATTATGAACTTAATAGCATGTTAAAATCCCAGCTTCACTTTATTCAGCAATTTTTTAAGGGATTTTACAATGAGACTAACAGTGTAAGAATGAAAGTATTTGTTAGTACAAAGTTTTGCCATTGATCACAGTCTGTGGTGTTTCTCAACAACCTCTGAAGAAGCAGAGAACCACTGGCAGCAACCTCTGGTTCTCCAAGTTACTTTGTACATGTGTGGACAGCCAAAGTTCCTGTTGGTTTCAATGGAGTAATGACAGCGAACACGGAATGCTTCCCTGTTATTTCACACCACAAACTCCAGACCAAGGATTTCATTGAACACTGGACATTTATTGGGAGGGATAAGAAAACAAATTCTATGCTCCAGAATCTTCTGCCATGGGAAATAGCTTCCCATCATTTACTCCATCAAACAGTTCATGTTTTTGAACATCTCTCTAAAATCTCCTGCTTAACATCCCTGCTCTAAGGAGCAAATCCAGCTTCTGCCGCCTCTCCACATAAACTGATTTCTCTTATCCCATTCTATTAAATCTCTTCTGCTTCCTCTCCATGGTCTCACAACCTTCTTACAGTGTGGTACCTAGAAATGAGGACGATACTCCAGCTGAGGCCCGACCAGGGTTTTATAAGTGTTTAGTATAACTTACTTGCTTATATATTCTATTCCTAATGGCTCACTTAAATACTTAAATCTGGATCTCGACCTCACCCACCACCGACACATAGTTGTAGCAGTGTGTTTCATCTACAAGATGCACTGTAGCAGCTCACCAAGGCTCCTTTAACAAAACCTCCCAAACCTGCAACCTCCACCACCGAGAAAACAAGAGGAGCAAATGCATGGGAGCACCACCACCTTCACTTTCCCCTCCAAGCCACACACCATCCTTCACTGGGTCAAAATCCCAGAAGTCCCTCCGTAACAGCACTGTGGGTGTACCTGCACCAAAGGGAATGCAGCAATTCAAGAAGGCGGTTCAATAACACCTTCTCAAGGGCAATTAGGGCTGGGCAATAAATGTGGGCCCAGTGACACTGACTGTCTTCTCCTTTAAGGTACTGCTTAAAACCTACCTCTTTGGCGAGCTGTTTTCTTCTGTCCTAATGTGTCCGCATTTTTCTAGGTGACATTGTTTTGTCTAATTACACTCTTGTGAATCAGTTTGGAACCTTTTATAAGTTAAAGGTACGATATAAATTAAACTTGCTGTTGTACATTTAAAGGCAGGCTCTAACGGCAGGGTTGAAATCAACCTCATTTGGTGGTTGGTGCTGTCATCATTGTCAGTATCACTTCTGCAATTATAATGTTGGTTTGACATTAACAGTGAATGTATGACCTTAAAATAATAGTGGTATTTTTGAGAGGGACAAACCCTGGATGATAACTAACTTTTGCTGAAGTCGAAACTGCAATATATGCAACTGGTAATGTACCAATAATGCTGAGAGAGAGACCAATATTTCAAACCATCTGGTTCTCATTTAAGGACAATCAGAATTGATGAGATCGAAATACAGGTCTGATTTCAAGCTCCAAATATTCGAAGAGCATTGTCATTCACTTATATTTAACTTAATGAGTGATTTATGTTTCCTTGCTGTGAGACACAGAAGATTAATCTGGTGCTATAAAAACGTGCTCACTGACAGAATAGAAACTGCA
The DNA here is from genome assembly GCF_047496885.1 of Scyliorhinus torazame. Classification (NCBI taxonomy): domain Eukaryota; kingdom Metazoa; phylum Chordata; class Chondrichthyes; order Carcharhiniformes; family Scyliorhinidae; genus Scyliorhinus; species Scyliorhinus torazame. The sequence continues at coordinate 134,719,388 of NC_092712.1, forward strand.
GCTTCAGTGTGCAGATGAGATTCGTATTCTTCAAACCCAGCATTAGAACAGTTGGGCATTTTATTATTACCTGTATATATGAATAATAAATGCTTGTGCTGGATCATAGAAATCAGGTCTCCGGTCTGTCCCTGTCAATGTGGAATAAATGTGCAGCATACCATCGACATGGACTAAGCTGATTAATGAGGTATTTATATTCATTGTGACTGCTGATCAATGCAGCCAATAATGCCTATTGGTAAAGGATCAGGTGGCTCTGCCAACAATAAGCATTATTGGCATTTCAGAATAGATTTATCTCTAAAATGTGTATCTGGATTCATGGTACATCATTCTCTTTGCCTTGTAAAGATGGCTTGCAGCTTGTCCTGAACATTGCTTCAGATGAAACTAAACCACACAAATTGTGACAATCCCATTTTCAGCCTCTGGTCAGTGCCAAGTTAACTGATTCCAAGTAGGGATACTACAGTTGGCCACAGGACCCCTGGACTACAGAGGGGAAAATAATCAAACAGATTTTTGCTCTTGATCACTACTGTCCAATATCTTCAGTTGTGAAGTAGCCATGAAGGGTGATCAAATTAAAGTAAGATCGTGCATTGGCAAAATAGCCATCACATACTCAGCATCTGGTCTGATACATGCAGAACGGTCACTTATGTGAGGTACTATATTGAAATCAGTGCCTATTGAATTGTAGCCATGATGTGGAGATGCCGGCATTGGACTGGGGTGAGCACAGTAAGAAGTCTTACAACACCAGGTTAAAGTCCAACAGGTTTGTTTCAAATCACTAGCTTTCAGAGCACTGCTCCTTCCTCAGGTGAATCCTAGCTCCGAAAGCTAGTGATTTGAAACAAACCTGTTGGACTTTAACCTGATGTTGTAAGACTTCTTACTGTATTGAATTGTAACTAGCGTAGGTCAACAGCTATAGGACAGAGGGGGAAAACCTGGCAAGAAACTCTCAAGCATTTTTTCAGATCTGAGTTAATTTATCCTCTTAGAATATTTCTATGTCCTTCTTGAAATTAGCTCCACTGAAAAGAACAAGAATGAAAATTCTTTGTCCTTCATATATTTAATACATATAATGAGTGAAATGATTTTGTTTCAAAAATCCCCTGGAGAAATGTGTACCTGCTCTGGGAGTGTGATGGTAATTGTTTAGCTGCTGCCTTCAATCCTGCACATTTTATTCATAAAGTGACAGGAACAGATTAGTTGCAAAATGAAAACTGACAAAGGACACATTGGGAGGTAAAGATGACTGAACAGTTTGGATTTCATTTGTCCCTGAAGTCCTTTGATATAATTTCTTTGATGTTTCCTCTGATTTAAAAAAAAAATCAATGGAAGATGCAGCAATTTCATTGTGTTCTGTGAGGAAGTTTTTTAAAAAATGTTTCTGGGATGTGGGCATGGCTGGCAAAGCCAGCATTTTCCGTCCTTCCCAAAGCCCTTTGAGAAGGTGGTGGTGAGCCGCCTTCTTGAACCGCTGCAGACCACATGGTGTCGGTACACCCACAATGCTGTTCGGCAGGGAGCTCCAGGTTTTGATCCAGCAAGAAAAAAGGAATGGTAATATAGTTCCAAGCATGCTGTGTCACTTGGATGGGAACTTTTGGGTGGTAGAGGTTGTGCTGTCCTTGTCCTTCTAGCTGATAGAGGTCATAAGTTTGGAAGGTGCAGTTGAAGGAGTCTTGGTGAGATGGCACACATCTTGCAGATGGTCCACACTGCTGCCGCTGTATGTCAGTGGTGGAGGGAGTGAATGGTTAAGTTGGTAGATAGGGTGCTGATCAAGTGGAGTGCTTTGTCCTGGATGATGTTGAGCTTCTTGAGTGCATCACTCATCCAGGCAAATGGAGAGTACTACAATCACACTACTGACTTGTGACTTGTCGATGGTGGGCAGGCTTTGCAGAGTCAGGAGGTGAGTTGCTTCTCTTAGAATTCCCAGTCTCTGACCTGTTCTTGTTACCACATTATTTGTACGGCATATTCAGTTGAGTTTATGGTCAATATTGACAGCAGGGGATTCAGCAATAGTCGTGTCAATGAATGTGAAGGCGCAGTGGTTAGCTTCTCTCTTGTTGGAAATGATCATTGCCAAGCATTTGTGTGGTGCAAATGTTACTTGCGACCTACCAGCCCAAGCCCAAATGTTGTCCAAGCCTTGCTGCCCATGGACAGGGACTGCTTCAGTATCTGGGGAGTTGCGGACAGTTCAACTGAATTTAAATTCCACCAGCTAGCCTGATGGATTTGAACCTGTGTCCCTGGGCATTAGCCTGGGCCTCTGGATTCCTAGCCCAGTGGCATTAGTACTATGCTACTGTCTCCGCTCAAACTGATCTATTGTGATTATGTCGTGTTAAAGAGTGCCCTCTGGTGTTTATCCAGTTGAACTAATTTTTTTAACTGGTTGTAGTTGATCCCTATGATTTCTTTTTAAATATGTTAATGGAAATCAGAAGATCTGCCGCATGGTTAGTTGAATTGTGAGTTGTAAAATTCACACTTTTTTATCTGGAACAATTGTTCCCTCTCTTACAGCAATTAAGAAATTATCAGGGACAACCAGAATGATCAACAGGATGGAGAGATTGGATTATAATAGGCAATTATGTAAATTGGGCATTTTCCCACTGAGATTGAGAGGTGATATGATTGCTGTTGTCAGGATTGTAATAGAGCATAATAAGCTGTTTGACCTTGTCCAGAACCATCGAACAAGAAGGCCAGGCCTGCACCGAAATGGAAGTGAGGGGGTATGAGATGTAAAATTCAAAACTAGTCTGCAGAATAATGGGCGGAATTTTGTTGAAGTGCCCGGGGGGCTAACCTGCCCACCCTCTTTTGGGAATGCCCGCTGAACCACAAGCCAACCATGCAGTGGCTAGGCCTGGAATCAAGACCCGAGGGACCTAAATCACACCTACTGAGGGCTGACAGCCTATCAAAGGCTGACAGCTCTTGTGCTTTTCAGTGTCACGGGGGAGGTGGTGGCTTGTGCAGGATAAACACCTACCAGAGTTTGAAGATCAGAGGGAGGAGGGGGTTCATGAGATGGGGGAATTACGGATAGGGCTGTAGAGGGCTCAAAAGCAAGTGCAGGGATGTGGCTCTAATTACACACCCCACCTCCCACCACCACCAGCTGCTATGTGACAGGCCTGCTTGTAGCTGGGTTAATACCAGTACTGATGGGAGAAGGCTCTTAAGCGGTCATTAATTGGCTACTTAAGAGCCTCAATAGGCAGTGGGGTGGGAAGGTTTACTATGGGCCTTATTGCTACAAACTTGATTCTGGTGGAGGTGGCGAAGCAAGGGGGCGGGATTCTCCCATTCGGCGGCAGAGTGTCCACGCCATCGGAAACGCCGTCGCGTTTCACGACTTCGTGAGCGGGCCGCTGGGAGTACCGAATCTGGCCCCTACAGGGGGCCAGCACGCCGCTGGAGCGGTTCACGCCACTCCGGCCTCCCATCCCGGCGTGAACTTTGCGCCGCGGGATCCGCGCATGTGCAGTGGCGCCGGCGCCCACCCGTGCATGCGCGGTGGCCTCCCTCAAGATGGCGCAGGTGTTCAGGGGCCGGCATGGAAGAAAATAGCCCCGGGGAGCGAGAGGCCGGGCCGCCGATCGGTGGGCCCCGATCGCGGGCCAGGCTCCATCGGAGGCCCCCTCTGGGGTCGGAGCCCCCCTCCACCCCCCACAGGCCGCCCCCCGACCCTGCGCACAGAGTTCCCGCCAGCTGCGACCAGGTGTGGACGGCGTCGGCGGGTCTCTGCCTTTTTAGAGTGGCCCATCCCAGGCCGAGAATCGGCGGCCCGGCTGCGACCGGCGCCGCGCCAAACGCACTGGCGCCAATGGCACCGATTCTCCGCTCCGCGGAGTGTTGCGTGCCGGCGTCGGAGTGGCGTGGCCCGGTTGCGGGGATTCTCCGGCCCGGCCTCGGGCTGGGAGAATCCCGCCCGTGGTGTCCTAATACCCCCGGAATCCTACCTAATGTCTTTCCTGACTCCCAGCTCACCATGAACAAGATCAGAAGATCCCGCTCGTTATTTCACTGAGTGAGTCAGTCTATGGATCAACCACCTTGGGAAAAGGGAAGCAGCTAGTGTTGATTAATTCAAATGCAAACAATTTAGTTTTACTTCATAAATACTACTTTGGTTTTTCAGCAATTTGAGACATAATACACGGTAAGTGTAAGATGCTTGGAAGGAACACAATTTTGCACCTATGGTTCCCAAAGCTTTCCAGCACTGGAGATGTGTCTTGCTTGATGTTTGAGTGTGTTGTAGACTAATTGATAGAAATTGTTTGCTATGAAGAGTCAACAAATCCGCTATAATTCAATCATGCAATTTCCAGGATGATAGATTGTGAACCAGATGAAACTTGATCTTCTTTCACCTAGCTTTTCCTATGATATTGTGCCACATTCTGCTGGATTCTCCGCACTCAGGATTCTCCGTTTCGCCGGCAGTACACCCACGCCCGGGGATTTCCCGAAGGTGTGGGGCTGCCCACAATGGGAAATCCCATTGGCCGGCTAGCGAGAGGGAGAATCCTGCCATTGGCAGGGTCTCACCGCACCAGAAAACTGGCGCAGCAGGAGGGAGAATCCTGCCCCAGATCTATTAGGAGCCATGCAGGCTTTATATTCACAACTTCAATAAACCCTGATAACATATAATCTATAAGCCTTACTGTGGTGGTATGTATTAGGGGTAATGTGGTACCTGTGAAGCCGAGAGGCTATTGGCTGACAGGTCCCGGGTCCTGGTTGGATCTGCCGACTTCTGGCTCCGCCCTGAAGGTGGAGTATAAGAGCTCGGGCTTCTCCCCGCAGCCATTCTGTTGCTGAGCTGCTGGGGCCAAGTCTCGCTTAATAAAGTCTAGATAGACTTCATCGCTTCTCGTCTCGCGTAAGTCATTGTGCTCCACAATTTATTAAGCAAGCTTAAAAGACTATGGAGCTCCGAATCGCCCCGGAGTGCCTGCGGATCAGCCCCCATGCAGCGAACTCGCCGGCCGTATTCAAACACTGGCAAGCATGCTTCGAACACTACCTCCGAACGGCCGCCGGCTGGATCACGGAAGAGCAGAAAATGCAGGTCCTGCATTCAAGGGTAAGCCCAGAAATTTACTCACTAATAGAAGACGCAGAGGATTTCCCGACGGCGCTCGCATTGCTGAAGGGCATCTACATTCGGCCCGTAAACCAGGTCTACACGTGCCACCAACTCGCGACGAGACGGCAAATTCCCGGAGAATCGCTCGAGGAATTCTACGGCGCGCTGCTGATTTTGGGACGAGGCTGCAACTGCCCGCCGGTGAACGCGATCGAACACATGGACCTGCTAATTCGTGACGCATTCGTGGCAGGTATGAACTCTCCCCAAATTCGTCAAAGACTTTTAGAAAGACAGTCGCTAGAACTCTCAGAGGCACGGGCCCTTGCGGCCTCCCTTGATGTGGCCTCCCAAAACGCCCGCACCTACGGCCCCGACGGCGTGGCAGCCCCTTGGGCTCCGTGGACCCCCGTCGCGACCAACTCCCCGGCACCCCCCCCCCCCCCACAAGCTTGCGCGATTAAAGCGCCAGACCATCCCGGGGGGGCCCGCTGCTATTTTTGCGGACAGGCGAAACACCCCCGGCAGCGCTGCCCGGCCCGCGCAGCTACTTGTAAAAGCTGCGGCAAAAAGGGCCATTACGCGGCAGTGTGCCGGTCCCGGGGGGTCGCCGCAATCCCCGGAGAAGAACGAGGACAGCACATCCCAAACACCCACCAACCCTCCCAGCGCCCCATGTGCAACCCGCGGGCGCCGCCATTTTGGGTCCCGGGCACCACGAGGGGAGGATGGGCGCCGCCATCTTGTGACCCCCCAGCCACGTGCAGTTCATGGGGGTGGCCATTTTGTCCACCCCCGACCACGTGCGACCCATGGGGGTGGCCATTTTGTCCACCCCCGGCCGCGTGCGATTCATGGACGCCACCATCTTGGTTGACAACAAAGGACCCCAGCATCGACGGCTCCACGGGGTCCGAAGAAGACGCCGCAACACTACTACCACGACTGGCTTCGGTGACACTGGATCGATCGTGGCCCCGGAAGCTCCAGATGATGACAACAACGGTGCTGGTCAACGGATACGAGACGCCATGCCTGATCGACTCCGGGAGCACTGAAAGTTTTATTCACCCAGACACGGTAAAACACTGTTTTCTGACCATCCATCCAAGCACGCAAAAGATTTCCCTAGCTGCAGGATCCCACTCAGTGGAGATCAAAGGGTTCTGCATCGCAAACCTAACGGTGCAAGGGAGGGAGTTCAAGAACTACAGGCTCTACGTCCTGCCCCAACTATGCGCGCCCACATTACTGGGATTAGACTTCCAGTGTAACCTTCAGAGCCTAACATTCCAATTCGGTGGCCCAATATCCCCACTCACTATCTGCGGCCTTGCAACCCTCAAGGTTGAACCGCCGTCCTTGTTTGCAAACCTCACCCCGGCCACTAGGAGCAGACGGTACAGCGCCCAGGACCGGACATTTATCCGGTCTGACGTCCAGCGGTTGCTGAAGGAAGGCATAATCCAGGCCAGCAATAGTCCCTGGAGAGCCCAGGTGGTAGTCGTAAAGACCAGGGAGAAGCAAAGGATGGTCGTAGACTATAGTCAGATCATCAACAGGTACACACAGCTAGATGCGTACCCTCTCCCTCGCATATCCGACATGGTCAATCGGATTGCTCAGTATAAGGTCTTTTCCACCATGGACCTCAAATCCGCCTACCACCAGCTCCCCATCCGCCCAGGTGACCGCAAGTACACCGCCTTCGAGGCAGACGGGCGGCTATACCACTTCCTAAGGGTCCCATTTGGCGTCACGAACGGGGTCTCGGTCTTCCAGCGGGAGATGGAACGAATGGTTGACCAGCACGGGTTGCAGGCCACGTTTCTGTACCTCGACAACGTAACCATCTGCGGCCACGATCAGCAGGACCACGACGCCAACCTCCAAAAGTTCCTTCAGACCGCAAACGCCCTGAACCTCACGTATAACGAGGAAAAATGCGTTTTTAGCACAAACCGTTTGGCCATCCTGGGATACGTAGTGCGCAATGGAGTAATAGGCCCCGACCCCGAATGCATGCGCCCCCTTATGGAATTTCCCCTCCCCCACTGCTCCAAAGCCCTGAAACGTTGCCTGGGCTTCTTTTCATATTACACCCAGTGGGTCCCCCAGTACGCAGACAAGGCCCGCCCGCTAATACTGTCCACTACCTTCCCCCTGTCGACAGAGGCTCGCCAGGCCTTCAGCCGCATCAAAGCGGATATCGCAAAGGCCACGATGCGCGCCATCGACGAGTCCCTCCCCTTCCAGGTCGAGAGCGACGCATCCGATGTAGCTCTGACGGCCACCCTTAACCAAGCGGGCAGACCCGTGGCCTTTTTCTCCCGGATCCTCCACGCCTCAGAAATCCGCCACTCCTCAGTGGAAAAGGAAGCCCAAGCCATAGTGGAAGCTGTTCGACATTGGAGGCATCACCTGGCCGGCAGGAGATTCACTCTCCTCACCGACCAACGGTCGGTAGCCTTTATGTTCGATAATGCACTGCGGGGCAAAATTAAGAATGACAAGATCTTAAGGTGGAGGATCGAGCTCTCCACCTTTAACTATGAGATCTTGTATCGTCCCGGAAAGCTGAACGAGCCATCCAATGCCCTGTCCCGCGGCACAAATAGACCGCCTCCAAGCCCTCCACGAAGACCTCTGCCACCCGGGGGTCACCCGATTCTACCATTTTACAAAGTCCCGCAACCTCCCCTACTCTGTGGAGGAGGTCCGTACAGTCACCAGGAACTGCCACATCTGCGCAGAGTGCAAACCGCACTTTTTCAGGCCGGATAGAGCGCACCTGATCAAAGCTTCCCGCCCCTTTGAACGCCTCAGTTTGGATTTCAAAGTGCCCCTCCCCTCCACCGACCGCAACGCATACTTCCTGAACGTGGTGGACGAGTACTCCCGTTTCCCCTTCGCCATCACCTGCCCCGACATGACAGCGGCCACAGTCATTAAAGCCCTTGACACCATATTCACACTGTTCGGTTTCCCCGCGTATATCCAGAGCGACAGGGGGTCCTCTTTCATGAGCGACGAGCTGCGCCAGTTCCTGCTCAGCAAGGGCATAGCCTCGAGCAGGACGACCAGCTACAACCCCCGGGGGAACGGGCAAGTAGAGAGGGAGAACGGCACGGTCTGGAAGACCGTCCTACTGGCCCTACGGTCCAGGGATCTCCCAGTTTCCCGGTGGCAGGAGGTCCTCCCGGACGCTCTCCACTCCATCCGGCCGCTGCTGTGTACCACCACTAACCAAACGCCTCATGAGCACCTCCTTGTCTTCCCCAGGACGTCCTCCTCCGGAACGTCGCTGCCGACCTGTCTGGCGGCCCCAGGACCCATCTTGCTCCGGAAACATGTGCGGGCACACAAATCGGACCCGTTGGTCGAGAGGGTCCACCTTCTCCACGCAAACCCGCAGTACGCATATGTGGCGTACCCCGACGGCCGACAGGACACGGTCTCCCTGCGGGACCTGGCGCCCGCCGGCAACACACACACACCCCCGACACCGATCACCCCCTCCCTGCCACCGGCGCACCCCGCGACCGCCCCCCTCCCGGGGGGATCGGTCCTCCTCCCGTGCCCGCCCAGGAGTAAAACAGGAACAAACAGCGAAACGCTCCCGGAGACGACAACGCCCGAGCAAGCACCTGCACCATCACCGGGGCTGAGGCGATCGACGAGGAAGACCAGACCGCCCGCTCGACTCGTGGAATCCGCGTGACACCAAGAAAAAGCAAGAATGTTGTTGTAACAAAAAAAAATTCTTTTTTGCCCATATTGTAAATAGTTCTCACAAACTTGTACATAGCCCAGTGTAGGGCTAAAGCTGTATTAACACAGTCCGAAATTTGTCCAGGGCCAGCCTTGTAAACCCCTACCACCATGCGAACCACCACCCCGCCGGGTTCCTTTTTAACAAGGGGTGAATGTGGTGGTATGTATTAGGGGTAATGTGGTACCTGTGAAGCCGAGAGGCTATTGGCTGACAGGTCCCGGGTCCTGGTTGGATCTGCCGACTTCTGGCTCCGCCCTGAAGGCGGAGTATAAGAGCTCAAGCTTCTCCCCGCAGCCATTCTGTTGCTGAGCTGCTGGGGACAAGTCTCACTTAATAAAGCCTAGATAGACTTCATCGCTTCTCGTCTCGCGTAAGTCATTGTGCGCCACACTTACAAAATTGCATATTGAACTATTTGATGTGATGTAAGCTGATGAACAGTCAGGAAAATACAATTATTTCTCAATCTGAAATTGTTGGTGACTTCTTGCCAGGCTTATTAATCTTACCATTCAACTGAATGCTGCTGTTCTACTAGACCATGTCAAAAGCATCCTGGGAAATACACTAATCACAGGACTGCTCAAAGCATTTAGTCATATCTTCATTGAATTGCCACAAATAATTACATCATGCAGAAAATTTTCAGATATTAAATCTGAAGGCTTGTAGAGTCCAGCTTTGTGATCAGGGTATTCGTTCTGTCATTTTGTCTTTTCTCAAAGCTCAGGCAAATCTTGAATATTGAACAAGTTTTTAATTTGATGTATGTACACAGGCACATACGCACATTATATAGTAGTACTGTTCTTCTGTTTGTCGTTGTCAAAAGCCAACACAAAAGCACAGTCCAATAAAATGTTGAGCCTTTCTGTTACTAAAACATGAACATAGCGGTTTGTAAGGATTGCTAATGATACAAATTAGGATACCAGCTTAAGAAACGATATAATCAAAACAAGTTCATTGGTGTCTATTTTACAATTGTAACGATATCATCACTATCAACATTCAAGAAATATTGAGAATATTCACTGGTTTTGCAATTTAACAGGTACTCTACGATGGAAAAGTGTTCTTTTCTCATTTCAATGGGTTGCTCATGAAAACAAGTTCAAGGCAAAATTATGTACTGTCATGCACTACAGGAAAGCCAGCTTGTAATCATTTCTTTCATATATTGCACTCTGAGAGAGGCAGGAGATATCCGTGATAATGTTTGTGCCTTGCAAAAGATCACAAATAAAGGTGAGGGAGACCATTCAGCTCATCTGGCTCACCCCTCCAATGAGACATACAATGCCTCCAATACTGCATCCAACATTGAGGGCCGAAGGGCCTGTACTGCGCTGTAATCGTCTATGTTTTTAACTGCCTTTACAATGCTTCAAAGCTTTATCCCCCATTACACTAACTGGAAGACTTAGTGAGAATAAATGCTCTTGGAATTAGTCCTGATCATGCTTGCCTTTTACCAATTTGTTCCTCATTCTGAAGTTGTGAGTTAATTTGAATTAATGTACTTGATGCTCAATCAATAACTCTTCCTCATAGTTGCAGGTGGAGAGCTCGATCCTCCACCGTAAGATCTTATCATTCTTTATTTTGCCCCGCTGTGCATTATCGAACATGAAAGCAACCAACCGTTGGTCAGTGAGAAGAGTGAATCTCCTTCCGGCCAGGTAATGCCTCCAGTGCCGCACAGCTTCTACTATGGCCTGGGCCTCCTTTTCAACTGAGGAATGGTGGATTTCTGAAGCGTGGAGGGTGCGTGTGAAGAAGGCCACGGGTCTGCCCGCTTGGTTGAGGGTAGCCGCCAGGGATACGTCGGACGCGTCACTCTCGACTTGGAAGGGGAGGGATTCGTCGATTGCGTGCATCGTGGTCTTTGCGATGTCTGCTTTGATGCGGCTGAAGGCCTGGCGAGCCTCTGCCGACAGGGGAAAATCTGTGATTTGAATTAGTGGGCGGGCCTTGTCCACATAGTTGGGGACCCACTGGGCATAATAGGAAAAAAATCCCAGGCAGCTTGTCAGGCCCTTGGAGTAGTGGGGGAGGGGGAACTCCATGAGGGGGCGCATGCGTTCGGGATCTGGGCCTATAACTCCATCATGCTACACGTAGCCGAGGATGGCTAGACGGTCGGTGCTGAACACGCATTTGTCCTTGTTATATGTCAGATTAAGGATTTTTGCGGTATGGAGGAATTTTCGGAGGTTGGTGTCGTGGTCCTGCTGGTCGTGGCCGCAGATGGTGACGTTATCGATGCACGGAAATGTGGCCCGCAAACCGTACCGGTCAACCATTCGGTCCATCTCCCGTTGGAAGACTGAGACTCCATTTGTGACACCGAAGGGAACCTTTAGGAAGTGGTAGAGCCGCCCATCTGCTTCGAATGCAGTGTATTTACGGTCGCTAGGGCGGATGGGGAGCTCGTAGTAGACGGATTTTGGATCCACCATGGAAAAGACCTTGTATTGTGCAATCTGATTGACCAGATCAGATATGCAGGGGAGAGGGTTCGTATCGAGCTGCGTATACCTGTTGATGGTCTGACTATAATCGATGACCATCCTATGCTTCTCCCCGGTCTTTACAACTACTACTTGAGCTCTCCAGGGACTGTTGCTAGCCTCAGTAATACCTTCCTTCGAAGGTTCGGTCCTGGGCACCGTACAGTCTGCTCCTGGTGGCGACGGGTTTGCAATCTGGGGTAAGGTTCGCAAACAGGGAAGGCGGATCGACTTTGAGGTTTGCGAGGCTGCAGACAGTGAGGGGGGGGTATAGGGCCGCCGAATTTAAAAGTTAAGCTCTGGAGGTCACATTGGAAGTCTAACCCTAGGAGCGTGGCAGCGCAGAGGTGAGGAAGGACGTAGAGCCGGTAATTTTTAAACTCCCTTCCCTGGACCGTGAGGTTCGCTATGCAGAACCCTATGATCTCTACCGAGTGAGTCCCGGAGGCCAGGGAGATTTTTTGGTTGACTGGGTAATGGGAAGAGAACAGCGCCTTACCGTGTTGGGGTTTATGAAGCTCACTGTGCTCCCAGAGTCGATCAGGCAGGATGTTTATGCCCGTTGATGAGCACAGTCGTTGTCGCAGTCGAGAGTGTTCGGGGTCGAGACTGGTCCAGGGTCACCGAGACAAGTCGTGGCGAAATTTGGATGTTTTCCTCGGACGGTGTTTGGTCATCCGAGTCAGGGTCCTGAGAGTCCAGCCAAGATGGCGGCACCCACTGGTCGCACATGGCTGGAGGTGTACAAGATGGCGGCACCCATCCGTCGCACGTGGTCCCAGGGGAACAAGATGGCGGCGCCCGGAGGCCGCACGTGGCCCTGGAAAAGGAAGATGGCGGCGCCCGCTGGCCGCACGCGGCTCGTGGAGAGAGTTGTGGTGGCAGTCCCGGTTCGCCCCGGAGACCGCAGCGACCGCCTGGGCCTGGCGTACTGCCACGAAATGGCCCTTTTTGCCGCACCCTTTGCAGATGAATGAGCGGGCCGGGCAGCACTGCCGGGGGTGCTTGGCTTGCCCGCAAAAATAGCAGCGAGGCCCCCCGGGGTTGCCTGACAGTCTCGCAGCGCAAGCTTGTGGGGGGATGGGGGGTGCATCGGAGTCGGCCGCGGGGGGGATTTCACGCTGCCCAAGGGGCGGCCGCGCGGTCAGAGACGTAAGCGCGGGCATTTCGGGAGGCCACATCCAGGGTGCTAGCAAGGGCCCGTGCCTCCTTGAGGCCTAGTGTCTCTTTCTCCAGCAATCGCTGGCGGATTTGGGAGGACAGCATACCTGCAACGAAAGCGTCCCGGATCAAAAGTTCTGTGTAGTTGCTGGCCGAAACTTGCAGGCAGTCACAGTTCCTCCCTAACACCAGGAGCGCACGGTAGAACTCCTCCAGCGATTCCCCGAGGATTTGTCGCCTCGTCGCTAGCAGATGTCGGGCGCAGACCTGGTTTACAGGGCGAATATGGTGTCCTTTCAGCAGGGTCATTGCGGCCTCGAAATCGTCCGCATCCTCGATGAGGGTGTAGATCTCTGGGCTCACCCTTAAGTGGAGAACTTGCAGTTTCTGGTCCTCCGTAGGTTCAGTCGTGGCCGTCCGGAGGTACCCTTTGAAGCACGCCAGACAGTGTTTGAAGGTTGCCGCTGAGTTTGCCGCGTGGGGGCTGAGTCGCAGACACTCCAGCTTGATTCGGAGCTCCATTCTTTAAAATCTAGTGCAATAAATTGATGCTCGATCAATAACTCCTGAGACAAGATTGGAGACAATTGAAGGCTTTATTGTACAAGATGTTTCCCCCAGCAGAACAGGTATAGAATGCAGCTGCTGGGGAGACTCAGGCGCTTATACTCCGCCTTACTGGGCGGAACCAGCAGGCAGGCTTCACCAATGAAAACAGCAGTCTCAGGTACCTCCCACACCAATGGTCTTCCTGCATTATTCAGGGTACCGTAATACACCTAATACCAACGACCACAGTAGTTAATTAGCCTTTTCTCTTCCATATAGTAACTTATGTAGCTCTTTAACACCCTCTCTCATTTCACTTCTTTCAAGACGAAAGGGTGCAACTTTTTCTAACCTTACCTCATAATTCAGATCTCTGAGCAACCTCATAGCCCTGTCAGTGCTGCTTCCAAGTTTAGAATGTTTCCCTTCTGCCTCAATGATCAAAACTGAATGCAGTATCAAGGGGGTCTGACTGAGCACTAAAGAACTTCAGCATGACAACCTCAGACTTTATACCCCAATGATTGATGATGATTTGTTTGCCAAGCAGTAAAAAGGCTATCAACAAATTAGATTTGAACTTTTAATGCTGTAGTGGATTAAAAAGGGAGCAGAGCAAGATGAATAACTTGGTTATAAATTTACTGCCCACTGTGGAAGTAAATCTCACAGACTATTAAGGTCTTGGCTTGAATCCCTGATTCATGGTGAGTTAACCAACCCAGCACTGAGCACAAAAAATGGCTTCAGTACCCTGAAGTCATGTCCTTTTGGGAAGGAAGTCTGCAATTCTTATCTATCTGGCCTACATGTGACTCCAAATCCATAGTAATGTGGTTGACTCTGATATGCCCTCTGAAATGGCCCAGCAAATCATTCAGATGTATCCAACCACCCCAGAAAAGTCAATAAGGAATGACCGAGAAATGACACCGGCACACCCAGCCCTGTCAACCCTGAAAAGTCCTCCTTAATAACATCTGGGGGCTTGGGGAGAACTGTCCTACAGACTAATCAAGCAACACCCTGACATAGTCATTCTCATGGAATCTGACCTTACAGACAATGTCGCAGACACACCATCATCTCCCCTAGGTATGTCCTGTCTCACCAGCAGGACAGTGCCAGCAAAGCTGGTGGCATTGTCACATACAGTCATGAGGAAATTGCCTTGAAAGCCCCGTTCCACCCCCCCCCCACCCCCACTTGAAGGAAATACTGAGGGTGGCAATGGTGCAGAATGAACTCTGGGTGGGGGACTTCAATGTCTATCACTAAGAGTGGCTCAGTAGCATCAATACTGACTAAGCTGGCCGAGCCCTAAAGAACATAGATGCTAGACTGGGTGCCAACAAGGGAACCAACAAGAGGGAAAAACCTACTCAACTTCATCCTCACCAATCTTACCTGTCCCGGATGCTCTATGCCTGACAGTATTAGCAGAAGTGACCACCGCACAGTCCTTGTGGAGACAAAGTCCCGTCTTCACATTGAAGTTACCCTCCATTGTGTTGTGTGACATTACCACCGTGCTAAATGGGATAGATTTTAAACAGATCAACTCAAAACTAGGCATCCATGAGGTGCTATAGGCCACCAACAGCAGCATTCAACCATGATCTATAATCTCATGGGCTGGCATATCTCCCACTCTACCATTACAGGGGATCAATCCTGCTTCAATGAAGAATGCAGGAGGAAATGCCAGGAGCAGCACCAGGCATACCGAAAAATGGGGTGTCAACCTGGTAAAGCTACAACACAGGACTACTTGCATGTTGTCATGTGAGAGTACCTTTAAGAAATGGGTGTTTATCAGTGATGTCAGAGTGTGGGTGGAGCTGGACAGTCTGTCTGCTTTTACTTTCACTTTGGGCTTGCAGCTACAGGGTATGTTGAGATTTGGAGAAGCTGCAGTCACAGCAAGATGTGTAGGAATCTCTGCAAGCTTATGAATGTTCTCAGTAGTGAAGTTAAACCTGATGTCTTTCTGTAAAAAGGGTTATTTTTGTCTTATGGATGTTGCAAGGAAAGATTAAGAGTTACTTAGAGAGTACTGTATTCTTTGAGGGATGTATTGGTGTTGATAGTTGTTAAGATGTTTACTGTGGGTTTATAAAGTGTTAACTGGTTTCATAAATAAACAGTGTTTTAATTTAAAAGTACTGTAGATTTTTGTTGCATCACACCTGCAGAGTGGGCCCCTGTGCTCCCCATAACCACAATCTATTCAAAGTTGTAGGTCAGGTGAACTCCATGATACACTTTGGGGTTCTCTAAACCCTTGAGGTTCACTTGAGGTCCCCAGCAATACATGCCTGTATATTCAGCTTATTTTATTCACCACAAGTGATATTCAACATTCACAACATTCTGGTAATAGTGTTGAAGACTGTGCTCCGGTATGAGTCACACCCCTAGCTAAGCTGGTCCAGTACAGTGCATTGGTCCTGACAATGTGGAAAATCGTCTTGAATATCTTGCCACAAAGCAAGACAAATTCAACTCCGCAAATTACCGCTGTCGGCAGTTTACTCTAGATCATCAGAAAGATGTCATCGGTAGTGCTATCAAACAGCACTTACTCAGCAATAACCTGCTCATTGACGCACAGTTTGGGTTCCACTAAGTCCACTCAGCACCTGACCTCATTACAGTCTTGGTTCAAACATGGACAAAAGAGCAGAACTCAAGAGGTGAGGTGAGAGTGACTGCCCTTGACACTTCAGCGAGTAACTCACCTCCTAACTTACAAAAACCTGTCTGCCATCTACAAGGCAAGCAATATCAGGTGTATGGCAGAATACTCTTCATTTGCCTCAATTAGTGTCACTCCAACAGCATTTAAGCTTGATAACATCCAGGGCAAAGCAGCCAGCTTGATTCGGACCCCATCCACCACCTTCAACAGTCACTCCCTCTACCACCAACACAGTGTGTATAATCCACAAGATTCACTGCAACAACTCATCAAGGCTCCTTTGATAACACCTTCCAAACCTGTGACCTCTGCCACTTCGCAGGACAAGAACATTGGTGGGATTTGAACCCACGTCCCCAGAGCATTCTACTGGGTTGCTTGTCCACTGACATTATCACTATGCTACCATCTCCCCACTGTTGAGGGCAAGGAGAAGGAGGAAGAAGAGGAGCAGGAGAAAAGGAGGAGGCAACCAACACAGCCCCTTTCCTCCTGACCTATCAGTGATCAACTCATCTGACTGCAGCACCAGCGAACACAACCCCAATTCCCCATTCAGCAACAGTAATACATCTTACCGTACCTGCTACTGATCATCACCGCAACACCTTGGCCACAATGCTGAAATGAAAGCCACCATGATGCAGAAACATTTAAAGTCAGTTTTATCAATCAAGTCATCCAATATTCCACACAAAAATCAACTAATCACCCTGTGCCTTTGCCTATTTAATGTTGCTGTGCAGTGCTAGCCAATGGCTGCAGCATTGCTCGCAGATCGTTGCTGACTTACAGTGAGAAAGACTGAAAATGGCCTTGCAGAATGACCTCAAACAGCTCTGGCCCTCGAACCTGGCTTTGGACTTTTACATTGCTGACAACAGTCTGGGATGGTCAGCTAACAGGGAAGAGCTAAGTGGCAGTGATGGAAAGTCAAAAGCTGTCATCCTAAGAGAGGACAGCAGGTTTATGTTCCACAACACCACTGTCTTTCCACTGAAATGACACCTCAGCGTTCATAGTATTCCTAGTGTTAGAGGACAGATATCTGGTCTGCAGGGGACCCTGAAAGTCTCTTTGAACATTGAGCTTGCAGGACAGTCTGAGCTTCCACTGCAGCACTTCAGATGTTGTGTGGTTTCTGTTTAGGTTCTAATAGAAAAAGAGACTTGCATTAATACAGTGCCTCTCACAGCCACTGGACAACCCAAAACACTTTTCAGTCAATGAATACGTTTGAAGTGGAGTCATTACTATGCAGGTCATTTATGCTCAAAAGGATCCCAAAGAGAGAAATGTGATAATCACCTGATCACCATTTTTCTTAAATAAAAACAGAAAATGCTGGAAATACTCAGCAGGTTTGGCAGCATCTGTGGAGACGGTTCACCTTTCAGGTTAATGATTTTTAAAATGTTGCTTGCAGGATAAATATTGGCCAGGGCAGACGATTGTTCTTTCTTGTAATAATGTCTAGCAAAACTTAAGACCTCATGAGGGTGCAGGTGGGGACCTCGGTTTACCACGTCATCCAAGAGGCAGAACAACCTCCGTACTGCACAGGGATGTCAGCCAAGCTTGTTGTACTCGAGTCCTGGAGGGGGGTTAAACACGCAATCTTGTGTGTTAGGGGTGAGTGTGCTACCAACTGAACCACCCCGGCACTCTAAGTGAGCCACCACTCACTAGAAGCTGTATCATGGTTGGTTTCAAAAGTGTTCTCATGGAATTTAGGGCAGCATGGTAGCATAGTGGTTAGCATTATGGCTTCACAGCGCCACGGTCCCAGATTCGATTCCTGCTTGGGTCACTGTCTGTGCGGAGTCTGCACGTTCTCCCTGTGTCTGCATGGGTTTCCTCCGGGTGCTCCGGGTTCCTCCCACAGTCCAAAGATGTGCAGGTTAGGTGGATTGGCCATGATAAATTGCCCTTAGGTTAGATGGGGTTGCTGGGTTATGGGGATAGGGTGGGGGTGTGGGCTTAAGTAGGGTGCTCTTTCCAAGAGCCGGTGCAGACTCGATGGGCCGAATGGCCTCCTTCTGCACTGTAAATTCTATGATTCCATGAATTGGCCACTATTTGCACTCTGTGAAGGATGGGTTACAAGGCCTGTGCCAGGTTGTTGTTGGACTTTTCTGTGCTACATGCTCCTTGATGGTGATCACACGCTTTTTGGAAAGCCTGCCTATGCACCAAACATTTCTGTGTGTATTCTATCAGCCTTTTCTGTGGTGTTGGGTGCTCTGGTGCACAGATGAGCCAACACAGTTGTATGTGGTACAACTCTATTTTATTTTAACTCTTATAATACAGTTCGTTCTGGATACTCTGCACGTGCTGTCTCCCTGAGTGTGTCGTGTAGCAGGTCTGTCCTGGTCCTCCTCTCCAGCTAATACTGACCACCAGGTGTCGTGTTTGTGCTTTTATATCTTTCTGTGATTGGTTGTGGTGGTGTGTGTTCTGATTTGTCTGTTGGTGTGTCTATCATGATGTGTGTGTTTGAATATCATGACATCCCCCCTTTTTACAAAGATATGTGCCTACATGGTTATAAATATAATCGTGTCGTGAGTGCATCTAAGAGTGTGTGCGTGTGTTGTGTACAGCGTGTGTATATGACGTAACTATTTACATGGGGCGATGTCGGGTGCGTCACACTAACAAGGTTGTACCA
Organism: Scyliorhinus torazame; assembly: GCF_047496885.1. Lineage (NCBI taxonomy): Eukaryota > Metazoa > Chordata > Chondrichthyes > Carcharhiniformes > Scyliorhinidae > Scyliorhinus > Scyliorhinus torazame. The sequence goes on from NC_092712.1 coordinate 134,737,910, forward strand.
TAACAAAACATGAATGCGAGAAAAAAAACAACTTGAACAGTGGTCCGGTCAGACGATATCTGGAACGATAAACAACAACAGGTTATAATACAGAAGTGTTTGACTTTTTGAACGTATGAACAGCGTTATAAGTCCAGTCTAATGGGTGACCGCCTCAAGAATAGGCTGGTCCTCAAGCCGGTTCAGCTGTGGAGATTTGGGTACACACTGGTTCACCTTGGACTGTTGGAGGTGATGCTGTTGCCGAGGTCTCTACTTTTCCATTTGTTGTACTTCGTGCAGTGCTTGGTTTTTCATTCATGCAAATATAACATTCAACATCTTTGTTAGTGTTGCCTTGGCTGTGGTTTGGTTCTGGTGGCGATGGAAGGGGCATGATCCGTGGCATCTCCACGAAGTCATCCTTGGGAACCAGTGGAGGATCCGGCGTGTGCGTACGGTTCAGTTGCGAGCGTGGAAGGCGGCGCAAAGTTCGCTGATTGCGCCTACGCACCAATCCATCCGCCCTGCATGCCAGGAACAAGGTGGAGTCTTTTTTCTTTTTATGTTTGTGGTGGACGGCATCTTGTAGCCGATGGGTCGTTGCCATCGAAGTAGCACCATCACTAATATCATGCAAGGCGATGACTGTGCCAGATGTGGAAGTTGGCCGAGACCGTGCACGCTGGTTCCGGCCACCTGCTGTGCCGGAAGGGCGACTCCGCAGAGAAACGTCGAAGCATGTCGCCTTGGAGAGAGAATTGTTGCTCACATCAATGTCTGGCGATGGCGCGAATTGGTTTGTCCATCTTGGACTGCCGGTGCTGGTCGCCACTGCCGACCCAGTGGGACTGCCACGCGATCCATTCCCTGTCGCCGTGGCATCCGCCGTCACCCTGAACGTGCCATCACCGAGGCCACGACACCGCCCGTCCGGAGCAAGGTCTGGCGTGCGCGAATCAGAGTCGGCGCTTGGCTGCTCCCCATCTGGAGTCCGGTCTGCCTTCCGTCGATGCTCCCAGTCCGGAGTCCCAACAGGTTCACTGGAGGCAGCCGAGATTCCCTGAAGCTGCACTTCTGGAGTCGGAACATGCAGGAATGCACCAACCAGTGGAGAGGCTCGAGCCATCGAGGGTGGAAGCGGTGCGCCGCCACCGCAGTCGTCAGTGGTCCCACCGTGATCGTCGAGTGCCTCAGTACGCACTAGGCGAGGTCTGTCACCTTGCACCTTTTGCATGGGAAGTGGGATGCTGTCGTCACTCGTCTCACACCCCGTGGATAGATCCTCATTAGCAGCTTGCTGTTCACTAGGGTTGGGTAAATTGTCAGAGTTTTCATCTGGTGGTGCACACCATGTCGGTGGACTGTCATTGTCTTGCCGTTGTCCTTCATTTGGGCTTTTCTTCTTTGGAATTTTAAATCTTCCCCCAGACATTGCAGAACCTTGTTTATTACCCCCAAATTCTCCCATATGTATGGTCTCGAATATAGGATCCAATGTTTCTATCGACATCGTACTATTTTCCAAAGAACATTCCGTTTCACTTTTCTTCTCAGGTACCTCATATGTATCTTTGTCTAATGTACATGCCTTCATGGTCTCTGGGTCTGATTTTGCTGGGACTGGCATGGTCACAGTCTCTCTTTTACTGTTCTCAATTGCCCACATTATACCCCCCATACATAACTGCTTAATCACTGGGGTTAGTGTGGTACAATGGATAATCGGGTCGACCTTATCTGCATCTTCACCATTAGTGGAAAGCACACTTGGTTCACTTGAAACTGCTGCGGGTTTTAAATTTGTTATCTGGCTACTCAATGTCGGTGTCCTCAGGATTCTTGCTCCAATGTTCTGCTCATTTATCAGTGGAGTGTGTATAGGTTCAATGCAATTAATGTTCCCCTCAAGGTTTGAAGAGTCATTACTGACTAACTGCTGGTCTCCGAAGTTGGGACTTTGCGGCGTTGTGTTGAAGGGAGACATTTGTCCCTGCTGTAGATATGATTCAGGTTGTGTTATTTCCATTACCTGAGGATCAATGTCTTGTCCATTTTTTCGATCCGTACTAATACACTGGCAATTCTCAGTCTGCTCCTTGCAAGTTAAACATTCAATTAATTTCTTGAGCAAATCCTCAACATCCTTCTGTGACCGTGCAGCATTATTAATCTCTGTTCGGCTATAATGATCCTGAAGGTCAGCGCATAAACCTTTTTTCTTCGGGCTTGGAAGAGGCGATTCCTTTGGCTTGTCTTCAGTTGGGCTTGAACAGTCTTCAGCGCTGTGCCCTTCATTGTAGCATGAGAGACTGTCATAGTCATGCTGCTGTGTAGTGGAGCATGGTAGGCTGTTATAGCCTTCTTGCTGTTCACGTGAGCATGGCAGACTTGCATCGTCTGCCGCTGGTTGGTCAGGAGAGGTTGCTAGACCCTCATGGTCTTGTTCCTGCAAGGACCGCACATTGGAGTCTTGCGTTGCTTCTATCGTGGAGGCTGTCCACGAGCTCTCTGTGGAGGCTTGTGACACTGGAGTCACTTCTTGTTCGTGCAAGGACTGCGCTCTGGAGTCTTGCGTTGCTTCTATCGTGGAGGCTGTCCACGAGCTCTCTGTGGAGGCTTGTGACACTGGGGTCACTTCTTGTTCGTGCAAGGACTGCGCTCTGGAGTCTTGCGTTTCTGCAATTGTGGAGTCTGTCCACGAGCTTGCTGTGGAGGCTTGTGACACTGGAGTCACTTCTGGTTCATGCGAGGACTGCGCTCTGGAGTCTTGCATGTCTTCTTTCATAGAGTCGGGAACATTGAGCGGGACGTGGACCACGCTCTGTGTGGCTGCAGGGCGCTCTCCGTGTGCTTGCACCGCTCCCTGTCTGTTAATGTCAGGCTGCAGCATCATCCGGTACTGATAAGTTGGGACGTCATATCTGCTGGATTGAAGATCCTCAAATCCGAAAAATGAATCCGCATCTGCGTCGGATTCAATGTGGGGGCCGCCAATGTGCAACACGAAAGGTTCGTCCGAGTCATAGTCGTATAGGACCACGGAGCTATCATTGGGCTCGCGAGGTCCGGAAACACTGTAAAGATCGTCATCGAAGTATTCGAGGTCGGAATCATCGGCTTGTGCGTAGGTAACTGCTTGTCGGAGGGTTCTTCGGAGGTCAAATTCATCTCCTGGGTCAATTTGCGGCAATGTGCTGTCATTCCAGGTGAGGGAAGGTTGTTTTACAGCTTTAACAGATTTTTGTTTTTTTGATTTGGGTCGTTTCCCTTTTAAATTGGATTTGGGACGTTTCCCCTTTAAATTGGTGTGGTCTGGGGCCTCTGACATCCTGACGCTCGGTATGTAGCACGTAGGAAGCGACTGCGCATGCTCAGATCGCTGTTCCTTTACCGATGGCCGTTTTCTTGACTGCGCATGCGCAGCATCTCGCGCATGCGCAAACAAAACTTCCGGTTCTGCGCACTGCTCACGCAACTGTGCTAGCGTGATACCTTTAGCAAGATGGCTGCCGACCTCGACCCAGCCCTCTCTCAGGCCCGGGATTTCGGCCTCTGAGAATTCGGGCTCCGGGATCCCAGCCACGAGGTGAGTACTGCCGCTTTTCTTACCTTTACTTGCTGATTGGATTGCGTTTTCTTCACAGTACTAGGAGAATTTGTCCAGGACTGCCTGGTAATCGTACCTTTGCTGCCTCCTGAAGAACCTGAACCTTGTGAATATTTCTGTTGCCCTTGCACCGGCGATGGTGAGGAGAAATTCAATTTTTTCGCTATCATCCAGGTCTTGGAGTTCAGCTGCCACCAGGAACAATTCGAATACTTGCCGGAATCGCCGCCAGTTTTCGCGGAGATCGCCGTAGCACTGGAGCGGCTGCGGAACCGGGAGCTCTATCATTTTGCCTGGGCACTGCTGGTTGTCTGTGTACACTGAGGTATCGATCCACTCCTGTACCATGTGGTGTTGGGTGCTCTGGTGCACAGATGAGCCAACACAGTTGTAAGTGGTACAACTCTATTTTATTTTAACTCTTATAATACAGTTCGTTCTGGATACTCTGCACGTGCTGTCTCCCTGAGTGTGTCGTGTAGCAGGTCTGTCCTGGTCCTCCTCTCCAGCTAATACTGACCACCAGGTGTCGTGTTTGTGCTTTTATATCTTTCTGTGATTGGTTGTGGTGGTGTGTGTTCTGATTTGTCTGTTGGTGTGTCTATCATGATTTGTGTGTTTGAATATCATGACATTTTCCTCTGTGCAAACCCAATAAAAGTCATGAACTGATTTCAAAAGGAAATTGGCTAGGCACTTGAGGAAAATCAACTTGCATCGCTACACGGATAGAGTGGGGAAATGGAACTGACTGGATTACTCAATACGAAGTCTTACAACACCAGGTTAAAGTCCAACAGGTTTGTTTCGATGTCACTAGCTTTCGGAGCGCTGCTCCTTCCTCAGGTGAATGCAGAGGTCTGTTCCAAAAACACATATATAGACAAATTCAAAGATGCCAAACAATGCTAGGAATGCGAGCATTAGCAGGTGATTAAATCTTTACAGATCCAGAGATGGGGTAACCCCAGGTTAAAGAGGTGTGAATTGTATCAAGCCAGGACAGTTGGTAGGACTTTGCAGGCCAGATGGTGGGGGATGAATGTAATTACATACATACAATGAGATTACATTCATCCCCCACCATCTGGCCTGCAAAATCCTACCAACTGTCCTGGCTTGATACAATTCACACCTCTTTAACCTGGGGTTACCCCATCTCTGGATCTGTAAAGATTTAATCACCTGCTAATGCTCACATTCCAAGCATTGTCTGGCATCTTTGAATCTGCCTATATATATGTTTCTGGGACATACCTCTTCATTCACCTGAGGAAGGAGCAGTGCTCCGAAAGCTAGTGATTCGAAACAAACCTGTTGGACTTTAACCTGGTGTTGTAAGACTTCGTACTGTGCTCACCCCAGTCCAACGCCGGCATCTCCACATCATGGATTACTCAAAGGAGAGCCTGTATGGATTCAATGGTCAACTGACCTCCTCTGTGTTATAATGTCTCTATGACCCGATATGACGTTTGACGATGGCCTTCGTCCCAGCTGCATGTTGCATCTGAGTAAATGAACAGAGAGCATGAAGTTTGCTTGCTGCCTGCATCAGAAGCAATGGGCATGGATTAATTGTTTATCGTGATTCCCCACTCTCATTCGCAGGTCTTGTAGAATTACATGGCCTATGTCTTTATAAATGAATTTGTGATTTTGTTATATAAAGCAAACATTCTCCCCATAAATTATTAAATGACAGTATTTAGAGGTGATAATTTACGAGATTATCAGAAACCACACGATAAATTTCTGTTTCAAACTGTTAATTTGTGTGCACAGGTTTGCATTTAATAATAAATTAGCTAGTTCTTTTGAAAATAAATACATTTATTGAAAAGAGAAAGTTTTAAGAAACAAGGGAGAGACAGTGACCAGTTAAGGCCCTAAAGGTTTTTGTTAACATTATTTTTCAGAAATCAGGGGCAGGATTCTCCACCCACCCACCGGGTCAGAGAATCGCCGGGGGGGGCGTGAATCCTGCACCGCCTCTCCGACGCCGGCTGCCGAATTCTCCGGCGCCGGTTTTCGAGCGGGGGCGGGGATCACGCTGCGTCAGTCGGGGGCCGTTGGTGGCGTGAAATGGACATGGTCCATCACAGCGGGACCTGGCTTGTAGGCCGGCTAGGTGTGTCCTCGGGGTGGCGCAGGGGGATCCGACCCCGGCGGGACCCCCACGGTGGCCCTGGCCCGCGATCGGGGCCCACCAATCTGCGGGCCGGCCTGTGTTGTGGGGGCACTCTTTCCTTCCGCGCCGGCCTCTGTAGGGCTCCACCATGGCTGGCGCGGAGAAGATCACGCTGGCCGGTCTGCGCATGCGCCAACTCGCGACAACCCTTCGGCGCCGGTTGGCGCGGCACCAACCCCTCCGGCGCCGGCCTAGCCCCCAGAAGTGCGGAGGATTCCGCACCTTCCGGCCGGCCCAACGCCGGAATGGTTCGCGCCGCTCTTGGCACCGGGGTCAGGCCATCAGGCCAGTTGCGGGAGAATCCCGCCCCAGATCAAAACAAGGTTTCTCTGCTAATTGCACAACAGTCATTGATGACACCAAGGTTTGTAACCAAGCAAGATGTCTAAAGAGATTTGAAAGAGAATTGGCCAAACAAAGTGATAGGTTCAGCCAGTAGATTGTGGCAGAGTGGTAATATCACTGACTAGTAACTCGGAGGTCCAGGCTAATTCCTCCAGATGTGCAGGTTCAAATCTCATCACGACAGCTAGGAGATGTTAGATTCAATCCACACAACAAACTTGTGAGGAAAGTTATAGCTCGTGGCATAAACGGGACAGTAGGTATGTAGATACGAAATTTGCCAAAAGGAGAGAGTAACGGTCAGTAGATATTTTTCAGACTGGAGGAAGGTTTGTGCTGGTGTTTGCCAGGGGTCGGTATTGGGACCCTTGCGTTTCTGCTATATATTAATGATCTAGATCTTGGTCTTAAGGGAACAGTTTCAAAATTTGCCAATGATACAAAACTTGGAGGTATTGCAAACTGTGAAGAGGACAGTGTAGAATTTCAAAAGGACATAGACAAGTTGGTGAAGTGGACAGATAGGTGACAGACGAAGTTCAATGAGGAGGAGTGAGATGATGCATTTTGGTGGGAACAAATGGGGGGACAATATAAAACAAGGGGTAACTATCTTAAGGGGGTGCAGGAGCAGAGAGTTCTGGCTGTATATATGCATAGATCATTGAATATGACAGGGCATGTGGACAGAGCAGTTAATAAAGCATCCTAGGCTTTATTAATAGAGGCATATAAGACAAGAGCAACAAGGTTATGCACTCATTTGATCTCAGCTGAACTGTATATAGTTCTGGGTGTCACACTTTAGGGAGGATGTGAACACATTGGAGAGAGTGCAGACAATTTTACAAGAATGGTTCCAGGGCTGTGTAACTTCAGTTATGAGGACAGATTGGAGAGGTTGGGACTGTTCTCCTTAGAGAGAAGGCTAAGAGGAGATTTCATAAAGGTGTTCAAAATCATGAGGGGGCTGTACTGAGTAAATAGGGCGAAACTGTTCCCACTCGTAGAAGGATCAAGAACGAGGGGGCACAGATTTTCAAAGGAAGCAAATATGTTATTTTTCATACAATGAGTGGTCCGGGTCTGAAATCCACTGTCTGGAGCAGGTTCAATCAAGGCATTTAAGAGGGAATTCGATGATTAATTTTTTAAAATAAATTTAATGTACTCAATTTATTTTTTCCAATTAAGGGACAATTTGACGTGACCAATCCACCTACGCTGCACATCTTTGAGTTGTGGGGGCGAAACCCACGCAAACACGGGGAGAATGTGCAAACTCCACACGGACAGTGTCCCAGAGCCGGGATCGAACCTGGGACCTCGGCGCCCTGAGGCAGCAATGCTAACCACTGCGCCATCGTGCTGCCCTAACGATGATTACTTGAATAGAAACAATGTGCAGGGGTACAGGGGAATGGCACAAAACCATGATGCTCATTTGGAGAGTTGGCGCTGACATGATGGGCCAAATGGCCTCATCCTGCTCTGTAACAATGTGATGCATTTTAATATGGAGGAATAGGGAGCAGGCCTCAAGTGACAAAATTGAATATAAGAAAAAAAAATCCTGGATGTGATTGCTGGCCATTCACTGAAAATGTTCAGTCAATCTATCAACATCAGTAATTAGCAACAACAACGTGTATTTATTTAGCACTTTTAACATAGCAAAAAGTCCCAAGAGGCTTCCCAGGAGCATTAGCAAACAAATTTGACATGGAGCCACATAAATAGATAGTAGGGCTAATGGCCAAACTCTGGGTCAAAAATGTAAGTTTTAGAGGGTTCAGTCCAGAGGGAAAAGGCTGGCAGCCTCAAGAAGAAGTCTGTTCCTCCCCGAGCTTTTGCTGCGAGGTGCCCATGCCCAACTTGGACCTCTACTCGCCACATATGGAAATTTTGTGCATTTCTTTCCAGTAAATAATGTGAAATCCCTTTGACTCCCTTGTTTGTGAGCTTTTCATGCAGCTTTGTCAGGGTCCTGCATTCCCAATTTGGTCTTCCCTCTGACTTCCATTGTTCCCCCCCCCCCCCCCCAACCCCGGTTAAACTCAGGTTCATTGTTGCAGTGGCTGCAGGAATCCCACAGCACAGTTCTGTCTAGATAAACACTGGTGTGTGGCACCAGGGGGAAGGAGACTCCTGGACTCTCCAACCCCAGGAGCAGTACCGATCCAAAACAGTGACACAGAAGGGTCCATGGGTCCAGCAGCACAGTGCTGTCTATGAAGACCAGCTCGGCATGGGGATGGAGGGCAGGAACCCGTCTGCAGAGTGATGAACAGTGCATCAGGAGCAACGCAGTAATCCATTAGGAAGTTGTTGTACTCACCTCAAAGTCTCTTTTGAACTGACTTGTGCATGCAGCAGCTGTTTAGCAATCGGGTTTTGGACCAACATGATTTCATGCTGGTGTGACACAAGATTGGAAGGCCAGATGGGATGCGTTCTGCCAGCAGTGTTAATGGGAATTCATGAGCGACGAATGAATGCAAATAGTGTTCAAACCACTTGCCAACAGAAAGACCGACCCGCCATTAACCCGGCATTGGGAGATTTGAAACGTGATTTTACGCAGGCAATTTTCAGGCTTTTTGGTTCCCATTAGATTCTCTGCTCTTGCCCGGCACCAAACCCAACAGAGGTGGGATAGGCGAATTCCACCCTTAGACCGTTATTTATAATTGCAGGCACTCTACTTTGAAAAGGACATTGATTCATTGAAAATACTTCAAAGTGACAAGTACGATTCAAGACCTTCTAACTTTAGCTTCTGAATAGAAGCAAAAGAGTTTGTTTGGTTTTGTATTCAATCAAATAAAAGATTGACATTGGCATGAATGGGGCGGGATTCGCCGTTACCCGACGTCGATATCGTAATCGGCGATCGGGCGGAGAATCCCTTCCGACGCCCAAATCAGGGCGGCGCCGATTTGATGCCGGTTTACGATTCTCCGCTCCCTCTAAAATGGCGTCATCGTGTTGCGCGCCGCACGCCATTGGAATGGTGTTGGTGTGTCATCAGAAAGCCCTCCCCCGATGCTCCGCCCACGATGGGCCGAATTACCAACTGCACGATTGACATGTGGTCTGAGTGGACGGGAACCCAGTGTGGCGGCCGCGGACTGTGTCCAACGCCGCCACAGTCTGCCGGGAGCCGTGCTGCTAGCCGAGTGGGCTTCCACGAGGGATGGAGGGACTGGTGGGATATGGTCAGGGGATGTTCTGGGAGCCGTGTTTGGCAGATCGGGTTCGTGCACAGCCAGCGCCATGTTGAACAGCGCGACCGCTGCAGGTCATCGCCGTGTGCATTCGCGGCCACAGACACGGCCATTCTCCGACCGTTTTTGGCACGGGAGCTGGGGGTTTTACCCGATGCCGCTGTTAATACCTCACCTATCCTGGAATCGGTGCGGGTTCGGCGCTGATTTTGGCATTGTAAAACGCCACAGTTCCCATGTCGCTGCCGGCACTTTGCCGCAAAACGATGAATCCAGCCCATGATCTCGATCTTAAAAATGCTGAAATGCAAGGATATAATAGAACGTTAATTTAACTTAGTCTGTTACTGCAGAGAGGATATGAATAACAAATTGTTAAAGTAGAAAAATCAAGTTTATTTTTCCCTCCAGGTTTGTGATTTTGCGAAATATTTAATTCAGAAAAATAATCTTTTTTCGACAAAGAAGCTGAATAAATATATTAATAATAGAATTTAAGGTAAAAAGACATAGGGCAAGATTCTCTGGCCTCTCTGCAGTTTGTTTCCTGGCAGCAGGAAGCGGCCCCCCATTGGCCAGCAGTGGGATCTTCTGCTCTCGTTGCTGTAAATGGGATTTCCTGCTGAATCCACCCCATGCTGCTCGGAAATCCGCGACGGGGTTGTGCCGCTGGCAGGACCAGAAGATTCTGACGACATAAACAGCCGGAAGATCTCACCCATAGATGTGGAACACAATGGGCGCAGTCTACCAGAGATATGCTCCTTTATGTTTTTCAGATTAAGTCTGTGACGATACGGTAGAGAAAGCTTTGCCTACTGTCGGCAGATTCAATGCTGCTTTTCCCGCCACTATTGGCCTTTTGTCGATATCAGGGAAAATTTTACCCACGTTTGTTGTACCAACAGCTATTTTCTTGATTTTGTTACTGCCATTCATCCATTCTCCTGCTGTATATTTTCCAAGGGTTTTCCTTTTGCAGCGAGGGATTCGGGGGGGGAAATGTATTCAGCGAAGACGGAATTGTGTTGGATAGAAATCTAATCCAACAGCAAAATAACCATTTTTTTGCTTTAAACAGTAGCCTGATTTCATTTCAAATTTGCATTATGCAAAGAGATCCATAATCATAGAATCCTTTTACTATGTAAATATATTCCTGACATTTTGGCTTGTGTATTCAAATCATTTCCACTTTTTTTCTCAATATGCAAAGACTGTACTCTGATGTAGAAGCAGTGCAACACGATATGACCTGTGACCTAAGGAGAGAAAAGAACAGTAGAAAAGCTACATCTGCATCTGACTTTAATTTGAAACTTGGATTTAGTTGATTAGACTTTGCTTTGCTAAAATACAGTACATGAATCCAGTAGGATTCCTGGAATTGCTACTGTAGAGTACATTTGAAACTCTGCCAAAGATATAAAGATCTGGATGATAAAAAATGTTCTTGTCTACTTAAAGATTATTGATGGAACTCTTATACAACCCAGCAAGAAACAAAACAAAAAGTTGTTCCATACTTATGTGTAAAAACAACAGGGCAATCTCCACTTATTTTATTCTGTAACAATCATTGCGTTGGGTCATCTCCACTTATTTTATTCTGTAACAATCATTGCGTTGGGTCATCGTTTGAGTTTAGTCAGAGCAAGAATGTTTCTAGAACAGAATATCTAGACCTATACTTAGCTAATTTAATTTATGGAATGGACAAGAAGACAAAGTGAATTGAATTATTATTACTGCTGCCCTCTTCTGCCCGTGGCACCGCTAGTTTAATTTCTAAATTAATTTGTTTCCCTTTGTATTTATCCCCTTCCCTTGTTGAAGCAGGTCATGGTATGATTCTGAAACTCCAGTTTATCAGGTCCAATGTTAAATATCCCCATAGCAAATTCTTTCAAATGAAACAAAACGAGGATTCATTAAACACATTCAAAACTCAAGGACAAGATTGTGGCACACAATTACACTCACAAGCATACCAAGGTAGAAAAACAGAGGAAGAAAAGGAAAGAAGTTACAAAGTGTGAGTCACCAACAAAAAAAAAACACAAGGTTTTGGAATTAATTCACTTGACTGGAGTCCAGCAAGTCAATGTCCAGTGAAGTGTCTTTCAGTTGAATTTGTCTGGCAGAATTCCTGGACCTTTTCCTTGGAGCTCGGTTGCAGGTTAAGGCAGTTAAAGTTGCAGCAAATTAGTCTTGTCTTCTGATATTTAGTCCCCTTCGTTGACGAAATAGAAGGCTCTTTCTGGAGACCCGACTTTGGGAGAGACAGGGGTCAGAGACACGCTGCTAGCCTGGAGTCATGTTGTCTCTCCTGAGGTTAAACAACTGAAGACAGAATCCAAAAGCTGAATAATTAAAGCAATTCAAACAGCTCAAGTCTCAGTCAAGTGACAGGATGGTTTTAGATTGAGCCATTCAGCTCACTATGTACATTAAGGATCCTCATTTAAACTCATCGTATTTAGAGCAGATAACTGTGGAAGCATTAGTACGACATTGGAGACGAGGAGTCACAATGGCTCTTCCTTTGTCCAGAGTTGGCTGGTGCAGACGTCTCATCTTCCAGCCCTTTGTATTGGCTTGGTTGTAATGTTCATACAATGCAAATGGTGTCACATTCCAGGAGATTGATGAATTAGTCTTTGTCCATTGGAACTGCTCAGCATCTTCCAGAACTACAATCATACGATCAGCTGCGGCCATTTTACCAGTCCAGCAATTTTGCCCATTTTTAAAAAGGGAATTTGAACAAAAGAATATTGAAAAGAAAAATACCTTTTAGATTTTTTTTTCCCAGCCTTCTCGCCATGACATTTATTAGGATTTTTCTTCCTCCCATTTCCAGCCCTATCCCGACTTCCAACCACCCTTGCCCGCCCATTCCTTTTTCACAGGCACCACCGGTGTCTGATTAAGGGACCAAATAGTTCTCCAGCGACCCCCATCCGGTGCCATTTACCTTCGTCAAGGGATACAGCGATGATTGCTGGTGCAGTACTTAGAGCATACCGGCAGGGATCAATGCTCTTTGTGGTGCTGCCAGCAGTGGACAATTACAACCCTGGGGTCCTAAATCCTGGGGAAGGTGCGACGCTAGGCACTTAATTTTGTTGGGCCTCACCAGTTGAAGCGAGGAAGGGTTCCCACCAGTTCTCCAGCTGGTGGGCGAGACCCCAATCACCAACATTAAATCCCAGCTTTACGTTGCTGCCTTTGTCACAGATTGCATTTGCACATATGCAGAACCTGCCCTGCCCACCCCCTCCCTAGTTTTGTGGTGTTGATAGATGCAGCCTGTGAACGTAACCCTTTTTCTTGCCCCATCCCACCCCCACCGATTCAGGTAATCAGCTGTGTTTCATATCCACATGGCAGCCAGTGAGTATTCCCCCAGGAATTATGACACTAGGAGCCCAATAACATTTCCTGCCTTGAGGAAATATCTAGTGGTCTGTGCAGGGGCCTCAACTATCCACTATATTTATTGATGTCTCAGGTAGTATAATAGAAAGCAATGTATCCATGTTTGCAGATGACACAAAGATTGGTGGCATAGTAAGTAGTGTAAATGGGAGAATTAAATTATAAAGAGACAATGATAGATTAGGCAAACTATTAGTGATATATTTCAACACAGGTAAGTGTATTGGCATCCATTTTGAACCAAAAAGTAGTAGATCATGGGCTGGATTCTCTCAAAATGGGACTATGTCCCCACGCCAGCGTAAAAATGCTGGCATTTTACTCTGGAGATTTCTGGGAAAAAGTGGAGCTAATTCAATGCCCTGCAGGGGGCTAGCAGGGACCCAGAGTAATTCACGCAGCTTTAGCTGTGGATATGGGCCCCTGCACTTCCGGTTTTGAGTCTGCTCATACGCACAGTGGCGGCCTCCAACAGCCGCGCCGAGCTCCATGGCGGACTCGGACCGCAGAGCCACACCGAGAAAGGAGACCCCCGATCAGCCGCGCGCCCGAAGATCTGACCGCGCGGATCTGTCCACCGGCCGCCTATAAAGCACCCCCGGTGTCCGATCCCCCTGCCCCCACCAGGGCGGCCACGGACTGAGTCCGCAGCCACCACGCGAGTAGCCCGACCGGCAATGGCAGGTTAATACCACGCCGTCAGGAACTCGGCCAGTCGGGAGCGGAGCATTGCTGGGCTGGCCTCTTGCAATGGGTCCCCAGCTGCGCAGAGTACGCCGCGATCACGCCGATTCTCAGGTCCCAGAGAATCGCCAGGCCCGATTTCAGCATGAAATAGGATTCTCCGCGCCCGTCGAACGGGATTTTGCCGTGGGGCTGCGGAGAATCCAGCCCCATGTATTTTTCCATTCATTTTCTTACAGCTTGTGTTATGGATGTAATTGCTTGGCCTGGTGCTCCAAAGCAGTGCTATCCCTCTGTCTGCAAGAGAGCTGATGGAAGGCTGCTGACTTTCAATGGGGGAGACTACAAATGGTTTTTCACGACACCTCAAAGACATCTGAGTTTAGAAGGTCCCTCTTCGGATTACACCACAGAAGCAGTCTAGGCTGGCTGACTAACGGACAGCAACAGGATAACTGGTGGAGTGGCAGTGGTGGGAGCACAGATATTGTCATTCTGAAAGACAACTGCAGGTTTGTGCATCACACTACTACTGCCACTCTCCCAGAGACGTTCTTCAGAAATCCTAGTAATCTGCGGGCGCACAGGTTCCTGGATTGTTGTGAGACCCTGCAAGCCCCTTTGAGAACTGGCATTCATAGACATGATGGCAGAAGTGTGAACCTGCATGGCACCAGAGATCTTCTGGCCTCAGTCTGAATTTTCATTGCAACATATAGGTATTGGGTGTCTTTTGCCTGTGCTGATATGGGAGCTGAGACTTCAGCCAGACACTACATAAGAGGTGGTTCCGCAAATATTCTCATGAAGTTGGCCATCACTTACACACTAGAAAGGATGGGCATCTAAGTCTGTGCACATCTCTATGTCAATGCTTCTTGACAGTGATGGCAGGCTCTCCAGCAGGTTTGCCAATGCACTAGTCATTTCTGTGTGAATGCTCAGCAGCCCTTTCCTGTATGAATCAAAGACCTCATCTGAGTTCTCTGCAACAGGCGTTGCCTGCAGCCTCACCCTCTGGCCTTCCTTTCCACCTTGTCTGGCTGTAATCCACTTGCGCCGAGTGACTCATCTCATGTAGGTCCCTCTATATTTCCTTCTATGGTACACATAGTGCCATCAGAGCTGCAAGTGTCAGGTCAAATAACACTGCTTCTTTGTCGGAGTTGTGCACTTTCTCTGGACCTTAATCCACAGGCACCAATGCCTGACCAAGTGACAGTTCTTGAGAACCTGGAAGCATAAATGCATAAGTTATGGGAAGGAGAAGAGTGGTTGGCTGGAAATCAAGACTTGTATGGTTATACCATCTGCAGCAAGTACATCATATCTGATTGAGAGATGAGGATGAAATGCAATTCGCAATGTGCATGAGGCAGGGATACATCTCCTCGATGTTTTCACGAATGCTGCTTTCCAAAGCCCCTGTCACAGCCACACCATTAATTCTGAGCAATAGCTCCACCAAGGGGGTCTGAATGTATATCCATGTCGGTTCACCTGTCCTTGTCTTAATTTTAGAAGATTTCTTTTTTTTTTTAAAATCAGTTCATGATTTCAGTTATTTTAATGTTTTACGCATCTGCTTTTTCATTCTTTAAGCCATTAAGAATTGCATTGTAATGAAAAGAAACATCTCAATGTAATGAATCATGCTGTTCTTTATGTCAATTTATCTCATAATTTTATTAAGTACCCTGTTATGGATGGGATGAATGAAATTATCATTGAATCGAATTGACAGGTGAAAATGAATAAGTTAATTTAAAAGTGGCTCACTTAACAATAAAGGATAGTTCCTTTAAATTATTAAAATATCTCTGCTTTATTGAAATTCTAAACAATCGTGTTCATATTTTGATCTGTGTGATATATAATCTGACAGCAGAATTTCTTTGGTGTTTAATACATAGAAATAAACAATCAAAGCTGAATCATCCAGAGTGTTAGATTTATTATTGTAAAGCCCCTTAAGGGCTAGAGACTCCTGTCTGGATTTCCCGATGGAGGCAGGAATTGGAAGGCTGGACCAATCACACATTGCAATCCTGCCTCCATTGTCAGCCTGCCAGGAAGCAGGAATTTCCCGAGGTTGAGGCCTTAATTGGCCTGGAGATGGGTCAACCACCCTCACCGGCAGACCCGTCCTGGGGGTGAGGTGAGCTGAATCTGGAGCAGGCAAATTAAAAGTCCCAGCTCCATTTCACAAAAGCCCAGATCTTCCGATGGAGTTAACGGTGAAAGTTGATCTGTGTCAGGAAGGCCTCAAAATATGTTTATATATATTTTAAAATGTTAAAGTATTACCCTCCCCACACCTCTACCCCTTCACCACCCACACTCCACACCCATTATCCACTTTATAATCATATTAACTCACATCCTATGATAAAAGCAAGAATGCATCCAAGAGCCCATACAGCCTCCAAATAAACAATTTGACTCTTACTAGCAGCTGTGTAAACTCAGACAGTATTTATAAACACATGTAAAAGCTGAAGTGCATCCAAGGGCCTTAAATCGCCCAAATAAAAAAATTGACCTCAAAATTACGAATCTCAACAGCTGTCTCAGCTGAAAACATAAAAGTAATCAAAAGAGCTTAAATATTAGAAATTGTTACTTATTTGATTGGACTAAACTTACTTGAATGAAATGAAAATCGCTTATTGTCACAAGTAGGCTTCAAATGAAGTTACTGTGAAAAGCCCCTAGTCGCCACATTCCGGCGCCTGTTCAGGGAGGCTGGTATGGGAATGTAAAATCTACGTTGCCATTTATTTCATTTTATGTACTTTTTCATTCATTTCAAGACTTTTCCACATTTAGAATTAATATTTTACTTGACAGTTTGCCATTTGGGAGAATTCAGAATAATTTATTGTTTAATGTGCACTTCTTTTATGAGAACAAATAATAATAATCTTTATTAGTGTCACAAGTAGGCTTACATTAACACTGTAATGAAGTTCCTGTGAAAATCCCCAAGTAGCCACACACCGGCATCGTTCATATTATTCCATCAGAGGATGGGTGAGGTGCATGCAAACAACCAGGTTGCTAGCAGTTCATTACTTTCATCATACAAAAAGCTGGTAATTTGTTCATGTGCAATAATGTCAAGTAAAAATTTGGAAAACACATTGTTTAATGGGTAGTTAAATCTTCCAATTGCAGCACTGTTCTGACTCACCATAATGAACAGGCTTGTCAGAGACACATTTGGATGTCTGCAAATAAATTACTCGGCAGAGCCAGGACTATAATTACTGTAAGTGACCAGGTACTTATCACAATTAATGTCCACAGGAGACATTAACGAGGTCACTTTGAATTCAATTTGACTTGCACTTCAATTTAATGTTGGGTTTTCCAGGGCTTGAGAAAGTGGCCAGTGGAATACAACATAGAACATACAGTGCAGAAGGAGGCCATTCAGCCCATCGAGTCTGCACCGACCCACTTAAGCCCTCATTTCCACCCTACCCCGTAACCCAATAACCCCTCCTATCCCCGTAACCCAATAACCTCTCCTAACCGTTTTTTGGTTATTAAGGGCAATTTATCATGGCCAATCCACCTAACATGCACGTCTTTGGACTGTGGGAGGAAACCGGAGCACCCGGAGGAAACCCACGCTGACACTGGGAGAACGTGCAGACTCCGCACAGTGACCCAGTGGGGAATCAAACCTGGGACCCTGGTGCTGTGAAGCCACAGTGCTATCCACTTGTGCTACCGTGCTGCCCTACTTGTGCTACCTTGCTGCCCTGAGGAATGCAGAGGTGATTGAGCTGCAGCTCAGTTCTGTGCTTAAAATTGTGATTGCCCCATCTAATAATAATAATAATCTTTATTGTCGCAAGTAGGCTTACATTAACACTTGTTGCTAACTTTTGGTTGGTTCAATTGGCTCTGTTTTATAACCTTTGCTCTTGAGTCGCCAGGTATCTTCATGATACCGCCACGAGGTTCAAGTAATGATCAATAACGCAACACACCAATTAGTAAGATTCAAATCAAAGCACATTTATTATACACAGTAATCGCTACTCATGCATAAATTCTACTTCTAAGCTACTTCTACAACTAACAGGCCAATACTTAGCTTCGGACTGGCCCACCAGGTCAGGGGAACAAATGGCCTTTTGTTCGGGTTCTGAGTCTGCGGGATTCAAAGCTTGGTACGGACTGGTAGCTAGGAGCGCCTATCTCGTAGCAAGCGTTGACTTAAGACTTATAGGCTCTTGGTGGCAGCTGAACCGGTCACTGTCAAGGGTTGGTTCGTTTTGCTGAGTGACCCGGTCAAGAAGGACGATTTGCACTTGGGGGCTTAATATTATAGTCCCCAGGGGCTTCCCACCTTTCTGGGTGGACCCTGTACGTGGTTCCAAGTGATTGGACTTCGTTCCAATCGCTTGGTTCGATTTCTCCAATACTGGAGCGGTTCCCTGATCGATGGGCGGTCTTGAGGTGTTCGTTAACCTCTTTTGTGTTGGCTCCTGCTGGCGCCGGGGAGTCTGGCTTAGTTTTGTGTGTCCCAAATGTTGCTATTGTTCCTGGGGATTGCTCATTAGTATGTAGATTGCTGCTACATTATTATGCTGATGGTCGCTGCTATCGATGCTGTCTGGGCTTTTGCAGAGTTAAATACACAGCAAACCTGCACCTGCTGGTTTCTGCCTGTGTTGGCTGAATCTCCTCGTCATTGTAGGTCGGTGGTCGGTGGTGTGGTTTGTTTAGGAAAGTGATCATGAAGGGATCACTCGAATCATGGTCAGATTCGCTGTGTGTGGGTCCGGTTGCATGGGGATAGTAGGGAGGCGTGCTGTGGCTATTGTCTGAGTCAAGTCACTGTCGCTGCTGCTGCTGTCTGTGGGCGTTCTGGGGCAGAGTCTATCGTTCGGGGGTGGAGTCGGGGTTGAGTCCGTGACTGGGCTGGACGAGTTGGGGGAGGGTAGGGTTACGTTGGCTGTGGGCGGGGCGTGGTCTGCTGCATCGAGCATGACGTGTTGTGCGTGGTTAGACTGTGTTCCATATGCCTTCACCTGGTTGATATGGAACCACGCAATCTTTCCATTGGGATACTTTATTTTGTAGACGGAAGGGCTTACTTTGTCCGCAATGGAGTACGGACCCGAATACTTAGGTGACAGGAATGTGCTGGGGTTGTATATGGAGAGCATGACTTGCTATCCTACAGTGAACTCAGTCACATGCACTGTCTTATCGAAACAGGCCTTGCTCTGTTTCTTCCTTGTGCCCAATTTCACTGCGGCTGCTAGCTGAGCCGTTTTAACATTCGCCACTAATTGTTCTACTGCTTTCTCGTGTGTGAGGGCCGTCACTTCGGGGCTGGTCAAATCTAATCCTAATAAAAATTCTGTGCCTTTCATGGGGCGTCCGGTCATGAGAGTGTGTGGGGTGTAACCTGTGGAAGTTGAAACCGTATTTTGCAGAAACATCAGCGCAAAAGGAAGGACTGAATCCCAAGTGGTGTTGTTTTGCTGGACCATTTTTCTGAGGGTGGCTTTTAGGGTCCGATTCATGCGCTCCACGATACCACTTGACTGGGGGTGGTATGAAATGTGGAATTTTTGGGTAATGCCAAATATCGTGAGGACGTTCTTTATGACACGTCCCGTAAAATGGGAACCTTGGTCGGATTCAATGCTGCGGGGGAGACCCCATCTCATAAAGATGTGGTGGGTTAAGATCTTGGCTGTGGTCTTTACCGTGTTCGTTCTGGATGGGAATGCTTCCACCCATTTTGTTAACGTGTCTATCACCACGAGTACATAATTATAACCATTCCTGCAAGGGGGCAATGGTCCAATATAATCAATCTGGAGGTTAGTCCAGGGGCCATTAACGGGTCGGGTGTGACTGAGTTGAGCCTTTTTGGCGTATCTGTCAGCGTTGTTCTGGGCACATATAAGGCAATTCCCAACGTAGTGAGTTACATCTTCTTTCAAACTCGGCCACCAACAGAGCTGCCTGAGGTGGGTTGTTGTGGGATCAATTCCCTGATGTCCATGACTGTCATGGAATAAACAAATCAGTTGATTCCTGTCCTGTTCAGGAACCACATAAAGGGTGTCTTTTAACACCACACCGTCATGTGTGGTCAGAGCATTTTTAAACCTATCATAGGGTGCTAGATAGTTTCCTTTCAAAATCTCCCTGAGATTGCTACCATGCTTCTGGGCCTGCACTAAATCCTCGATATTAGTCTGCAAGACCTGAACTGCATTCACTGGTGCGCTTTTGGGGGGTGTCCAAAAATATCCGTGCCTGGAACCTGTTTTAGCCAGTGCGTCGGCTTTTACATTTCCAGGGGGGGAGGAACAATGGTGACTACGAACTTTAACTATTCCAAAAATCCTGTTCTGTGCTCGCTCTAAAATGTGACGGAGCAATGGGGCTGAGGGGAGGGGTTTCCCGTCTGCGGAAACAAATCCTCTTGCTTTCCACAGGGGTAGGAATTCCGTAAGGCTGTTGCAGACATAGAGGCTGTCCGAATATATGTCTGCTGGGCTGGGGAAAGAATCTGGGTGTTCCACTATGTATGCGATGGCCGCAAGTTCTGCCGCCTGCGCGCCTAAGTGTCCTGGAAGTTTTATTGCTATCTCTTCTAGGGCGTGTCCCTGCACGTCCTCGATGTAAATGCCGCATCCTGTTATGCACTTCCCTTCTAACATTGTGGAAGATCCATCCACATATATCCTTATGGGATTGCAAGTGGCTCTGTGCTTGGGGCTCTGGGTTGAACTACCTATCTTTCTGGGGGGTGTTTTAACAATAAAGGGGCCCGTGTTGTGGTGAGAAGAGATAATTTCACATTCACGGGGGTTCCGGGGTGCTGTAAGTTATCGGCTAAAAAAGTGTGGGTCTTTGTCCTTTTAACAGTGATGTCCCGTCCCTGCAAAAGAAGGGTCCATCTGGCTGCTCTAATCTGACTAACTGTACCATCCTTGAGTCGTCCGTCCAGTAAAAGTTGGGTGGGGGTATGTTCCGTGAGGATTGTGATGGGGTTCAGTCCGGTAATGTATGAAAAATACTGTACTGCCCAAAAAACTGCGAGCAGGTGCCTTTCACAGGCTGAAAATCCCTGCTCCACAGCATCTAAAACTCTGGAGGCGTAAGCCACGGGTCTTAACTGTTCGTGCCGTTCCTGGAGGAGCACGGCCGAAAGGGTGCGGTCTGTGCTTGCTACCTCTATAGCGTAGGGGGAAAGCGGGTCTGGAACTTATAGTGCGGGGGCTGCTATGAATGCTGTTTTAAAGAGTCCACAGCATCCGTATGCTGCGGAGGCCATTCCCAAGGGGCTCCTTTCTTTAGGAGGTCTGAGAGGGGTGCTGCCTTGCTGGCGAAACCGTCAATGTGGTTTCGGCAGTAGCCAACAAGTCCTAAAAACGACCGGAGGGCTGAAACATTCTGGGGAAGGGGCAATTTAGCAATCAAGTTAATCCTTTTATGCTCGATCTCGTGTTTACCGTGAGTGATAATTGTTCCCAAATATATCACCTTGTGTTCCAAAATCTGGGCCTTTTTGGGGTTAACTTTACATCCAATTGTTTGCAGGAGTTCCAGGAGTTCGGACAGAAGCTCGATGTGCTCTTCCTTGGTGTCTGTGTGCAGTAGTAGGTCGTCTATGTACTGGACCAGACATTCGGGGCGAGATAATTTGGCTAAACCATTTGCCAGCTGTCGGTGGAAAATGGAGGGGGAGTTGTGGAATCCTTGTGGCAGGCATGTCCACGTGTACTGCTGATCTTTAAAGATGAAGGCAAATTTGTACTGGCACGCCTTTGCCAATGGAATGGACCAGAATCCATTACTGATACTCAAAACCGTAAAATATCAGGAATTGAGTCCCTGCTTGAGCATGGTCTCGGGACTTGTTGCTACTGTGGGGGCTGCTGCAGTGGTGATTTTATTGAGTTCCTGGTAATAGATGGTCAGTCGCCATGATCCATCGGGCTTTCTCACTGGCCAAATCGGGGCATTATTAGTGGAGGCTACTGATCTAAGTATGCCCTGCTCTAATAAACTGTCGATTTGCGATTTCTCCCTCTGCCTCTTGGGGAAATCCATATTGTTTTGGGGGTCTAGGGTCAGGTCCTGTGATTTGTACTGAACCAGTCATCCGGCCACAGTCGTGTTTGTGGGTCGCGAATGCTGTCCTGTTCTTTTGTAAAACTGCCCTAACCTGCTTGTCCATGATAATTGTAGTCGAGTTTGGGCAGCACGGTAGCATTGTGGATAGCACAATTGCTTCACAGCTCCAGGGTCCCAGGTTCAATTCCGGCTTGGGTCACTGTCTGTACGGAGTCTGCACATCCTCCCCGTGTGTGCGTAGGTTTCCTCCGGGTGCTCCGGTTTCCTCCCACAGTCCAAAGATGTGCAGGTTAGGTGGATTGGCCATGATAAATTGCCCTTAGTGTCCAAAATTTCCCTTAGTGTTGGGTGAGGTTGCTGGGTTATGGGGATAGGGTGGAGGTGTTGACCTTGTGTAGGGTACTCTTTCCAAGAGTCGGTGCAGACTCGATGGGCCGAATGGCCTCCTTCTGCACTGTAAATTCTATGATAATCTATGATAAACCAAAATTTGCCTACTGCGCTAATTTTGTTGGCTAAAACTATGGGGTGCTTGGTGGTGATGTTGCCGATTTGAATGGGTACAGGGGCTGTGATGTGTCCCTGCTGTGAGTGGCCTGTAAAGCCGCTGAGGGTGATGGTGGCTGTAGTGGGTCACGTGTCCTTTTGAAACATGGTGGAGGAATTTATTGTGGTGCAGGACCCTGCTGTGTCCCAGAGAAATTCAACGGGCTGTCCCCGTATTTTTGCTGCAACTACCGGTCGGCCAGACCTATCCCAAAGGGTGTCGCAGACCCAACTGGGGGAGCCCGAACACCATCAGTCCGTTCCGCGCAGGTCCGTCTGATCTGAACGGGTGCTCGCACTATGTATGGGCTCTGTCTTATTCTTATTCAGGGTGCCTGCCTGCTGGGCTCTCTGTGGCTTTCGTGGGGCATTGCACTCTCTTGCAAAGTGTCCCAACTGTCCACAGTTGTAACACTCCTGTGACTTTTGTCAGGGGCTGTTCTTGCCTTCATTTACCCATGCGGGGTTCTGGTGTGCCTTAACTGCTTGTATGCCTGCTTCTGCCTGCTGTTGTTCAGGATTTTTAAAAATATATATTTTATTAAAGTTTTCAAACACAATTTTCCCCCCTTACAAATCAACAAAAACGGTAACATGATAACTGATAAATAACATTGTTTAAATAAAATAGTGAACCAACAAAATAACACAAAATAGTGCTCCCCCCCCCCCCCCCGCCCCTTCACCCCATCTAGAACAAAAACAATTTACCCTCCCCCCCCCCCCCCTCCCCCACTCTGGGCTGCTGCTGCTGGCTATCTATTTTCCCCCTAACGTTCCGCGAGATAGTCGGGGAACGGTTGCCACCGCCTGGAGAACCCCTGAGCCGATCCTCTCAGCGCAAACTTCATCCGCTCCAGTTTTATGAACCCTGCCATATTGTTTATCCAGGCCTCCACGCCGGGGGGGTTTTGCTTCCTTCCACATGAGTAAAATCCTTCGCCGGGCTACTAGGGACGCAAAGGCCACAATATCGGCCTCTTTCGCCTCCTGCACTCCCGGCTCATCCGCTACCCCAAATAAAGCTAACCACCAGCCTGGCTTGACCCGGACCTTCACCACCTTCGAGATCACTCCCGTCACTCCCCTCCAATACCCCTCCAGTGCCGGACACGACCAAAACATATGTGTGTGGTTCGCCGGGCTTCCCCCGCACCTCCCGCACCTGTCCTCCACTCCGAAGAACCTGCTCAACCTCGCTCCCGTTATATGTGCTCTATGTATCACCTTAAATTAGATCAGGCTAAGCCTGGCACACGAGGAAGAGGAATTTACCCTACTTAGGGCATCAGCCCACAAACCCTCCTCAATCTCCTCCCCGAGCTCTTCTTCCCATTTTCCTTTCAGTTCTTCTACCAGCTCCTCCCCCTCTTCTCTCATCTCCCGGTATATTTCGGACACTTTGCCCTCCCCGCCCCACACCCCCGAAAGCACTCTATCCAGGATCCCCTGTGTCGGGAGCAGCGGAAATTCCCTCACCTGTTGTCTCGTGAACGCCCTCACCTGCATATACCTAAAGATATTCCCCGGAGGCAGCTCATACTTTTCCTCTAGCGCTCCCAAACTCGCAAACGTCCCATCTATAAATAAGTCTCCCACTCTCCTAATTCCTGCCCGGTGCCAGCTCTGGAACCCTCCGTCCAACCTCCCTGGGGCAAACCTATGGTTGTTCCTGATCGGGGACCACACCGAGGTTCCCAACACACCCCTCTGTTGTCTCCATTGCCCCCAGATACTTAATGTTGCCGCCACCACTGGGTTTGTGGTAAACCTTTTCGGGGAGAGCGGTAGTGGCGCCGTCACCAGTGCTTTTAAGTTCGTTCCTTTACAGGACGCCATCTCCAGCCTTTTCCACGCCGCCCCCTCTCCCTCTATCATCCACTTACAGATCTTCGCCACATTGGCGGCCCAGTAATAGTCGCCCAAATTCGGCAATGCCAGTCCCCCTCTGTCCCTGCTACGTTGCAGGAACCCCCTCCTTACCCTCGGGGCCTTACCTGCCCACACAAAGCTCATGATGGTCCTATCCATTTTCTTGAAAAGGGCCTTAGTGATCAATATAGGGAGACATTTAAACACAAATAGGAACCTCGGGAGGACCATCATCTTAATCGCCTGCACTCTGCCCGCCAGTGACAGCGGCTGCATATCCCACCTTTTGAAATCCTCTTCCATTTGCTCCACCACCCGAGTCAGATTGAGTCTATGTAAGGTTCCCCAGCTCCTGGCTATCTGAATCCCCAGGTATCAAAAGTTTCTTTCCACTCTCCTTAGCGACAGGTCATCTATCCCTCTACTCTGGTCCCCAGGGTGTATTACAAAAAGCTCACTCTTTCCCATGTTAAGCCTATATCCCGAGAAATCTCCAAACTCCCTCAATATCTGCATAACCTCTGTCATCCCCCCCCACTGGATCCGCCACATACAGCAGTAGGTCATCTGCGTAGAGTGACACTTGGTGTTCCTCTCCCCCTCTAACCACCCCTCTCCATTTCCTGGAGTCTCTCAGCGCTATGGCCAGTGGTTCAATTGCCAGCGCGAACAGTAATGGGGACAGAGGGCACCCCTGTCTTGTTCCCCTATGTAGTCGAAAATACTCCGATCTTTGCCGATTTGTGACTACACTTGCCATTGGGGCCCCATAGAGGAGTTTAACCCAGCTGACAAACCCCTCCCCGAACCCAAACCTCCTCAGCACCTCCCATAAATACTCCCACTCTACCCTATCAAATGCCTTCTCTGCATCCATTGCCGCCACTATCTCTGCCTCCCCCTCTGCTGGGGGCATCATTATCACCCCAATAGCCGTCGCACGTTGACATTCAATTGTCTCCCCTTTACGAACCCTGTCTGATCTTCGTGCACCACCCCCGGGACACAATCCTCTATCCTCATTGTCAGCACTTTTGCCAACAACTTGGCGTCCACATTCAGGAGCGAGATAGGCCTATAAGACCCGCATTGCAGCGGGTCTTTATCTCGCTTCAGGATTAGTGATATCGTCGCCTCCGACATTGCCTCCCCCTTCTCTGGCCTCGTTAAAGGTTCTTACCAGCAGCGGGGCCAACAAGTCCACGTATTTCCTGTAAAATTCCACCGGGAACCCGTCAGGTCCCGGGGCCTTCCCTGCCTGCATATTCCCCAGCCCTTTGGTCACCTCGTCCAACCCAATTGGCTCCCCCAGGCCTGCCACCTCCTGCTCCTCCACCCTCGGGAACCTTAGTTGGTCCAGAAACTGCTGCATCCCCTCTTTTCCCTCCGGGGGTTGGGACCTATATAACCTCTCATAACAGGTCTTAAACACCTCATTTACCTTCCCTGCTCTCCGCACTGTAGTTCCTGTTTCATCCCTAACTCCCCCTATTTCCCTCGCCGCTGTCCTCTTACGAAGCTGGTGGGCCAACAGGCGACTCGCCTTTTCCCCATATTCATATCTCATCCCCTGTGCCTTCCTCCACTGTGCCTCTGACTTCCCTGTGGTCAGCAGGTCAAACTCCGTCTGGAATCTTCGCCTCTCCCTATATAGTCCTTCGTCCGGGGCCTCCGCATATCTTTTATCCACACTTAAAATCTCCCCCAGTAATCTTTCCCTCTCTTTGGCCTCTGTTTTCCCCTTGTGAGCCCTGATGGAGATCAACTCTCCCCTTACCACCGCCTTCAGCGCTTCCCATACTACCCCCACTCGGACCTCCCCATCATCATTGGCCTCCAGGTACCTTTCGATACATCCCCGCACCCTTCCGCAGACTCCCTCATCCGCCAATAATCCCACATCCAGTCGCCAAAGTGGGCGCTGTTCCCTCTCCTCTCCTAGTTCCAGATCCACCCAATGTGGGGCATGGTCTGAAACAGCTATGGCCGAGTACTCCGTTCCTTCCACCCTCAAAATCAGTGACCTTACAAAAACGAAGAAATCTATCCGGGAGTATATCTTATGGACATGGGAGAAAAGGGAGAACTCTTTGGCCAGCGGCCTAGCAAATCTCCACGGATCCACTCCCCCCATTTGGTCCATAAACCCCCTCAGCACCTTGGCCGCTGCCGGCCTTCTTCCGGTCCTGGATCTAGATCTATCTTACCCTGGGTCTAGCACAGTGTTGAAGTCCCCCCCCATTACCAGGTTTCCTACCTCCAGGTCCGGGATACGTCCCAGCATCCGCTTCATAAATCCCGCATCATCCCAGTTCGGGGCATATACATTGACCAGCACGACCTCCATTCCCTGCAATCTGCCGCTCACCATCACATATCTGCCCCCGCTGTCCGCTACAATGTTCCTAGCCTCGAATGACACCCGTTTCCCCACCAATATGGCCACCCCTCTATTCTTTGCGTCCAGCCCCGAGTGGAACACCTGTCCCACCCATCCCCTCCTCAACCTAACCTGGTCCGCCACCTTCAGATGCGTCTCTTGAAGCATGGCCACGTCTGCCTTCAGTCCTTTTAAGTGCGCGAACACTCGGGCCCTCTTAATCGGCCCATTTAGGCCTCTCACGTTCCACGTCATCAGCCGGACTGGGGGGCTGCCCGCCCCCCTCCCCTGTCGACTAGCCATCACCTCCTCTGGGCCAGTCCCACGTCCCAGTCCCACGCGCCCACCCGTCCCTCAGGCGGCGCATTCCCGCCTCGACCACCTTTTCTCTTACCAGCTCCCTTTCGATCTCAGCAGCAGCAACCCAGTTGTCCCCCCCCCTCAACCCCCCCCCCCCCCCCCCCCCCCCCCCGGCTAGATCCTCATCTAGCATGGTTACTCCCCCCATATTGCTTCCGAAAGTCAGCTGACTTCAACTGACCCCGGCTTCTCCCGCTCGCTCCTTGACCCCCCCCCGTGTCAGGAACTCCCATCCTCCTTGCGCCTATCTTCCCGCCATCATCTCTCTGGTGCGGGTAAATAGAACCATCGCGCCTCCTATGGCGCAGCTCCCCCGACAGCCCCGTTCCCATTCCCCATCCCCCGCCAGTGTCTCTTTTCCCCCCCACCGGCCCCCACATTTCTCAGTGTACCCCCCTCCCCAATTTACACCTCTATACATCAACATTGTCGTTTCCCCTCCAACATCAGTCCCTCAGTTCTGGTCCAGTTTCTCTTTTTGAATGAAGGTCCATGCTTCTTCCAACGTCTCAAAATAGTAATGTCTATCCTGGTACGTGACCCATAATCGCGCCGGCTGCAACATCTCGAACCTCACTTTCTTCTTATGCAGCACCTCCTTGGCTCGACTGAAACTCGCCCTCCTTCTCGCCACCTCCGCACTCCAGTCCTGATACAATCGTATCACCGCATTCTCCAATCTGCTACTTCGTACCTTCTTGGCCCAGCTCAAAACAGCCTCTCTGTCGTTGAAGCAGTGGAGTCGCACGACCATTGCGCTAGGTGGTTCTCCAGCCTTTGGTCTCCTCGCAGGGACTCGGTGGGTCCCTTCCACTTCCAAGGGGCCCGAGGGGGCATCCGCTCCCATTAGCAAACGTAGCATCGCTGTGGGGTGCTCGGTTTTCTTTTGCCTGCATTTATTGAGGCCATCTACGGGGTCACCCCGGTTATACCCGATCGCGTCTAGGACCGTGGTATGCATTTCTGCAAGGGTGCCTCCTCCTACATTCTGTGGGTCGGGAAGGGCTGCTACGACCGAAGGGTCTAAACTCAAAACTGTGAGCTTTACGTGCTCACGCTCGTCCAGGCCGTACATGGTCGCCTGCTGCTTTACTCTGGCAAAGAAGTGGTGGGGGTCTGAGGTGGGGAGGAACGGTTTGATTTTCTCGCACGCGTCCCGTAATTGGGTCACTGTTAAGGGGGTGGTGTACAGAAATTCCGTGTCGTCCAATGTGGCTGTGCGGTGGGTGGTGACTGGGTTCATTGGAGCCTGAACTATCTGCTCGGTGGGGGGTTGGGGCGCTTTTCTCTTTTGGGGCTTTCCCTGCGCACATGTTCCCTGAACATATCTCTGCGCTGTCTCATTTAACTCTTCCCAATCAGGGCCGTCTTCCTCATCTAACTTTGATCCAAAGGTTTCCTGGAATCCTTTTTGAACTGAAAGCAGAGATTGCAGCTCTGCAATCTGCTTCCGATACTTTGCGTGGTCTACTGAGCTTTGTCTTTGCTCCGTGGTGGCAGCATGGAGGGCTCTTAACGCTGTCTTCAGGTCACTGCACTGCCTCTGCAATGCCTCTACCTGCTTCTCGGTTTCCTCTCGTACCAGGACTGCACGTTGCGTGTCCTGATAGGCCTTTTCGTACTGGGACTGGAAGCTGCTTAAGTGCGCCAGACAAGACTGGTGTGCGCTCTTGGCATTATTCACCTCTCCGTCCTTTGCTGCCAACTTCCTCCATAACTCTACGTTCCCTCTTTCTACCTCACTGACATCGACCTTGCTCATTCGATGTATGCCTTCTATCTCTTTCCGGAGCGCCCTAACAACCTCCTCTGTGCCTCGCAATTGTGACAAACAGGACAGGATTGCCATCGATTTGCGAGCTTTTCCTATGCTCTTCTTGTGAATCTCGCTCAGGTTCTCCCACCAAGTATGTCCTATACTCCCAGGACCTGTTTCCTCATTGTTACAGAATTCGTTCCAAAGGGGCCATCCTTTCTCTTTGAGGTACTTCCTGATTTCTTCTTCCCAAACGGGACACTGTCCTACTCTACTGCTGCTGGTCGCTGCGACCACAAATTCTTCTGGGTTCATGAGGCGTTGCATTGCCTGCATTGCCGTCTTTCCTATCTGAATGCTTCTTTTAAATTTGGAATGAGGGGTATTAAGGCAGTGCTGTAATTACGGGTACGGCTTTGGCTATTTTCCGAAATACAAACTCCCGACAGTTTTGTCACAACAAAAAAATCTATCAGTTTACCTTATAGCCCTGTTAGTTACGCATGCATTTAACACACTTCCGAATTATGAGGATTGATCAGAACTGCTTGAACACTTGTGGTTTTCTGTTCCCAATTGGATCTCTAATTCAAATGTTTGGGTTCTCCCGGAGTGGTGAAGCCACTTCAAGATCGTGTCCCACCAGAGTTGCCAGTAATATGTTGCTAACTTTTGGTTGGTTCAATTGGCTCTGTTTTATAACCTTTGCTCTCGAGTCGCCAGGCATCTTTATGATACCGCCACGAGGTTCAAGTTCAAGTAATGATCAATAACTCAACACACCAATTAGTAAGATTCAAATCAAAGCACATTTATTATACACAGTAATCGCGACTCATGCATAAATTCTACTTCTAAGCTACAACTAACAGGCCTATACTTAGCTTCGGACTGGCCCACCAGATCAGGGGAACAAATGGCCTTTCGTTCGGGTTCTGAGTCTGCGGGATTCAAAGGTTGGTACGGACTGGAAGCTAGGAGCGCCTATCTCGTAGCGAGCGTTGACTTAAGACTTACGGGCTCTTGGCGGCAGCTGAACCGGTCACTGTCAAGGGTTGGTTCGCATTGCTGAGTGACCCGGTCAAGAAGGACGATTTGAACTTCGGGGCTTAACTTTATAGTCCCCAGGGGCTTCCCGCCTTTCAGGGCGGACCCTGTACCTGGTTCCATGTGATTGGACTTCGTTCCAATCGCTTGGTTTGATTTCTCCAATACTGGAGCGGTTCCCTGATAGATGGGCAGTCTTGAGGTGTCCGTTAACCTCTTTTGTGTTGGCTCCTGCTGGCGCCGAGGAGTCTGGCTTGGCCTTGTTTATCCCAAATGTTTCGATTGTTCCTGGGGATCGCTCATCAGTATGTAGATGGCTGCTACATTATTATGCAGGTGGCTACTTGTATCGATGCTGTCTAGGCTTTTGCAGAGTTTAATACACAGTGAGCTTGCACCTGCTAGTTTCTGCGTCTGTTGGCTGAATTTCCCTGCAGCCTTTGCTGTTCTCCATTTGACGTCGGGGGTTGGCCAACCCAGGTGGCTACACACTGCAATGAAGTTACTGTTAAAAGCCCCCAGTCACGACACTCCGGCGCCTGCTCGGGTACACAGAGGGAGAATTCAGAATGTCCAAATTACCAAACAACTTTTGGGATTTGTGGGATGAAACCAGAGCACCCGGAGGAAACCCACGCAGACACGGAGAAAGTGCAGATTCCACAGACGGTGACCCAAGCTGGGAATTGTAGCTGGGACCCTGGAGCTGTGAAGCTACTCACTGTGCTACCGTGCTGCCCTGGCTCTGAATAAAAGCTCACTTATTACACCTGGTATCCCAGTTCCTTCAGGCAGTGAATTCTTGTGTTAGTACAGCTTTTCAATTAGGAAGCTTTCTAATTAACATGATCAGGATGGGGAGCATGCTGAATGTGTTTGGCAATAAACTAGAAGATGAAGACCATCCTTATCCGTGCTGTAGTAGGTGGGATCAGCATTTGTACAGCAGGGTGCTGCCCAGGAGGGATGAGCACAAGAGAGTGGCCGAGTTCGCAGCAAGCACCAGCAAGGTAACAAGATTTACTGACAGAAACTCAGATTCCTTGATCTCTCAGAAGAGTAGTGCTTCCAAAAGCTACGGTTGTCACATCCAGTATTGACAGACACCTGCAGCCTCTCCGAAGAAGACCAGCTACTTGCTGGAACTGGCGAGCATGTATTATCAGTGGCTAAGTAGGCCACCCCTGTTCTCAATTGCTTTGCTTTTGGTTCTTTTCAGGACTGGGAATTATATAAACTTCCACTGTGGTAATAATGAATGAGCGGGCATTCTGCCTAGTTTCCCACAGGTACAATATAGTATCAATTGCATACACAGGGCAATTCAAGATTTTTTTTTAAACCAACCGTTAAGGATATTCTTCCATCAAAGCACACCAAAGAAGATCATGTAGATGTGCATCAGTTTTCCTGGGAGCTGCCATGATGCTTTTCATCTTGCCAACATTTCAAACTTCAGTACCTGTAACTAGAATTAAGTACTAGTCCTTAGGAGACAAAAGGGTACCTTTTACCTCTTCAAATTTGGCTCATGCATCCATGAGGATTCCCATCAATGAGGTGCAGAAGCGTTCCAATGAAACCCACATTGTCAAGAGCAAACCATTGGAAAATTGAATCTGTGATTCAGGAACCTAGTTATAACAACTCCTGAGAAAGCTGTCGTGAACAAAGATTTATTTATTTACATATTTAGAATAGTCTGCGTAATGCAGCATCTCACACCCTGTACAATCCTAACTGGGAGGATTTATTGTACCTGCTTTCATACCTTGCTCATGATGAGCCACAGGTGGTTGGCCTCCACCCCAAACCTCGGGAGCTCATCTCCACGGGTCCCAGAGGGAGATCAATGATTGTTTCTTAATGGTCCTCGTGGGGATTATGACAACCCCCGCAACCCCCCCCCCCCCCCCCCCTTCGAGTCAGAAAATCCCCCATCAGCTGCCACTGGCGGAGGCCTTCTGTGCCCTCTTGTGCTGCTTAGCCCAGGGCTGTGCACCCAATTGGGGTGGTGCTGGGTCAGGTGGAGTGTAACAGGTCACTGAATGCCGCTTCCTAGCAGACCGCCGAAGGGGCACGGTAGGGACTTCAGTGCTGGCCAACGTAGCCACTGTTGCCTGCTGGTGCGGATACCTCTGCATCCATGTCTGAACCCGAGTCATAGCACTCTTGCAGGTTCAGACGTGACAACCCAAACAGCTAAGCTCTCAAACCAAGGGATGACTCAAGTGGTAACAGCGGTACTACTACTGGCGGAACGTCTCGATAGGCGACCTCATGCATGGTCAAATAGTCCACATGCTTCTTAAGCATCTTTCTCTGGATTCAGACCCTAGACAAGACCAGGCCAGTATGGACCAGTACCACTCCTGGGAGCCACAACACACCAACGCAAAGATTCCATGCATAAATGGTGTCCCCGGCGCGGAACCTTTGCTCCACCATCCTGGGACCGTGGTGACTGCTGCAATTCCTGGTGCCGCTCGAACGTGACTCCAAGGTTCAGACGAGTAAGACCCAACCGAGTCTTGAGTCGTCATCCCATCAAACGTTCTGCTGGAGCAATCCCGGCGGTTATATACGGAGTTGTATGTTAATTGAATAAGAAGCGTGCCAGCCGCCATAGACCCAATCGACTGCTTTTTCAATCCCTGTTCAAACGTTTGGACCGCCCACTCTGCCAATCCATTAGATGAAGGGTGATGTGGTGTGGATCTGCCGAATGCCATTACCCCGCACAAAAACGGCGAACGCGTCGCTGGTGAAAAGAGTGCCATTGTCCGTCACCAACACTTCCAGAAGTCCACGAGTGCAAAAAGATCCCGGGAGCTTCTCTTCCAGCCACTTGGAGTAGGCATCCATAATTATTAGGATCATTGAGCCCATGAATGGTCCGCGTGGAGGTGAATCCATGGACGACCCGGCCGTTCCCAAGGGTGGGAAGGAGTTGATGATGGAGGATTCTGAAATTCCTGGCATGCCGGGCAGTCTTTTACAATTCTCTCAATGCCCCCATCAATACCCGACCACAAAACATAGCTCTGGGCCAACATTATCATTTTTGAAACCCCCCTATGGCCAGTGTGCAAATCCTGTAACAGGGCTTCCAGGGGGAATGGCTATTCGAGCACCCTACAATATTACAGCATCCTCCAAACTCAGTTCGGAGAACATCTGAGCAAAGGGTCACGGAGACGCCGCTATTTTTTACTGCTTTTGTGTAAGTTAAGGCGAAATTTCGCCAATGTCGGGTCCCTTTGTGTCCATGCACGCACCCGAGTAGCTGTCAGAGGTAAGGTGTCCATAAAATTCAACATCGCAGTCACCTCATCCGCAACAGGTAGGGGCGGGGCACTCACGGGCAACGGCAGATGGCTGAGGACGTCCGAATGGACAAACTTGGTACCCGAAAAGTGTTGAAAAGTGTGTTCATAAGTAGCAAGCAGGAGCAGTAGGCGGGATGCTCTAATCCTCCCGGAATAGGCCGAGCAACGGCTTGTGGTCCATTATGATAATGAAATGCCGTCCACACACCTATTGATGAAATTTATTTATTACTAAGATGACGGCCGGACCTTCGTTCTCAGTTTGCACATACCTGCACTGGCATCCGCCAAGGTCCTCGAAGTAAATGAAATGGGTCAGTCCATGCCATTATCCGACTCGTGGATCAGCACAGCTCCGATGCCATAAGGGAAAGCATCACACGTTAAGATCAGGGGCCTAGTGGGTCATAGTACATCAGGAGTTGCTTTGAAGATAGGCACCTCCTTATAGCCACGTATGCCTTGTCCTGAGGTGCGCCTCAGCACCATTTCTGGTCTTTCCGCAATAACACATACAACGGGACAAATAGCGAAACCATGTTTGTGATAAACTTGCCATAATAATAATTAACAAGGCCCAAAGCTCCGTGCCATTCCGCAGATTGGGAGCCCATAAGAACAGAAGAACTATGAGCAGGGGTAGGCCATCTGGCCCCTCGAGTCTGCTCCGCCATTCAATAAGACCACGGCTGATCTTTTTGTGGACTCAGCTCCACTTACCCGCCCGCTAACGCATAACCCCTAATTCTTTTACTGTTCAAAAATCTATCTATCTTTGTCTTAAAAACATTCAACGAGGTAGCCTCAACTGTTTCACTGGGCAGGGAATTCCACAGATTCACGACCCTTTGAGTGAAAAAGTTCTGTCTCAGTCCTAAATCTGCTCCCCCTTATTTTGAGGCTCTGCCCTCTCGTTCTAGTTTCACCAGCCAGTGGAAACAACCTCCCTGGTCTTTCTTAGCTATTCCCTTCATAATTTTATATGTTTCTATAAAATTCCTCCTCATTCTTCTAAATTCCAATGAATATAGTCCCAGTCTACTCGTTCTCTCCTCATAAGCCAATCCTCTCCACTCCAGAATCAACCTTGTGAATGTCCTCTGCACCCCCTCCAGTGCCAGTACATCTTTTCTCAAGTAAGGAGACCAAAACTGTGCACAGTATTCATGGTGTGGCCTCACCAGCACACTATACAGCTGCTACATAACCTCCCTGTTTTTAAACTCCATCCCTCTAGCAATGAAGGACAAAATTCCATTTGCCTTCTAAATTACCTGCAAACCAACCTTTTGCGATTCATGCACAAGGACACCCCTTTGGTAGCCCAGACTTTATCCTCAACTAACTGTAGCCCATCATTATCTACATGGTCTCTGAGGTAGATCATTGCCTTGACACACAAAACACATTCACTTTCTTTCAGTCAGGCGCCCACATGGACAAAACGGCAGAGTACCGCCTGAAGATTCTCCATGTGCTCCTGCTCCATGGAACAAGTGATAAGACCGCCATATAAGTAGACAGCCACTTTTGTTAAATGTTTTCCATCGCTCTGAAATATTGAACGGGGCGATGAAACTCTAAATTGAAGGCGAATGTATTCGAACATTCTCCGATATGTATTTATTGTGGCTTATTTTCTAGACTCTGAGTTGAGCACCTCTAGGTACACATGGCTAATGTCTAGCTTTGGAAATGAACAGCCCCTGGCCAACCAGGCATATAGATCCTCGACCCGGGACATCGGGTAGCGGTCCACTCATGAAGCCCTGTTTATGGTAAGCTTGAAGCCCCCACACAGCTGGACGGTTTTATCATGTTTCATCGCTGGTACCATAGACGCGTCCCATTCCTCAAACTGTACAGGCCAAATGATCCCCAGAACTTATAAACGTTGCAGTTCAGTGTCCATCTGAGGAAGTAGCACATACGGAACCAGCCTTACCCGGAAGTATCAGGGCTGAGCAGCAGGATCGAAATAGATGTGGGCTCTGGCACCCTTAATCTTATCCAGATGTCCCAATAAAACCTCTGAATATTTATTCAACACATCGTGAAGATTGCCGGAGCTCATTCGGAAGATTTGTTGCCAATCGAATCAAAGGACTCTCAGCCAGTCTCTTCCTTGTAAATCTGGACCCGTACTATGTATAACCTCCCAGGGCAAGCAGACCGCCTGCTAGCCATCCATCACCAGCGTCATGGTGGTCCCCACAATTTTCAACGGATCTCCCATATAGGTAGCCAATCGAACCTTGGTATCCCGGAAGGTCAGCAGCCTGATTTCCGTACGCAGCCGCCAAAACGTACAAAAGTCTACAATGGAGACGTCAGCCCCCGTATCCATCTCCATTGATACTGAGTGTCCATTAACCTGCAACGTAATCCGAATCGCCGCAACCCTTGAAATCGAAACACAGTTCAACTGCATCAAGCAGTTGTCGTCCTCCTCCTGGGTGTCCATGTGCAAAGCCCTTGTCCGGAACAACCTCAACTACTGTCGCGGGGGCGTGCCCTGCACCACACCGTCGGTCCTGACCCTCATGGGCCCTTGACCACAATGGCAGCATGGTGCTACCCACTGTCCTCCTCAGGCAAAGCATCCCTCCGGGCCATGGCAACGCCCAAAAACGGATCTCTACTATGAACATGCCTCGGCGGCTGTTCTATTGGAGGAATTCTGGTCGGATGTGGACTATCCCGTAACCAATATGGTGTCCTCACGAAGGGTGGCCCAAGCTATGCACACCATAATCAAAGGACCCATGCAGTTCCTGTACACCCTTCTCCCCATGTTTGCGAGAGAGGGGAAGTTCAATGGTTTGCTTTAAATCCAGCATAGTTTCCGCTAACAGCTTCCATTGAATGGGCGATTTTATTGATACCACATAGGAGTCTGTCCCTTAACACTTCTGAGAGAGTTGATTCAAACTCGCAGTGTTCAGCCAAGTGCCACTAAAAAAGTTCATGACCGACTCACTCAGAGAGCACACTGGGTGGCATGGTAACACAGTGGTTAGCTTCACAGCGCCAGGGTCCCAGGTTCGATTCCTGGCTTGGGTCACTGTCTGTGCAGAGTCTGCACGTTCTCCCCATGTCTGCGTGAGTTTCCTCCTGGTGCTCCAGTTTCCTCCTACAAGTCCCCAAAGACATGCTGTTAGGTAATTTGGATATTCTGAATTCTCCCTCTGTGTACCCGAACAGGCGCCGGAATGTGGCGACTAGGGGTTTTTCACAGTAACGTCATTGCAGTGTTAATGTAAGCCTACTTGTGACAATAAAGATTATTATTATTATTACCTTATTGAAACAGTACGTCTATATAATCACAGACGGCTTGGGGTCATAGTGGTCCAAAACCATTGCCACGGTTTCATCCAATGTCCTGGAATCGGGTGCAACCGGGTAGCTCAAACTTCTGAACATTGTTATAATCACGAGACTTGAGCCGGAGTTGTGGGACAATCGTACTAAACTTAATTCAGTCTTCAACGTTACATGCTGATATCACCTCTTTCTCTTCAATGCCTACAACTTTCACAACTTTCTGAAATCCTTTCAGAGACAGGTCTGAGAGAGTGTCAGTTCCTTACACAAATTGGTTGTAATATGCCTCAGTGGGACGTTACCCCCATTGTTTGGGTTTATCTCTCACTGATTGGGTTTATCTCCCACTGATTGGGTTTCTGTCTTAATCACCAACAACCTATTGTGTTTTCAGTGATGTCGTTACTGAGCAACTGAACTCGTGTTGATTTTCACGTATACTTTTACTTAGTTCCACAACATCTGCTGCTGACCACAGCAGATGTATACATTAATAACCATCTATTCCTACAAAAATAACCATCAACTCCTACAATCCCCCTTTGGTTCTTTATCACGTTATGCTAAGGAATCAAAGATTCATGTATATGTTCATTCACCTTTCTCGTCCTCCACTTGTAGATTGTGCAAGTTAGTTGCTTTCTGAGCAGTTCCGATAGTTTCCAACAACATTTGAGTAGTTGCAAAATCACAAAGAATGCCAGAATGATTATCAAAAATATCACTAACCCTTGTACAATCGATGGCCCAGTGAACCCATCCACCCTGTTGCCCAGCTCCAAAGGGTTGAACCAGAGGGTTGTCTCAGTTTTTCGCCCACCATTCTAATATGGTCTGCTAAATTAGTTATGGATTCTGAATGATCTGAATGATTAGGATTCTGAATGATCGGGGATATAAGTACAACATTCGGACCCAATAATGGCAGATGTCCCTCCTTTTTCTACCAGAACAAAGTTCAAGGCCATACGGTTTTGTAGGGCCACAGTATGAATGACAACCATTTCGTCGTTTATGTGGGCCAATGCGGCGACAGTGTCATTAGCCATCTTTTTCAGGATTGAGCTTATTTTAGTGCTTTCCTGTGATAGCCTCCCAACCCCGTACCAAGGATACATGATTGCAATCATGCATCTGCACCCAGACAAAACTCATGCAGACACAGGGAAAAAGTGAAAACTCCACACAGTCACCCGAGGCCGGAATTGAACCCAGGTCCTTGGAGCTGTGACGCAGCAGTGCTAACCACTGTGCCACCATGCCGCCCTTTGAGATTCTTTGAGAAATAATGCTCGTATGTGTTCAGCTGCACTTCCGGGACACGTGAAGGCCCTATAAGATAAAAGGGATCTAAATTAGTCCTGGCAAAGTCACAATTTTGACAATCACCATATGCTCTTCTCATAATTTCAGTAATTCCTGAAAAGTCAGCATATGTACATCAGTAATATTGGTAATTCTGTCACCAACTTTCTTTGAGTTCCCTACCTCCCCATCTCCAATTGAGAGAGAAGACACAAGGGCATCCTCCTCTGCATCTATGAGGTGAACCCTTTGGAACAGGCTACCTCCAGTTCTCCCACTCTTGCATTTTGCGCTGTCATCTACAAGGGGTGATGTGCTGATGCATTCCTATAAATTAGAGAAATACACTGCATCAGTTTTTACTTAACGGAAAACAAGTTAGTAAATTATTTAACTGGTGACATTTTTAAAATTTAAAAGATCACTTCCCACGAGGCCAGGGAGATTAAAAACCATCACTGTAGCTGGTTCATTTTCAATCTGACTTGAAGGGCAAAGATGATCTCAACTGAGGTAAAGATGTGAAGTCAGCACAAGACAGAAAGGAGGGGTTGTGGGATCTCAGTTCACTGCCATTTGCATGTGGATGTTAAATTCCAAATTACCACCATGAGGTAAATCACATTATCATTCTTCTTCCTTAATGTAATGCAATTAAATGTTATGAGATATGTTAATTTTCCTGACATTAGTTAAGTTAGTACTTTAAATTATTATTCACTGGGGATGATGGGCGGGCTTGAGAATATTAATACATTTAGCACTAATAATGATGCAGTGTCGGCTTTGGGATTTCAAGAAATTCAAAGTGCCTGAATACGCAGAATATTAACATCTTAAATTAATGAGTAAAATGTTATTTAAGACATTATGTAGGGTTCACTCTGTCCATGAGAAAATGTCATCAATAGCGATATTATTATGTCGCATTAAACAGTATGGTGTATAAATCTGATGAACAGAAAGAATGGTTGAATAATTGGTTTGTAAATTACTGGACACACAATATTCACATAGAATAAATCAAATATTGAAGGTCTTTTGGACAGTTCATTCTTACATGGGAATCTATAGTTCTCCAGTGTAGCCATCTGGGATGGCCACTTACAACTAGGTGCAGGGAAACCTGCAAAGCCTAGCGGGTTAAATGGAGAAGCCAAGACTCAGGCAGGCTCAGAACCTGAAAATGTATATTTGCAACCAAAAAGTCCAGACGGTATCGAAACTCCAAACAATTAGCATTTTGATGGGCCGATTAGCATTTGATGGACCATCTCCACCAGAACAAAGGACTGGAACTCGAGCGACCGGTACAGTCCCAGACATTTCGGTGCCACTCCCTGTTCGGGGGATGCGTAAACAACGGGGTCAGTGACTGCTTGGGACACGCCCAGCCATCCAGATCCTCACCCACTTATTGGTTAGGAATCGAACGAAGTGACCAGGGATCACCCAGTTAGTGGGGTCCAAGCTGAAAGACCGCCCAAAAGAGCGCAAAAACCCCCAAGTATAAGAAGAAGAGTTCACCATATGTTCGTCCTCTCTTGGACCTGTCGCCCCGGCCACGACCATCTCCAATTGCAGAAACACCAGAAGCAAGTCCAACTTCAACGCTCGCTACCAGACGGATGAGCCCAGCTGAGCAGCAGTTATTCCTTCGGACTTGATAGATCCAGATTCGAACAGCGGCCACTGTTTCTCTGACCTAAGCCGGGTGCCCGAAGTTAAGTACAGGTTGTCTTAGTCGATAGGTGTAATTAACTAGTAGTATTTATGTTGCATGACTAATTGTGTGTAAATAAAGTACCCTTGATCTTGAACTAACTAACTGGTGTTTGGCTCTTTGAATTATGGCCGGTTGGACCTTGTGGTGGTATCACTTGACACCTGGTGACTCTGAGCATTAGAATATAGATATCAAAAGAAAGGAGGGCAAACCCACTGATTGCCATAATTGGAACAGAGTAAAAGGAAAAGGCACAACACCATCACCGCAACACCTGCCTCTTGAATTCGATAGTTACGAAAATTGAGAAATAAAAGCCAAGTTTTTGTTGTGTGTCATTCCTGACATCGTAGCCGGAATGTTGCGCCACTTCCACTTTTTTTGCCGTTTCCCACATGGTTGTGGGAATTAAATCTCTCATTGCCAGTGGCGTGCATAAGAAATACATGAGATTCTGTGGCAGGGGACGCTTTTCATTGGTAAAACCCACCCTCAGCTGACAATACTGAAACTACAGGAAGCCTATTGAAAAGATTCCTGGTCAAACAGGGCAGCTGTGATTCACTACCAAAACACTCCACAGCTTGTGCGTGCCATATTCTTTGGAAAGAGTGACCGGCAAGTCAAACCAGCCCCACAGGTCAGCAATCCATCCCTATACAATCTCCTCTAGGATGTCAGGAAAAAATGGGAAGCGCTCTTTCCAGAAGATGGTATCAGAAGGCTCTTCTGCCAAGATCAAGGTGGCCTGGGCAGAGGTGGCAGAGGATGTGGGGTCATGTATCAAACCTGGGTCTAGCGGAGGAAATGGTTCAATAACCTGCTTCAATCTCCTGCTCCGATCCACAAGAGTAAGTGCCAGTGTCACATCGACAACAGAAGTCTCTTGAGCAGTCATCAGTAATGTATAGGTGTGAGTGGCAGATGGTGAAATTTGAATTCAGTAAAAGTCTGGAATTAAAAGTGTAGTGATTGTCCTAAAAATCTGGTTCACTAATTTCCTTCAGAGAAGGAAATCTGCCATTCTTACCCGGTCTGGCCTACATGTGACTCCAGACGCACACAGCGATGCAGTTGACTCTTAACTGTCCTCCTCTGAAATGGCTTAGCAAGCCACTCAGTTCAAGGGCAATTAGGGATGACCAACAAATTATGGCTGTTTCCCAGCCAGCGAGGCCCACATCTCAAGAACGAGAAAAAAAATCCCAGAAGAGTGAATATGTGATTAGCCTTAGTGCCACATGGTAACTGAGGCCAAAGCAAGTGGAAGTGTGCCTTTTGTGTGTGCATGGACACAACATGTGAATGACAGACCCAGTGTGATGGAGATGTATGCAGGCTACGGGGGTTAGGTGTCACTGACATGTTACTGATTCTGCAATTTGCCATGCAGGAGAAACAGACCCATAATGCCAGGTAGAGGAGAGGCACATGAGGACTTCCTGGCATGAGTTTCCTCACAGCAGCTGAGGTGGAGATGATGGAGATTGCTGGTGAGGGGGGAGCACGATCAGTCACAAACAGCAAGGCTGGACCAGCCAAAGATGAGGAGGAAGAGACAATCATCATGGGGGTGGCATATGGGCACACAGGATCAATGCAATGAAATATGAAGCATTCAAACTGTGATGGTTCTCAATGTGATTCTTTTTGACAAAGATCAGGCCTCAGCCATGGGAGGAGCCTGAAGACTCCACCTCTGGAGGAGAAAAAGCCAGTGCCCCAGACTATGCACATCATCTTCACCAGTACTTGTACACCCACGCAGTCCGCAGAGGTGTCGTATGTGGATGCGGGAACACAATCTGTTGAGCCCACCCCAGACATGTCCCAGCAGCTGAGGGAGGATGCGACAGCCATGTTTCCAGATGATTGGAGAACAACTGGGGATCAGGCCCCAGCTGAACCTCACACTTAAGC
Source organism: Scyliorhinus torazame (assembly GCF_047496885.1). Taxonomy (NCBI): domain Eukaryota; kingdom Metazoa; phylum Chordata; class Chondrichthyes; order Carcharhiniformes; family Scyliorhinidae; genus Scyliorhinus; species Scyliorhinus torazame. The sequence continues at coordinate 134,779,076 of NC_092712.1, forward strand.
AGGCCTTTGGTCGCAGCCACAAGAAGCCTACTGGACATGTAGCAGGGGCTAGGGGGAAATATGGTAGAAATGTCAGGGATTATGCGCTCTTTGCAAAGTGTATGGTAGGCATCCCATGAGGGCTGCACGGTGGTACAGTGGTTAGCACTGCTGCCTAATAGCTCCAGGGGCCCGGTTTCAATTCCAGCATCGGGTGACTGTGCGGAGTTTACACTCTCTCCCCGTATCTGGGTGGGTTTCCTCTGGGTGCTCCAGTTTCCTCCCACAGTCCAAAGATGTGCAGGTTAGGTGGATTGGACATGCTAAATTGCACTTAGTGTCCAAAAAAAGGTTGGCTGGTGGGTGCTCTTTCCAAGTGCTGGTGCAGGCTCGATGGTCCAAATGGCCTTCTTCTGCACTGTAAATTCTATGATTCTATGAATCTTGCCATGTTCCAGGCATTTGAGTTGCATAACTTTGTTCATGGAGAGGATGGCAACCACCTTGGACAGGTAAGTTGAGGAGTCAATCCATATGCACTTGTACCTTCATTCCATTACTCTAGCCATAGATTCAGTCAGCAGTGGCTAGGTGTGAGTGGTGAAGAACCTGGACCTCCCTCCAAGTAGTCCATTCCTCAGGGAGACAGGGAGGTACCATTGTGTACCCACTTGGAGGAGGAATGCATGTGAGGTTCCCCAGAGCCGTTATCTCAAGACTCCCTGGGTTCATGACATTTCCTCATCCCTTCCACCATTGATCTTAAGTTCCAGCTGGCGGGGTTGATGGAGATGCCCTTGCACCAGTGCAGGCGACCCCGAGTATACTGGAGCCCTTAAGGTCCCATGTGTTCAGAGGACACCCTCCATGGCCATCTAAGGTAATGGGCTTGACACTGAGGATACTGTCTTCACCTCAGCTGCTGATGTCAGGGTTGCACCTAGACATAGTGGTGGAAAATAAAAATTGACTGAAATATGAACACAAAGGTGGCATGCATGAATTTTCCATGTCTTTCTGACTTCTTAAAATATGCACAATATGATTTGTTTTCTATAATTATTCAAACTTACTGAGAATTGTTGGGGCCTGTCAGTGTAACAGATGTAACAATCCTGTCTCGCACAATATGGTGGCTAGAGAGGAGATAGGTCACGGACATTATTTCTAAATGAGGTGTGTTGCGTTTTCGTTCATCCCTTATTGCATGTGATGATAATTTTGTGGACTATGGCTTAAAAAGCAGACATAGCTGACCTCCCATTTATGCACTCGAGTGGCTCCCTTCACTCACAGCATGTATAAATGAAAAAGGTACAATTGCATTCAATAAAATGGTGCTTGGTCAGAATAATTTGGCACAACAGGCTGTCAATATAACCCTATGGTATTCTTGTATCAGCACTTACTAGCAAGTGTGTGCGACAATACTCTGCTCAACTGGCATCTTATGCCTATCTCTCCATGGCATCCATGAAAGACTGATTTATTTTTTTATGGCCCAGCCCTCATATTCCAATAAATCCTCATCATCTGAGTGGGGCGGATGTCCCTCCCTCTCTTCCCTTTGCAACATCTGACCACATGGCAGTGCTAGGTTGTGCAGTGCACAGCAGACTATGACTATTCATGAAACCCTCTAGGATGCGTATAGCAGAGCACTACCAGACCACTCACGGCAGCGGAAGTACATCTTAAGAAGACTGATGGTGTGGGCGATATTGGCACTGATGGACACGTAAGCTTGATTGTCTCCTCTGCCTCTGGGAATGCCCCACTGCCGTAATCAACCATATACTCAGAGTGTAGCCCTCATCTCTGAGGATCCATCCCATTAACCTGGGTTAGGGCTTTAGAAAGCACTGGGAGCCATATTTTGCTCAATATGTATGCATCGTGACAATTCGCTGGGAAATGGTGACAGGTCTACTTTATTCTTCTCCTGTGGTCGGGCGCCATTTGTACGTTCAAGGACTGAATCCCTTTACAATTTACAAATGCAGTTGGCTGATCCCAGACAGGTTTTGTGGCCACTTAAATGTAGTTAATGACACTTTGCCCACTAGGAAACCTAGCAATGACACCGAACACGGATGACCTTGCTGCATGGCTGTCTTCATCAGTGGTGACTTGGATAAAATCATTGGCACAACTAAATAGGGCATTAGTCGCCTTTTTTATGCACCAATGTGTGGCAGTATTTGAGATTCCACGTATGATACCCTTCATGCCTTGGAAGCCACTCCTGGCAAAGAGATTGACCACCGCTGTAACCTTGAGAGCCTCTGGTATGTGATTCCCACCAAATCCACCTGGGTGCACATCTTGATGAACAATTTAACATATATCACAGTGACCATTTCTTGAGACATCCTTAGACATCACTGGCATTGCCTGTCTGACATCTGGAGGTAGATTGTTCTTCTCCTCTGGATGTGTTGACGTGCCAGTGCCCATCTTCACCAAATCCTTCCCTCGATGTTTGCATCTGGACCAGCCTCCCCCTTTGGTCTGCCTGCTGTTAGCCTTGCAATCTCTGTTGTTGAACAGCAAGAGTTCTCCTTCACATTCTCTCCTCCTGCTCCCAAGGTTGCTGGAAAATCGTTTGAATGAAACCCATGGTTATTGCAGTAATTACACAGTGTGAAGAGGACAGACATACATGCTCGTCCACTGTTCTCATCTACGTAACTAATTATTAGGGAGTCCCTTTAATCAGCCAGTTTTATACAACATTAATTCCACCCACCTGGGATGACCATCCTCCAACTTCAATCAAACTTACATTCAGAAAAGATGCTTTGAAACTTTGAAGCCTAAAATTATGGTGCGTATGACATTTAAAATCCATTCCTGTAGCTTCTACCCTCCCTTTCCTGCATCACACGACCCACCCAATATAACCTTTTGTCTCTGTCTGTTACCTTTGAACCTCCTAATGTTACCCTACAGCCAATTACCATTTACTTGCACATTCCATCTCTCTCCCCATGCCTACACCCATGACATCCCAATACCCACTCTGACCCTGAAACGTCCCACTATCCTGCTGCATGCTGTTGTTCACTCCCATGACGCGTGAGCCTTACAATACCTAGCCCTGCCCCCATACCGAGTATGGCTTTTCCCTTTGACTGTGACTGTTCCATGCATCACCTACCACCTTCACTTTGACCCTAAGTGCCCGTACATTGGTAGCACCAGCCCCACCCATCCTTTAGACCCATCATCCACCTTTCAATCCCTGCTTTGAAGTGCGCACCCCCACACCACCCACTCCTTACAGGACCACAACGCAGGACGCTAGCCCCTTCCCTCCACCATACTTCCCAGAACCTAAACACCAGCATTTCAACGCCAAAGATTTCAACATGGCCAACCGCCGACCTTACTCACAACTAGACAAAGCTGACACTTTAAACAATTGTGAACCAGGTTTCACAAAATTCTCATGCACTGTTCACTTTATAACTGAAAATTATTCATTGAAAATTGTTTCACGTTAATGAGTATTCATTGCATGAAGTATATTACAAGAATGAGTCTACCACAAGCCAGCATAATGCTCAACAGACTGCAATCATGCCACTGACTTTTATCTCTGCATTTCAATCTGCCATCAGGAAATCAACATTTTGTATGCTATGTTTCCAACCTTTGTGGGCTCATTGTGCAACTGCTCTGATGTCACTCATTTGACAATGACACCTTTCCCATAAATCAGTCCTCCAGCATTAGAATTGAGCTTGTTAGTCTTGTCTGCAGTCTTTTAGGAATATCAGAAACAGTAATGAGTAGTCCATATAGCCCCTTGACCCGTTTCCGCCATTCAATAAAATCATGACCAACCTTTTACCTCAACTCTACTTTCTTGCACCATCCCCAAATTCCTTGATTCTTTATTGTCCAAAAATCTATCTTTAATATACTTAATGACTGAGAACTCACAGCCATAAGGGGTAGAACATTCCAAATATGCACATACCACTGAGTGAAGAAGTTTTTCCTCATCTCAGACCTAAATGCTCGATAACCTTATCCTGTGATGACTGCCTCTAGTTTTGCACTCTCCAGCCAGGGGATACAGCTCCTTAGGAACTACCCTGTCAAGCCCTCTGAGAATGTTATGTTTCAATGAGGTCTCCTCTCATTTACCTAAACACGTAGAATCCTAGAAATTAGGAGCAAGAGTAGGCCACTCAGGTCTTCGAGCCGGCTCCACCATTTAATAAGATCATAGCTGATCTGATTTTAACGTCAACTTCACATTCCTCCCCACCCCCAGTAACCTTTCACCTCCTAGCTTATCAAGGTCTATCTAGGCAGGCTATCTACTTCTGCCTTAAAAATAATCAAAGACTCTGAGGCCAGGATCTTCTGGCCTCCACCCCAGCAACAGGTTTTAGAGACAGTTTGCCATTGGCCGCCAGTGAGATCTTCCAGTTCCAACAAAATCAATGGCCATTTATGTTGTTCTGGAACATCCCACCAGAGAGAGAGGCTGGAAAATCTCAGCATCTGTCTCAACCACCTTTTGAGGAAGGGAATTCCAAAGTCTCACAGCCCTCTGAGAGAAAACAAAATTCTCTTCATCCCTGTCTTACATAGGCGGCCCCTTAATTTTAAACAGTGGTCTCTAGTTGTAGATTCTCCCACAAGAGCAAACATCCTTTCCACATCTTTGGAATATTATTATTATCATGTCCCCCTCAATCAAGTTGCCTCTTACTCTTCTAAATTCCAAAGGAACCCAGCCTAGCCACCGTTTCCTCATAAGACAACCTGCCCATTCCAGGCATTAATCTAGCAAACCTTCTCTGAACTGTATCCAATGCATTGAGATAAGGAGACCAATACTGTACACAGTATACCCGGTGTGGTCTCATCAATGTCCTGTATAACTGAAGCATAACTCCTTCAATTCCGAGGGAGTGGGGGGGGGGGGGGGGGTAGTCCTCCAAGGGGGTAGTCAGTGGGAGAGTTTGGGGGGGCTGATGTGAGGGAGTGCTGTGGAGAGTTATCATGGAGTGGTGATGTGGGAGGTCCCAGTGAGGATTGGGGGATGTAGTTGGGGGTTACTTTGGTCCAAAGGTGGGGGGGGGGGTCAGGTGGTAGTAGTATTATGGGGGTGGTGAGGGGGGGATGAAGAGAGTCCCATGGGTGGTCGGGCGATGGGGGATGCGCGTGAAAGGCAGGGGTAGGCCAGTGCTACAGTTACCCAGAAGCTAGAAGTGGTTTTTATTGTTTCTTACTTTTCTGGGTAGCTAACACTGCATTACAGTTGGAACAATCTAAAATTTGCAGTTTAAATTGCATTTTCAGATGGTTCCCAGTGCAGGGTCATTATCCAAAGGAAGTTTGAACTTCCCAGGCAAATGCAATGCAACCTTACCTGGGAGCCTCCTTGCAATTCCCCATCTTGGAGGTAACCCCAAGACACACTGGTCAGGGGCTAGGCAGGTATGGCCTATTATTGCAGAGAGGCCATTCTGTCTTCCTAGGGGTTGATTTCAATTGGAATTTTGGAGTGTGACAGGTGATAAACGTGAAGACAAATGCTACACCTTAATCATTGTGTTGCCACCTTGTGGTCCAGGCTTAAATGCAAGCCAATATGATAGAATGAGAGTCTCCATTGATAACCATAAAGGTCTTAAGTGAACTAACACTGAGTATGTCCCACTTACTGCACAAAATTACTCATTATGTGGAACAAAATTACACTAATTGAAAGCGGCTCCCGCGGCGATTCTCCGCGCTCGACGGGCCAAGTGCCTGCCGAGTCCCGCCGGCGTGGTTCACATGTGGTCCCACCAGGCGGGACCTCAACATTCTGGCTGTGGGCGTCATGTGGGCGGGGAGGGGGGGGGGGGGGGGATCCGACTCCGGGGGAGCCTCCACAGTGGCCAGGCCCGTGATCGGGGACTACCGATCGGCGGGCGCGCTCATTCCGGGGGGGGGGCCTATGTTCCTCCGCGCCTGGCCCCTATAGGGCTCCGCCATGTTGCACATGGGCCGGCATGAAGATGGTCCCCACGCGCGTGCACGGATCCGCGGCTGGCTGCTGCATGCATGCGCGGACCCAGGGCCAGCCGCCGTAACTGCAGGGCCCCGTCGGCTGCCGGAGCTGCGGGACGCACGCCGGGGCCCTGTTAGCCCCCTCGAAAATGGAGAATCACCCCGGACCTTCGAGGAAAAAGCCCACCCTTTTCTGGTGGGCGTGGCGACTTAGTCCCCAGAAGGGATAATCCTGCCCATAGTCTTCTAGGTGTGGAGTTAAGGATAAAACTTGAGATCTGCCTTTTCTATATCTGACTTCGGACTTGTTGACTTTTGGAACAAAGTTCCATTACTTCAGTGCTGACTACCTTCATAAACAAAAATTTACAACTGGAAAATAAATGTATTTTTAAGTCTTGCTGACAAAAACTGAAAAGAAAATTGTGAATGCTGATATATATCAAACAAAATGTAATTCAGAAGGACTTTTTCAATGCCTCAGTAGCATTACACAAACAGTGTTTTAATGCCAAAAGTTAGGTTGACCACTCTGAGAGAGAACCAATTCTGGCATCACTTGCATTTCTGAAGCTGAGAATAGAGTAAAGATGATCAATTCCACTTTTTCCATACAGATGATGATGAAAGCAATGATCGTACATTGAACAGTGAAAATGAACGATTTGATTTAATGCCACTCAGAATAAAATAACAACAGAAATAGTTGATTGTGCTCCCAGTACAAAAGATATGGTTAAGGGAGCTGATTACTATGTGTTTTGTCTATGTTGGAAAGTACGCTATCTCTCAGAAGAATTATACTGTCATAGTGCAGGATAACTATTTTGACTATTTTAATTTGGTGTTTCAGGAGAGTCCTAAATGATATTTGCTTCTTAATTGACAATGGAGAAGTGCCTTGAATACATTCATTTTAGTCTACGGTGTAATGGTGGCACAGTGGTTAGCACTGTTGCCTCACAGCACCAGGGATCCGGGTTCAATTCTGATCCTGGGTGACTATTTCTGTCGCGTTTGCACATTCTCCCCATGTCTACATGGGTTTCCTCCGGGTGCTCCGGTTTCCTCTCACAGTCCAAAGATATGGTGGATTGGCCATTCTAAATTGTCCCTTGGTGTCCAAGTGTCAGGTGGGGTTATGAGGCTACAGGAATAGGGTGGGGGAGTGGTCCTAGGTAGGGTGCTCTTTCAGAAGGTCGGTGTTGAATAAATGGGCCGAATGGCCTCCTTCTGCACTGTAGGGATTCTATGATTCTATTCTGATTCTTGAGTTATTGATATCAGAAAATGGTTACAAGATTGTTGATTTTTAAAGCTTTAAAGGCGGAGGTTCATTTTTATTGAGCTTTGAGTTGAAGCTACGTACACCAAAGTTATCCAAGGACAGGTTGATCATCACACTTCACAGGCAAATGATTGTATTTGACACTGAATCAAATATTTTTAACAAAATAATGTCAAACGTTCAGAGAGGGGTAGCCCATCAATTTACATCAATGCACAATCCTTTCTTGTCAGACTTTTAAAAAAGCAAATGATTTCAGGAAGACCACACAACCTGCCCAGAATGTAAATCTTGATACCCTAGAAAATAATTGGTATTTTACTCTTAAATGTGAACTTTGCACCTTTAATTTCTGTTTCTTCAGAAGAAAGTCTTTTTCAACGATTTTTCTTCCGTGTCTCCCCTTACCACGGACCACATTTGTTCATGAAGGTGGACGTTCAGTGTGTCGAAGAATAACCTGAGAATGATGCTAATTTTTCTCGTCAATCTCTGTGCTCCTATAAAAATACTAATAAATTTGTCATTAACAGTTCCAGGAAGCAGGCGATCAAGCGGCCTGACTGCTCCTCTATCATGGCTATATTTGTAGCCAGGTGTCCTTGGAGAGGAAGCATTCGGCGTCTGCCAGCACTATTGAGGCCTGGTCGACTGGAGTGTTATATCACCCCCTTTAATCACATTTTAATTTGATGCTTTAAGTTTCCTTTGACATTTGTTTTTGTTTGATGCAGTATCCCTTGAAGGGGCTATTTTTTTGATTTCTCCCACTTTGTTTTATTTAATTGGTTCAACCCAAAATAGGATAAAGATACAAATAAGAAAAATGAGATACTCCTAGCACTCCCCATTCCGAATGGCCCATATTTTGTAGTCAGCAGCAATGTGATCTCAAAGAAAGTGGTGGACAAAGATTTAGTAAATTCTGTGGCAACAATTTCCCTAATTCAATGTCATTTTTATTCTGGCATAGCGGATCTTTGCAGTGAGGATAAGTAGACATTCAAATAGAAGACTTCACAAAGGCAGCTCAAAATCCAAAGCAGAAAATAGAACCCAACTACTCAACAGTGGTCTGGTTGAGGGTGGCGGCAAGGGCGACGTCCGATAAGTCACTTTCTACTTGGAAAGGAAGTGTTTTGTCTACAGCGTGCATTCCAGCTTTGGCAATACAGCTCTGGTCCGGGCGAAGGCCTGTTGGGCCTCTGTCGTCAGGGGGAAATGAGTGGACTGTATGAGTGGGCGGGCCTTGTCCGCCTAGTTTGGGACCCACTGAGCGCAATACAAGAAGAACCCCAGGCAGCGTTTGACGGCCTTGGGGCAGTGGGGGAGGGAAGCTCCATGAGGGGGCGCATGCGGTCGGGATCGGGTCCCAGAACTCCGTTCTGGACCACGTAGCCGAGGATGGCAAAATGGTTTGTACGGAACACACACGTCTCCTTGTTCTACGTGAGGTTGAGGAGAGTGGCGGTGCGGAGAAATTTAGCAAGGTTGGCGTTGTGGTCCTGCTGATCATGGTCACATTGTCTAGGTACAGAAACGTGGCTCGCAAGTCGTACCGGTCGACCATTCGGTCCATCTCCCTTTGGAAGACCAAAACCCCATTGGTGACGCCGAAGGGGACCCTAAGGAAGTGATATAGCCGGCCGTCTGCCTCGAAGGTGGTGTATGGCCGGTCCGATTTACGGATTGGCAGCTGGTGGTAAGCGGATTTCAGGTCCACTGTTGAGAAGACCCAGTACTGCGCAATCTGGTTAACCATGTCAGATATGCATGGGAAGGGGTATGCGTCGAGCTGCGTGTACCTGTTGATGGCATTCGATTTTTCTCCCCAGACTTAACCACTACCACTTGAGCTCTCCAGGGGCTGTTGCTAGCCTCGATGACTCCCTCCTGAAGCAACCGCTGGACCTCAGACCTAATGAAGGCCTTATCCTAGGTGCTGTACCGTCTGCTCCTGGTGGCAACGGGTTTGCAATCTGGAGTTAGATTGGCAAAGAGGGAAGGAGGATCGACCTTTAAGGTCGCGAGGCCGCACACAGTGAAGGGTGGTAAGGGTCCACCGAATTTAAGGGTCATGCTCTGGAGGTTGCACTGAAAATCCAGGCCAAGGATAAGTGCAGCGCAGAGGTTAGGGAGGACGTAGAGGCAAAAAACGCGGAACTCTATGCCTTGGACTGTGAGCGTGACCGTGCAGTACCCCCGGATCGCTACGTGATGGGATCCGGAGGCCAGAGAGATACTTTGATTGGTAGGGTGTACCTTAAGGGAGCAGTGCCTTACCGTATTTGGATGTACAAAGCTCTCGGTGCTCCCGGAGTCCAGTAGGCAGGAGGTCACGTGGCCGTTGATTTTCACGCTTGTGGATGCGTTGGTCAGAGTGTGTGGTCTGGACTGGTTGATTACCATGGATGCGAGTCGTGGTTGATCGTCGGGTAGTGAGGCGGCCGCCGCGTCGCGGTCCTGTACAATTATTCTGTACAATAATAACTATTACCTTCTGGCTGGTAAGTTCCAGTTGGTCTCCATGTACTGCGGGGTGGACAAGATGGCGGCGCCCGGAGGTCCTGGGGTCACAAAATGGCGGCGCCCATGTAACGCACGTTGCAGCGGTGGAGCAAGATGGCGGCGCCCATGAAGCGCACATGTTGTGCGGGGGAGAAGATGGTGGTGCCCATTGCTCACCCATGGCCTGGGGAGGATAGCGGCGTCCATTGTCCGTGACCGGGGGACGTGGGGGCGACCGCTGCCGCTGAGCGGGCCTGGCACACCGCTGCGTAGTGGCCCTTCTTCCCGCAGGCCTTACAAAGGGCAGCACAGGTCGGGCAGCGTTGGCAGGGGTGTCTTTGTTGGCCGCAAAAATAGCATCAGGACTCCCCGGAGATCACTGGCTGGCGCGTAGCGCAGGCGTACTGGGTGGGTAGCGCCCCCGCTGGGGCGGCTGCCTGTGGGGCCCATGAAGCATAGGAGGAGTGGGCCGCGCGGTTGGGGGCGTAGGACTGTACATTGCGCAGGGCGACCGTCATGGAAAGCGCTAGTGTTTTAGTCTCTGCGAGGTCACGCGTGGCCCCTTCTAGGAGCCGCTGCCTGATAACATCGGACCCAATCCCAGTTACAAAAGCGTCCCTCATAAGGAGATCTGAGTGCTCCTTAGCTGTAACGGCCTGGCAGTCCCAGTCCCGAACTAGTGGGATCAGGGCCCTCCAGAAGTCCTCGATTGACTCACCAGGTAGTTGAGTACGCGTTGCGAGCACGTGTCTGGCGAAGAGCGTGTTTGTCTTCTGCTCATAACTCTCTTTGAGTCGAGTCATAGTGTCAGCGTAATTGGGCGCATCCTGGATCAGCAGGAATATTTTAGAGTTGAGTCTGGAGTACAAGATTTGAATCTTCTGAACCTCTGGAACAGGGGTCGGCGCCGCTTTGATATACGCTCCAAAACAAGCTAGCCAGTGCTGAAAGTCCTTTCTGGCATCGCTTGCGTGTGGATCCAGCTGCAGTCGATCTGGTTTAATCCGGAGGTCCATCTTCTGAATCAGATACTAATAAATTGAGGCACGATCAATTTGGCTGGAGAAGAAGTTGAATTCAAACGGAGGCTTTATTAGTATCTGAAGTGTGGCCTCCTACAGCAGCTGACGAAATGGCTGCGAGCTGAAGGCCACGCATATTTATAACCCGGCTCCTGGGCGGAGCTAGCATGCAGGGGCCCAGGTGAACCTGTAGTGCAGGTTCTACCGTACAACCCTTAATATAGGAACAGTGGTTTACCACAATATGCACTCTAAATTACACATGGGATAGCAGATTCAACAAAGATTATTTCATAAAATTACAGTATTCACATCACTTCATGCACAAATGCGGCACCATGTACAATCACACAGAGGTAGGGGGTGGAGTTATTATAATGTGGAGAAGACTCTTTTCTAAATCAATATGTAAAATGTCCAACACAGGATGATTTACTATCAGATCATAGTATTGGGGGAATGAACCGGAACAGATAAGAGAACTAAAAGTCAAGGAACGCTTAAGCAATAGTTGACTATAATATAAAACACTTTAAAATGATAATAGAGAAGGACAGAATCAGTTGCAGAATCACAGAGTTGTTTCAGCGCACGAGGCCTATTATCCCATTGTGTCTACACCAGCTGCCCGATTGAGTATTTCCTTTTCAGATAACAGTCTAATTCTGTTTTGCTAGCCTTAATTGAACCTGCTTCCACCACATTTTCAGTCAGTGCATTCCAAACCTTCACCACTTGCTGCATGAAAAGATTTTCCTCATATCACTTTTGCTTCTTTTGCCAATTGCTTGAAATCTGTACTCTCTCATTCTTGATCCCTATCTCCTCTGGCCATGATTTTGAATATCACAATCAAATCTCTTCTCAGCTTTCCCTTCTCCAAGGAAAACAGTTCCAACTTTTCCAATCTATCTTCCGAACTGAAGTTTCTCATCCTTGGAGAATTCTCGTGAATCTTTTCTGCACTCGCTCAAATGCCTTCACAGCTTTCCTAAAGTGTGGCACTCAGAACTGGATGCGATATTCCAGTTGAGGATGAACTAGTGTCTTCTACAAATCTTGTAACCTACGCCCTTATTAATAAAGCCTGGGAAATGGTATGCACCGCACTCTCAACTTATCCTGCCACCTTTGATAACTTACACACATATACACCCCTCTGCTCCTGTACTCCATTTAGAGTAAGTATGCCAAAAACTAGTTTTCATGTATCAGAGAAAGGCTAATTTGAGGGGCCGGGAATAGAACTTGGGAAAATAAAATGAGCAACTATATTGGCAAACAACAATGTAGAGCAACAGTGGGAAACATTTAAAATGGTGTTTAACAGAGTGCTGGAAAAATATATTCAATTAAAAGGAAAGAACAAACATAATAGTAGTGGAACTCTGGATGAATAAAAATATAAGGGAATAATTTAGCGTTGTGAAAAAGTGAGGAAACATTAAGTACATAAACAGTAGAGAATGCAGGATTAAAGAAAATATGGAGAGAACTAGAAAGGAATCATCAAAACAAGTAATAAGGCTAAGAGGAACTCTGGGAAGGTGGTGGCTTAGTGGTATTGTCACTGGACTAGTAACCCAGATAGCCAGGATAAGGATTTAAGGACCCGGTTTCGAATCCCACCAAGGCAGGTGATGGAGTTTAAACTCAATAAAATATCTGGAATTAAAAGTCTAATTATTGTCGTTAAAATCTTGGTTTGTGCTGCATGTAACGAGACCCACAGTGACGTGGTTGACTCTTAACTGCATCCCCCCCCCCCCCCCCCCACCCCCACCAACAAATACTGGCCCACATCCCGAGAACAAAATTCAATTATGAAGAAGCATTTTAAAACTCGTAAAATATTTTACAGGCATCTCAATAACAAAAGAAAGCTGTAATGAGAATAAGATCATTAAGGACAGACAAGATAAAAGTGCAGGTAATGACAGAAATATTAAATAGTTATTTTGCCTTAGTATTATCAAGGCGATAGAAGCGGTAGACATGACATTGAAAGATCAGATCACAGAATTATAGAATCCCTACAGTGCAGAAGGAGGCCATTTGGCTCATTGAGTCTGCACCGACTCTCTGAAAGAGCACCCTACCTAGACCCACTGCCCCACCCTATCCCTGCAAGCCAGTTACCCCACCTAACCTTTGGACACTAAGGGGCAATTTAGCATGGCCAATCTAGCTAACCTGCACATCTGTGGACTGTGGGAGGAAACCGGAGCACCCGGAGGAAACCCACGCAGACACAGGGAGAGAGACGAAGGCCGGAATTGAACCCATGTCACTGGCGGTGTGAGGCAGCAGTGCTAACCATTGTACTACAATGCCGTCCAGATGAGGAATAAGATAAGCATATTTAAATAAAAAAGATGAATGAATAAAATAAATTATCAACCAACCAGCTTAACATCAGTAGTGGGACAAATAATGGGACCATTATTAAAGAGGAGAATATGAGAAAAGATAAAAATTAAGACTATCATACGGAATAGATTACAAATGGATTTCAAAAGTTGAAATCATGCTTGACCAATGTACGTACTCAATTTCTGAGAGGAGGTAACAGAGAGTAGACAATGTTAATGTAGTACATATACTTTACCATGATATTTGAACAGGCCTTTGATAAGGTATCCCAGAATAGACAAAATAAGTCCAGAGAACGTGGTGTCAGGGGACAAGTGGCAGAATGGATTGCTAGCTGACTTGAAGACAGAACACAGAGAATGGGAATAAAGGACAGTTATACAGAGTAACAAAAGGCTAGAAGTGGGGTTCCACAAGGGTCAGTGCTTGAATCCTGCTGTTCACTGTTTACACTCATGATTTGGACTTTTGAATTAAAAGTACAATTTCTGAATTTGCAGATGATACCAAATGGGGTGAGGGTGGGGAATAGTCAATACTGTGGAGGACTACAGCAAATTCCAGGAGGATAGTAAAAACTTGCAGAATGGGCAAATAATTGGCAAGTAAAGTTCAACACAGACAAATGGAAGGTAATACATTTCAATAGCAAGAAGACGGAGGTCACTTATTACTTGGAATTTGTGAGTCTAGGTGGAGTAAAGGAATAAAGGGATCTCAAGAGTACAAGTGGATCAATCACTAAAAGTTGCGCCACAGGTTAGCAAGACCATAAAACTCTAGTTAGACAACACTTAAGTGTACATAATAAAAACAGAAAATACTGAACAATCTCAGCAGGTCTGAGAGCATCTGTGGAGAGAAAAGGGAGGTAACGTTTTGAGTCTGGATGACTCTGTCAAAGCTTTGACAAAGAGATCATTCAGGTGTCTGTTAACAGTGGGAAGAAGCTTTTTTTGAACCTGTTGGTGCGTGCTCTCCGACTTTTGTATCTCTTGCCCGCTGGAAGAGGTTGGAGGAGAGAATAACTGGGGTGAGAGGGGGCTTTGATTATGCTGCCCACTTTCCCAAGGCAGGAGGAGGTATAGACGGAGTCAATGGTTGGGAGGCGGTTTCGGGTGAATGGCGGGGCTGTGATCACGACTCTCTGTGGTTTCTTACGGTCTTGGGCCGAGCAGTTGCCATACCAGGCTGTGATGCAGCCAGATAGGATCCAGGGGCTGGTTTAGCACAGTGGGCTAAACAGCTGGCTTGTAATGCAGAATAAGACCAGCAGCGCGGGCTCAATTCCCGTACCGGCCTCCCTGAACAGGCGCCGGAATGTGGTGACTCGGGACTTTTCACAGTAACTTCATTGAAGCCTACTTGTGACAATAAGCGATTATTATTATTATTTCTATGGTGCATCTGTAAAAATTGGTAAGAGTCAATGTGGACATGCTGAATTTCCATAGTTTCCTGAGAAAATATAGGCGCTGTTGCACTTTCTTGGTCATAGCATCAACATGGGTAGACCAGGACAGATTGTTGGTGATGTGCACACATAGGAATCTGAAGCTGTCAACCATCTTCACCGCGGCACCATCGATGCAGATAGGGTTGTGGACGATACTTTGCTTCCTGAGGTCAATGACCGGCTCCTTAGTTTTGCTGATGTCGAGGGAGAGATTGTTGTCCTTACACGAGGCCACTAGGTTCTCTAACTCCCTCCTGTACTCTGACGCATTGTTGTTTGAGATACGACCCACTACGTTTGTGTCATCAGCAAACTTGTGGATCGAGTTGGAGCCAAATTTTGCCACACAGTCATGTGTATATAGGGAACAGTACGGAGCCTTTCAGGGCCCTGGTATTGAGGACTATTGTGGAGGTGGTATTGTTGTTTATCCTTACTGATTGTGGTCTATGGGTCAGGAAGTCGAGAATCCAGTTGCAGAGGGAGGAGCCGAGTCCTAGATTTTGGAGTTTTGACATGAGCATGGCTGGGATTATGGTTGCCTGGTTCTTCTTTGGCACTGGTATGATGATGGTCTTCTTGAAGCAGGTGGGAATCTCGGAACGGAGTAGGGAGAGGTTGAAGATGTCCGCGAACACACCCGCCAGTTGGTCCGTGCAGGATCTGAGTGCACAACCGGCGTCTCTGTCAGGACCCATTGCTTTCCAAGCGTTTATTTTCAAGAAGACCGACCTGACTTTGAAAGCTGTGACGGTAGGTACGGGTGTGCCGAGGCTGCTGGGGCACTTGATAACGATTTGATGGTTCCCTGCTCAAAACAAGCACAAAATGCAAAGAGTTCATCGGGGAGGGGTGCGCTCCTGCCGAGGTTCTACTCGGCTTTGCTTTGTAGCTAGTTATATTGTTTAAGCGTTGCCATTTTTCATAAATTTTTGCAGGATATGGGTGTCAGTGTAAGGCCAGCATTTTATTGCCCATCCTTAATTGCCCTGAGGGTGGTGGTGAGCTGCCTTCTTGAACCGCTGCGGTCCCCGTGGTGTAGGTACACCCACCGTGCTGTTTAAGGGAAAAATAGGTAAGCATATGAGGGCGAGGACAATAGATGGTTCTAATGGCAGGTTTAGATGAGAAAAGATGGGAGGAGGCTTGAATGAGGCACAAACACAGGTATGGACTGATTGCGCTGAATGAATGGCTTGTTGCTGCGCCACACATCCTGCGCAATCCTATATTATAGGGTAGCCGTGATGTGGAGATGCCAGCATTGGACTGGGGTGGGCACAGTAAGAAGTCTTACAACACCAGGTTAAAGTCCAACAGGTTTGTTTCGAATCACTAGCTTTCGGAGCACATCACTCACCTGATGAAGGCGCTGCTCTCTGAAAGCTAGTGATTCGAAACAAACCTGTTGGAAACAAACATGGTGTTGTAAGACTCTTTACTATATTATAATGTGGAGATACTGGCGTTGGACTGGGGTGGGCAGTGAGAAGACGGAGCGACTGGAGAGCGTCCGTCTGGACCTGTAAAGATTTAATTACCTGCAAAGACTCGCATTCATAGTATCGTCTTGCATCATTGACTTTGTCTATATATATATTTCTGGAACCCACCTCTTCATTCACCTGAGGAAGGAGCTGCACTCCGAAAGCTAGTGATTTGAAGCAAACCTTGTTGGACTTTAACCTGGTGTTGTAAGACTTCTTACTGTACTATACTGGATTGGATTTTGTTTATTGTCACGTGTACCAAGGTACAGTGAAAAGTATTTTTCTGCGAGTAGCTCAACAGATCATTAAGTACATGAAAAGAAAAGGAAAGAGAAGAAAATACGTAATAGGGCAGCATAAGGTCCACAATGTAACAACATAAACACCGGCATCGGGTAAAGCGTACAGGGGTGTAGTGTTAATGAGGTCAGTCCATAAGAGGGTCGTTTTAGAGCCTGGTAACAGCGAGGAAGAAGCTGTTTTTGAGTCTGTTCGTGCGTGTTCTCAGACTTTTGTATCTCCTGCCCAATGGAAGAAGTGAGAAGAGTGAGTAAGCCGGGTGGCAGGGGTCTTTGATTATGCTGCCCACTTTCTCCAGGCAGCGGGAGGTGTAGATGGAATCAATGGATGGGAGGCAGGTTTGTGTGATGGACTGGGCTGTGTTCACGACTCTCTGAAGTTTCTTGCGGTCCTGGGCCGAGTAGTTGCCATACCTGGCTGTGATGCAGCCAGATAGGATGCTTTCTATGGTGCATCTGTAAAAGTTTCTGTGGACATGTGAATTTCCTTAGTTTCCTGAGGAAGTATAGGCGCTGTTGTGCTTTCTTGGTGGTAGCGTCGACGTGGATGGACCAGGACAGATTTTTGGAGATGTGTACCCCTCGGAATTTGAAACTGCTAACCATCTCCACCTCGGCCCCATTGATGCTGACAGGGGTGTGTACAGTACTTTGCTTTCTGAAGTCAATGACCAGCTCTTTAGTTTTACTGACATTGAGGGATAGATTGTTCTCGCTGCACCACTCCACTAGGTTCTCAAGCTCCCTCCTGTATTCTGACTTGTCGTTATTCGAGGTCCTGCCCACTATGGTCGTATCGTCAGCAAACTTGTAGATGAAGTTGGAACCAAATTTTGCCACGCTGTCGTGTGTGTACAGGGAGTATATTGGGGGCCTAAGTACACAGCTTTGCAGGGCCCCGGTATTGAGTACTATTGTGGAGGAGGTGTTGTTTATTCTTACTGATTGTGGTCTGTGGGTTAGAATGTCGAGAATCCAGTTGCAGAGTGAGGAGCCAAGTCCTAGGTTTTGGAGCTTTGATATGAGCTTGGCAGGGATTATGGTGTTGAAGGCGGAGCTGTAGTCAATAAATAGGAGTCTGATGTAGGAATCCTTGTTGTCGAGATGCTCTAGGGATGAGTGAAGGGCCAGGGAGATGGCGTCTTCTGTGAACCGGTTGCGTTCTGGGAGTATGGAGGTGATGCGCTTCATGACCAACCTCTCGAAGCACTTCATTATGGCTGAAGTCAGGGCCACCGGACGGTAGTCATTGAGGCACGTTGTCTGTTTTTTCTTTGGCACCGCGTATGATGGTGGTCTTCTGAAGCAGGTGGAGACCTCGGAGTGGAGTAGGGACAGGTTAAAGATGTTAGCGAATACATCTGCCAGCTGGTCTGCGCAGGCTCTAGTGAACAACCAGGCATCCTGTCCGGACCCGTCGCCTTCCAAGGGTTCACTTTCAGGAAAGCCGATCTGATTTTGGAAGCTGCGATGGTGGGTATGGGTGTGTTACGGGCTGCTGGGGTACTCGACAGCGGATCGTTGGCTTCCTGCTCGAACGAGCATAGAATGCATTGAGTTCATCAGGGAGGGGTGCACTGCTGCTGGAGATACTGCTCAGCTTCGCTTTGGAGCCCGTTATGTTGTTTAGGCCTTGCCACAACCGCCGAGAGTCTGTAACGCTAGTCTAGATACTAGCTTGGTCTGATATTCTCTCTTGGCATCTTGGATAGCTTTCTTGGATTTCTTGTACAGAAATCAGGGTCACCTGACTTGAACTCCTCAGACCTGTCCAGTAGGGAGTCAATCTCGCGATTGAGCCGATATTAAAGGGGGCAGAGTACACACAAAATAGGTAATTTTTCAACTGCATGCTTCTCGTGCAGAAATGTTAGAATGACGAGGCAGCTCAGTGGAATAAACTTCATCCTGAAGTTAATTGCCAATTGCAGATGACATAGACTATTAGATAATTAGCCGTGTAGGTTAAGGGAACAATTTTTCATTCTTCCACCAGGAGGCAGTTAAAAAAAGAAACTAAAGTACAAGGTGCAGATGCTGGAGAGCTGAAATAAAAACTGAAGATGCTGGAAAAGTGGGTCAGTCAGTAATCTATGGAGAGAAACAGTTGACTTTTCAAACCATTTGTAGGAAAAAACTGTGAGGATTGAAAGCTGGTAGTTAATATTTAAAGTTTAATAAGCCTCGCGTTGAAGTTAGTTATGGTTCTGCTGCTTTGGGGCTGTCATATCCTGCAGCACTTGCTTACATATAAAAAGCTGTAACTTTGCAGTTATATTTTAATTGTTTGCCATGCCCTAGATCGTCAGAGAAAGTAATTTATCGTTTTCTCATCGGAAAACCGCGAGCGGCCCAAGCCTATCTGCTCCTGTCAATGGCAGCTCCGGAGAAACCAGCAGCCTTCAGGGAGTCTGCGCGGAGCCGCCGCTCTTTAAAAGAGCGGGAAAGAGGTATAATTTGAAAATAAAAAGAACGGGCGGCGGTGCGGAGAGGGGGCGGGGCGCCGGTTAGGAGAGGGGGTGGGGCGAAGGCGGGCTCAGGAAAGGGGGCGGGGCAGGTTTAAGGCAGCGCAGGCAGGTTGAGGGAAAGTGGGTGGGGCAGGTTGAAGGAAGGGGGCGTAGCGCAGGCGCATTGAGGGGAGGGGGCGGCGGTTGTCTGCACATTGCTGCAGGGAGAGTGGGGCCTGGTGCATGAGGTAGGACAGCGGAGACAAGCTGAAAGTTAGAAAGAGGGGAGGGAGCATTGGCCTCGAACCCGGTGGAAAATCTCGGGATAGAGGAGGCACGAATGAGGGAGGGGGTCGGCACAGAAACTGGAATAAGCTTCGGCACCTCCAGTGGCTTTTAAATGGGACTTTGGGGCACATAACCTGTTCGGATTGGTGCAGGTGTGAGTTCGGGGCTGGAGGTGGGGAATGAGCTGAAGGTGTTTAAACCCCTCACAACACACCTCTAATTCGCATTAGCAGACGATGCATAAACATAACAGTTGCTGCTGATGGTGGCACCTCCCTGTGCCTTGTTGGGGATTTGAGGTAGATGTTGACTTAACCTATTCCTGATCAGCTCCTGAAAATCTAGAACTCCGCCTTGTGGCCTGGGATTTCAATCTCGATGATCCACTAAGAACTGACTGATCTCTAACTGGGCCTGTATTAGTGACTTTGGTGCTCCTGTCAACCAAGGGTCAGAACCCAACCATGATAATTATTCTTCCCTACTTGCTCTCCAGCAATCCCTGCTGGAAGTGGAAACATGGGGCGGGATTCTCTGATCCAGCGGCTAAGTGTTGACGCCGTCGTAAAACCCGCAGAGTTTTACGATGGCGTGAACGGGTCGCTGTCCATAGCGATTCTGGCCCGCAAAAGGGACTAGGATGGGCGCCGCGGGAAGGAGGGGGGGGACCGGCATCGGATAGGCGCGACGCGTCAATGACGCTGGCCCGAGGCCCGCAAGATGGCCACCGCCCACTTTGCCCCCCCCCCCCCCCCCCGAGGTTCAGGGACCACGACCTGGACACGCTGCTGGACGCGACGGATGAGAGGAGGGCTTCCTGTGCCCCTGACGTGGACACCACCACCCGCGCAGCAGCGTCCAGTGTTTGTGGAGGGAGGTGGGTAAGGCTGTCAGCGCCGTGGGGCACACCCCACGTACCGGCGACCAGTGCTCGAAGAAGATATACGGCTTACGAGGGCAGGCAGGGTGAGTACACAGTGACGTGCCCCTGGCACCACTCCCGCATACCACCCACACATGTGAAAGGTGCCCCCCCACTCCCCAGGGGAATGATGCAACCCCCTACCTGACCCATATGTGCTGCACCCACCCAAACCAGGCGATTTGGCCGGGTGTCCTGTGCTGCCATGCCATCATTCACCCAACATCTGCGCTGCCTGCGTCGGAACGCCTAACACTGATGTTTGTCGTCCCGTTTCCCCCCCCCCCCCCCCCCCCCCCCACTGCCCACAACCACAGGAAGCAGGAGAGAACTGGAGGGGGTCCACCCGTACTGCACCCACTCACCGTCCATGAGCAGAGGGCATTGGACCTCGCAGGCGGAGCCGAGGACCGGGAGGTTGCCAGCTGTCAGGTCGGAGGCGAACCAGCAAGTGAGACTCCCCCACCTGACTCCCCCACCCCCCCCCCTCCCCGTCCCACTGCACCCCGCCCCCTACACCCCATGTCCCACTGCACCACCCCATGGCCCACTGCACCCGCCTCACCCCATGGCCCACTGCACCCGCCTCACCCCATGGCCCACTGCACCCCCCTCACCCCATGGCCCACTGCACCCCCCTCACCCCATGGCTAACTGCACCCGCCTCACCCCACTGCACCCGCCTCACCCCATGCCCCACTGCACACCCATCTCCCACTGCACCCCCCCCACACCCCATGTCCCACTGCACCCCCCACACCCCATGTCCCACTGCACCCACACCCCATGTCCCACTGCACCCCACCACACCCCATGTCCCACTTCACCCCCCCCCCACACCCCATGTCCCACTGCACCACCCCCCCACACCCCAAACCACACTGCACCCCCCCCCCCCACATCCCATGCCACACTGCACCCCCCTCACTCCATGCCGCACTACAGCCCCTCACCACCTGTCTAATGATACGTGCTGGCTTGTGTCTTACAGGACCAGCTGCCGATGGTCCCGGCCTGTCTGGCGTTGCAGGCCCATGGCCAATGCCAGGCCCATTGGCCCCCAGGGATGCAGGCCACGGCGGGGAGGCCAGGCGCCGTGGAAGCCCTTCCACTGAGACACAGAGGACGGACACCCAGGACACCAAAAGCCAGTACACGGCTGGTCCTCGGACATGCGGCGCCAGTAGACACGAGGCCTCATTGGGCGCCTCCGGCGCCATGGCATCTCTTCCTCCTCCTCCCTCCATCCACATCTGTATCCTCATCCTGTGCCTCGCCCCCGTTGTTGTCCTCCTGCGCCTGTCGGGTAGGCGGTCCTGCATCCCCACCTGGCCCTCTGCAGCCCGTCCCTCTGCTGCAGCCGCCGCCTCTCTGAGCTGCCTGCGCCAATGCTGCCACAGGGCTGCATGCAGAGCAGCGGCCCCCGCCACGGCAGCCAACATCGCAGGCTGGTGCCCAAACATTATGATCTGCAGGAGGTGGGATGGTAGACAACAGGTTTAACCATGGTGCATGGCCCCCTCCACAAGCATATGCCATGGGCTTCATGGCTGCCCTGGTTGGCCGATTGCGCCACACACACACACACATGCACAACCACCCCTGGCTGCATCCTCTGTGCCCCGACTCCTGTTGCCTGTCCCTCATGATGGTGCCACCAATGGATTGCAGTGCCCTCACTGGGGGATGCCATGGGTGTGGCCCTGCACCTACCCGATGGTGGGTGCCGCCGGCTGGGTGGCCTGCCCCCCCCCGGGGGGTGTCCAGCACTCATCCGCATGGCCGGGGGCTCGCGCTCAGCCAACGCCCAGGGTCAGTGCCCATCAGCCTGGCCGCCGTAATGGCGTCCGTGGCTTAGGCACCGCCCTGCCATGGTGGGCGTTACCGACCGGCTGGGCTGTCCTCCCTCGCCAGCCCCCAAGCCTGGAGGCCCTCCCCCCGCACCCCCCCAGCCACACCCATGCCCATCGCGCCCTCCGAGGTCCCCCACGCCGACCCCCTCGCCTGCCTCCGGATCGTAAGCCAGAATGACTCGCTCACGATTTTTAAAAGCATGTTAGAACGGCGCCGGCATGACCTGGGGTCATGGCCGTCGGGACTTTGGCCCATCCGGTCCGCAGAATCACTAAATGGACCCCCTCCGGCGATTCTCCGGGCCGCTCAGCACCGATCACGGCCACGCCGTTTTGGCTTGTTGGGAGAATCGCAAAACAGCGTCGGACCAGCATCGCGCGTAAAAACCGTCGGGACCGGGGATTCTCCGAACCGGCGCGGGCTGAGAGAATCCTGTATGCGGAAGTTAAGTGCAGAGGATGAGACTTGGCTGGAATTATTTTCCCATCCCTGGTAAATAAACTAATAATAATTACTATGCCAAATTGGTCAGAGAATGTGATGAGATTACAGGTGTAGGTTATTTAACCCTTCCAACCTGTTGTGCTATTCTGTAAGTGATGTGTCATCTGCAACCTAACTCCACAAACCTGCTTTTGTCCCATATGTCTTTTGTTATCAAAGATCTCTGTTTTACATTTCGCAATTTTTATTTAAAAAAAAAAAAAATATTTTTATTCTCCTTTTTCACATTTTCTCCCACATTTACACCCATCAACAATAAACAATAATCAGCAAGTTATGTCAATCCCCATAATGACAACGATCCCATCCGCCCACCAACCCCCAAAACTCAACCCGCATGAAAAACCAAACGTTTTTCCAGCTCCACCACCATCACCTCGGTCATCTTCTCCACCGTGAGTAGTGCGGCCCCGCCTTGCAGTTCGGCTTTACCCAGTTCACAAATCTTGGTCCAATCCCAAACCGCTCCAGCACTGCCATCAGGTACCCCCATTCTACCCGATCAAACGCCTTCTCGGCGTCCAATGCCACATCTACCTCTGTTTCCTTTCTTTCCGCCGGTGCCATAACAACGTTCAAAACCCTCCTAATGTTCGAAAACAGCTGCCTCCCTTTCACGAACCCCGCCTGATCCTCCCCTATCACCTTCGGAAGGCACTCCTCCAGCCTACCCGCCAGTACCTTCGCCAACACTTTTACGTCCACATTCAGAAGTGATATGGGCCGATACAACCCACACTCCGTCGGATCCTTATGTTTTTTTAGTAACAGGGAAATCGATGCCTGCCCCAAGGTTTGCGGCAACACCCCCTTCCGTATCGCCTCCTCAAACATCCCCACCATCAGGGGTGCCAACCTATCCTTAAATTTTTTTATAATATTCCACCGTAAACCCATCCGGCCCTTCCACCTTCCCCGACTGCATCCTCCCAATCGTATCCTTTATCTCCTGCTCCATTATTGCTCCTTCTAATGTAGTCCTGTCCCCCTCCCCTAGCCTCGGGTACTCCAACCCATCTAGACATTCCTGCATCTCACGGTCTCCCCCGAGTGGCTCTGACTTGTACAACCTCTCATAAAACTCCTCAAAAACCTTGTTAATCAGCACTGGGGCCACCACCAATTTCCCTGCCCTATCCTTCACCTGAAGAATTTCCCTTGCCGCTGCCTCCCTCCGGAGCTGACCTGCTAGCATTCGCCCCGCCTTATCTCAATGTTCATAAACTGCACCCCTTGCTCGTCTCAGTTGGCGCACCGCCTTCCTGGTGGACAGTCGGTCGAAGCTCGCCTGTAGTTCCTTCCTCTTTTCCAGCTTCGCCGGGTCCCCATCCTCTGCATGCCTCCTATCTACCTCCAACATCTCATCTATTACCCTCTGCCGCTCCAACCTCTCCTCTTTATCCACCCTGGCCTTAAACAAAATTACCTCACCTCTCACCACCGCCTTTAGAGCCTCCCAGGCGACTGCCTTCGACACCTTACCCGTACAATTGAAACCTACATATTCCTTAATTACCTTTTCAATTTTCTCACAGAATACTTAGTTCCCCAAAAGCCCCACATCCAGTTTCCACCCCGGTCTCTGCGCTGCCCCCTTCTCTAGCACTATATCCACCCATTGTGGAGCGTGATCTGACACTGCAATTGCAGAGTATTCCGACCCCTTGACTCCAGCCAGCAAAGCCTTCCCCACCACAAAAAAGTCGATCCGCGAGTATACCTTATGGACCGCTGAGAAAAACGAATACTCCCGTTCCCTTGGGTGCAGGAACCTCCAAGGGTCCACCCCTCCCATTTCCACCATTAGCCCAGCCAGCGCCTTCGCCCCCCCCGATGGGACCAGCGAGCGCGGCCGTGATCTGTCCAACCTTGGCTCCTGCACCAAGTTCCAGTCCCCCCCCCCCACAATCAGCTCATGCGTGTCCAAGTCGGGAATAGCCCCAAACACCTTCCTCGCGAATCCCAATTGGGACCGTATACACTTAACAGCGCCACTAATCTCCCCTCCAGTGCCCCTGTCACAATCACATATCTACCCCCCTGATCTGCCACCACCTTCTCTATCTGGAAGCGTACCCTTTTGCTGACCAGCACCGCTACCCCTCGAGCCCTTCCATCAAATCCGGAGTGAAACACTTGGCTAGCCCAGCCCTTTTTAAGTCTCACCTGGTCCTTCACCCTCAAGTGAGTCTCCTGTAGCATTGCTACATCAGCTTTCAAACTTTTAAGATGTGCAAGCACCCTTGACCTCTTGACCGGACCTCCTAGCCCTCTCATGTTCCACGTGATTTTCCTTATTGGGGGTCTCTCACCCCCCCCCCCACCTTTCTTATCCACCATCACCATACCACCGGGCCCTGCCCCATAAGCCTGACCCGCCCCTGTCCATTGTTAACATCGAACCCCTTCCCCCCCCCCTCCCAAGAACCCCCCCTACAAAAACATCCCCCAACATCCATCCCTCCACCCCCTCTTTCTCGCCCCGTAGGCCCATTGAAGCCTGCTATCCAGGCTCCAACGTCCGCAGTCCTCCTCTCACCTCACCCCCGTTCACTAACTGACTTTAGTTAGCTAGCGCAGGTGGCTCCCCCCGCCAAGACCTCTCGCCCCCTTCCGCCCAGTCCCAAAGAAAGAAACACCAAAACAAACCCAATAATCCAACCCCTACAATTCACTAATAACATTTAACCGTCGCAACACAGAACGCCATTAACTTGAACTCTGTAACAATGCAAAGAGAAGTAAATTTCAATACAAATCAGTAAAAAGAAAGTTGTAACATTTGTACATTTTCCAGCCGCTCAAACATAGTCCACAGTCTCTCTTCCAGTCCCGCTCTTCACGTCTGTCCCAAGCCTTCTGCCCTCACGAACGCCTCAGCCGCCTCCGCTGTCTCAAAATAAAAGTCTTTGGCATTATATGTTACTCTCAACTTCGCCGGGTACACCACACCAAATCGCACCCCCTTCTTGTACAAAGCCGCCTTCACTCGCCCAAACGCCGCTCGTCTTTTTGCCAACTCCACCGTCCAGTCCTGGTAGATCTGAACCGCAGTACCATCCCACAGCACCTCACGCTCCTGCTTCGCCCAGCTTAATACTTTCTCCTTCATGCAAAACTTATGAAGCAGATAATTACTGCCCTTGGCGGCTCGTTCACTTTGGGCTTCGGCCTTAATGACCGATGAGCTCGGTCTAGCTCGTACAGGGTGGGGCTCTCACTCTCCCCCATCAGCTCCGCCAACTTCTTAGCGAAATATTGCGTTGGCCTTGGGCCCTCTGTCTCTTCGGGCAAGCCCACAATTCTCATTGTGCCGCCTTGAGCGGTTTTCCAAGTCTTCCAGCTTTGCTCGGAGTCCTCTGTTAACCTCCACCACCCTCCGCAGCTCATCCCCCATCGAGGTGACCTGGTCGCTGTGTCGTGTCAAGGCCTCCTCCACCTCCTTCATCTTCTTGCCCTGCTCTCTCACCTTGGCCAATGCCTTTGCCACCTCCACCCTCATCGGGCCGATTGCCTCCTCCAACAATGACCTCAACACGACCGCCATCTCTTTCCTCAGGACCTCCCATGTGCCTCACCAAACGTTTTTCCAGCTCCACCACCATCACCTCGGTCATCTTCTCCACCGTGAGTAGTGCGGCCCCGCCTTGCAGTTCGGCTTCCGCCATCCTGTCAACACTTTTGCTTTTGCTCGTCTTCTCCTTCGACGGCAAACCCGCGTTTCCTCCTTTCTTCGACGCTGCTTTTCGCATCCTTTAGCGGCTTATTGTTTTTTATCTTCTTTCCTTTCTCCTCTCTCCCCCTTCACCCTCCTGCCCTTCATCAATCTGACATTCTTCTTTTTTGAAAAAAAAACTTTCACCAAACTTCCTTAAATCTTCTTTCTTTCTCCTCTACATTCACCTGGGACCAGGCTTCAACCTTCTTTCTTCTTCCAAGGTGGGAACCATCCGACGTGGAGCACCCTCCCTACATGGCGCCCTGGCCTCGGGCCTGCCGCCTCGGCCTCCTCGTAGCTCCGCCCCCGCTGCTCTGACCTGCCGGGCCCGGTGCCTCAACCCCTGACACCCGCGCGGGGTTCTTCGCCGGTTTTTAAACCGGCCCCGCTGGCTGCTCGTGGCGGCCCCAAAGGCCGACGATAGTCAGGGGGCCTGTGAGGACTCGGGGATTTCCCCGAAATCGCTGTGAATCGCGGCCACCGGCGGGAGCTCTTGTTATTGCGGCCGCCCTGCTCGCCCACGCCACCGGAAGTCCCACATTTCACAATTAAGCATCAATTGCAATTTATAAAAGAGGGAGAGTTCCAAACTTAGAGTGTAGATTTGTTTCCTAATTTCATTCCTGATTGACCTGGCTCTAATATTTAGTTCCAGATTCCTGAACCAGTGGAAATAGGGACAGCACGGTAGCACAGTGGGTAGCACTGTTGCTTCACAGCTCCAGGGTCCCAGGTTCGATTCCCGGCTTGGGTCACTGTCTGTGCAGAGTCTGCACGTTATCTCCGTGTCTACGTGGGTTTCCTCCGGGTGCTCCGGTTTCCTCCCACAAGTCCTGAAAGACGTGCTGTTAGGTAATTTGGACATTCTGAATTCTCCCTCTGTGTACCTGAACAGGCCAGGATTTGGCGACTAGGGGCTTTTCACAGTAACTTCATTGCAGTGTTAATGTAAGCCTACTTGTGACAAAGATTATTATATTATTATAGGGTTGATATAGGAAGCTACCTGTTTCCCTTAAATTCAAGGGAATGAAACCCTCGTTTGTATAGTCTCTCGAGTAAAAACCCACTTGCGTAAAGATGCAAAGTTATATTAAAAGGTAAGCTCACTCCCGACCTTTGCAGCACGCTCTCACGTGCACTCGCGAACACATACACACGCACAAAAGCATGTAGAATAACAAGTTATCCATTCAGAGGTTACTTTTTAGCCGAATTAAAATTCAATAACAAAAAGCAATAAATAGAGATTTCACTATTTGAGTCCTTCGTTGGTAACTAACTGCAGCATAAAGTTTCCAGGGTGCTCTTGAAATTTAGTGGAGTTGAAACTGATGTAGACTGCAATTCCTGGAGACAGTCTCTGTTATAAATGTATGTAATGAGCCTTTTCCTGAAGTCGATAATGTTTGCACCTGACATTCCTTTTGTTTGAAAATTCTCTGTCTCTGTGCTGGATTTCAAACTGTCATCGAGTTAGTAACATGAATTTGAGAGAGACGGGAGAAAGAAACGCTGTTACTGCTCCATTGGCAGACTTCTTCCAGCCTTAGCAGTTTGGGTGTTGTAATAAAGTACATTTTAAAATATGTATTCTAGTCACATGACCTCTGCCCATTGTGATTTTTCTTTACATCTTTCATTGAATGTGGGCATCGCTGGCAAGGCCAGCATTTGTTGCCCATCCCTAAAGTGGCTGGCTTGGATTCAGAGGACAGTTAAGAGTCAATCACATTGCTATGGATCTGAAGTCAGATGTAGCTCAGACCAGTTACGGTTTCTTGCCCTAAATCTAAATTGGTGATATTTTCATGGTCACAATTACTCAGAGTAGCTTTCAACTCCAGATTATATTAATTGAATTTAAATTCCACCAGCTACCAGAGTGGTATTTTGAACTTCTGCCCAGAGTATTAGGCTGAGCCTCTGGGTTACTCGTCCAATGGCATTACCATTATGTCACCAACTGCCTTGAGTGACTTTACCACAAAGTCATCATCTCCCTGTCAATTATTTTTGTCAAAAAATTCAATTCATCAGGCATGGAGAACGCTTTACAAATCCTTGCTGGGTCTCCCAGATCAGCTGAAAAACTTTAAGGCGTTCAGCCTCTCTGTTCAGGTTGGCTGGGTTACGGGGAAGTGGCAGGGAGTGAGCCTGAGTGGGATGCTCTTAAGGAACCGAATATGTACAATTTTCCAATGTATAAGATAATTAGAATTTTATTTTTGCAGTTCTCATAATTGTTTAAAGTAACAGTTTTCTCTTACTAACTGAAGGCAGTTATATTGATTGGCTGGTCAAGTTAGATTGCAAAGTGTTGTTAGGGCACTCGGGCATGCCTTTGGTCTTTAGGTGGATTGGGCATGTTTGTAATACCTTTCTTTAGCTTCTGGGGAAATTAAGGTTTATGGGCCAAATTTTTTCTCGGCTCAGAAAAAAATAGCGTGGGCATTTTCATGGCTCACTAACTTCACACCCAACCCATTTGTCACATTACACGCTATTCTTGTCTTTTCGCGCCAAGGTTGAGTTCGCACTGCACTGTAGTACCTGAGTAATGTTGATGTGGAGGAGGGCCAGTTAGAAGGTCCGCCTTGGTCATCCAACACATTGCCGTAACAATGTTTAAAGGCCTGCTAAACTCATCTCCCTCATTCACCACCCAACCCTCATGCCATCTCTATGCCCCCCCCCCACGAATCTTCCTTGGCCACTTGCCCTATATGAACTATGTACAGTCCTTCAATTCCATGCAATATCAAATACAAATATTTTACATTCCTTGGGTGGTTGAAACAAACCTCTCTACCTAATAAAAGCCTTCATATCATGAACACTGCGAAAAATGCATTCTGCCATGTGGCAAAGTGAACGTATAAAAGCTGTAATCATTTTAGCTTGTGTCAACAAACCAGAAGCTATATTAAAGGGACAATCGGTTATTACAACTTCTCGAAACTGCATTAATTCTCAGATGAATTCAACGCCTATTGTGAAGAAATCCATTAGTAACTGAAACTCAGCCAAGCACTAATAACCGCCACAGCTGTACAAAAATACACTGCTCTCTGGGAAGAAAGAAAAAGGTGCACAGTTCAGTATAAAAATATAAGCAGGTGGTTAGATTTTTTTCAAATATCAAAAACAGATTTTGTTTTGAATCAACCAGATTCAACACTAGAAAAGATGTCAGCACAGGCTCACAGGACATTTTACAACGTGTTTTGCTATATTATGGTGCTTTTCCCATTGGAAAAGCACCAATGCCCCAATGCTGGTCAATGCAAGAGTCAACTTAAACTTGCACCTCAAACTTGGGTCAACTAGTGTCATGGCCAAAACTCTGAAATTATCGTACAATAAATTCCTTTATTGTACAGTATCAAGTTACAACTAAAGTTTCAAAACACCACTATAAAGGGTATCAGAAGGTTCTGTTACACACAGTATCAAAACTCTGTTCTACAAACGGTATAAAAACTCCTGGCTTGGTCCTATATACCACCCGTTGAGAGGCAAAGTGATCAGACTCCTTGCTGTATTCCAATGTCCTCTCTGGGTCCCGGACCCCGGGCACTGATTCCTACAGGTTATCACCCCAGAAATTCCTTTGTCTCTCCTTCTTATACAGACCGTGCTCTTGCTTCCTGTCATGTCCTCACAGGACAGCACTAATCAATCACTGTTCTTTCGGTCACAAATGCTCAAGAATCATGACTTACTCAGGAGTTGTACGTAATTCTCTCAGCAGCACGACTCACGGAGGTCTGTGTTTAATCACTTGTCTGTTCAAGGCATAGCAACAGCCACTGTCCACTCAGCTTCTGTGCTTACTCTCTCTCCACATATCCTGTTATTCACTGCAGACCTCTGCAGCCTTGCTGCTCCCACAGTCCTTAGACTGATTTAACCATCAGGATTTGCTGGTGTCTTTACTTTGCTAGTGTCTTTTCAAATACCCATCAGGCTACACCTATGGTGATTCATTGAATTAAAAATACATAAATATTAGAATACAGCACCTAATAGTGACATTAGAAAGTGTGAAACCACTTGACACTTCCCTTTCAGAATGTTCCAGCCTTGAGCAGGCTTTCCATTTACTTCACAAATTCTCAAACTGGATGTACTTTTAATTGGAATCAGAAACTCCATGAAAATGGTGGGCAGGAAGAAATCCAATTTCCGTCCCCATGTTAAATGAGGAACCCGATCGGAGCAGGAGGTACAGATATGCATTTCACACACTTGGCACTCCTGAACTGCAAAAAATGGCAGAGGGAAATGGCGTGGGATCAGGAATGAGGAGGAAAATTGGTTTTCCGCCAAAGTGTGGCTATTCGCACATTGAAGAGGCCTTTGCACCCAGACTAAAATTCGGCCCTTTGTCTCTAGTCTGAGTCAGAGGTCATGGTTTCAAATTCATAACAACCACTTTCTACTAATAAGGGGCTGGATTCTCTGGTTCCCCAGCTGCGGGTTTCTTGGCGCACTTCGTTCACTGGCGACGGGATCCTGTCTTCCCACCGCTTGCCAGGGGGATTTCCATTGTAACCACCCCACACCCCTGGGAAACCCGCTGATGGGGGTGCACTGTCAACGGGAAAAGTGAATAGCAACAGCTAGAGAATTCCAGCCAGTTTTCAGTTTTGTTCAAGTGGCTAAGTTCTTTGATGAGTAAAATGGTTGTGGTTTTATGCCATTTGTAGTGCAATCTAAATCTAAGAATGCCCAACATTCAAAGATGGTACAATCTGTGTGCAGAATTGGGACAAAAAGAATATATATTTTAAAATAATCTTATAACAGGCTCATAATTTAATGCTGTGCTTGAGGGAGTTGCTTGTAGAGGTACTGTCTTTTATGTCAGAGGTTAAAGTAGGGCTCTGTATTTTCAGATGGATGTCAAAGATCACAAACGCTATTAAGATGGGAGGGGAGTTTTTCCGAGAGTCGTACTCGGCACTCTTCCACCATAAGCAGCACCACTATAACAAGTCAATATTGTATTCCTGTTTGTGGAATCTTGCTGAGTGCAAATTAGCTGTTACCTTTCTCTTTTTTTCATTAAAAAAATCCGAGAAAAATGTAACAATTGTCAGGTATAAGAAATCATTATTCTGTGTTGACATACTAAGCTGTAAAATCTCAGGGTGGAGTTCACATTGCAACCTATGAGATTTTACTTTAGAATTAGTGTTAAACCCCTTGAGAGGTCTGCTGTATGGATTTTATTTATGTGATTTAAGCTCTATCTTGTTCCTCACTTCACCTGAGGCATTCTTTCCTTGAGCGGTTGTCCCTCTTGATAAGAATTCTGTTGAGAGCCAACTATGCAAACCTAAATTAATCTTGGCCAAGGGAAATGGGCTAGGGCTGGAATAGCTATGGTGGTGCTGCCAGTAGTCCCAACCCCTTAAAGAGGAGAATAATCACGCGATTGTCATGATATGCAAACATGCAGCTAATGAACACATAGAAAATGGGACATGACCAATGAGCAGTCAGTGTCTCACTGTGAAAGGGATGAGGCACTTACACCACGCCTCTTTCCACAGAACAACATCTACTGAGTGAGACAGGGTGTATCCTCAGCATCACACCCCAGCACGTGGCTTAGAGCAAGGTTGGTTCAGTTAGACTGAGTTACTGCATTTAGATTATAGCAGAGAGTCGAACTCATTGAGAACTGTGCTAATAGTCAAATAAAACACATTGAACTCACTTCAAAGTCTGGAGCATCTTTTACTCAGAACTGCATCAAGTGGCAGCTTGTGTTATTCCAAATTACATAACACAACATGATACCAGGAGTCTGCTCAATCTAGTTAGTTCAACTCAGCAAGATCCGTGAGGACCAGCGAATGTATACCAGCACAATGGAAAAGATTCAAGCTCCTCATCAGCTCAGGACCTCTGGCAATCTCAGTGCCAACTGGCGGACATTCAAGCAGAAATTCCAGCTATACGTCGAAGCATCAGACCTCAATGGTGCGGCTGATGCACGGAAGATAGCTCTTTTCCTCACCACAGCGGATGATCATGCCTTGGAAATATTCAACTCCTTTCACTTCGCCGAAGACCAGGACAAGACAAAGTTTCAGACCATCCTGGACAAGTTTGACAGCCACTGTGAGGTGGACACCAACAAAATCTTCGAGCGCTACATATTCAAGCAGTGATTGCAAGGTAAAAACCAATCCTTCAACTCATATTTAACTAACCTTAGACTGCTAGCGCAATCCTGCAACTTCGGTGATATCACTGACTCCACGATCAGAGACCAAATAGTTTTTGGAGTTTACTCTGATCCTCTGAGAGAGCAGTTACTGAAGATCAAGCATATGACCCTGCCAGTCGCGATTGAGACATGCACAGTGCATGAGCACGCTAAAAATCGCTATTCCCAGTACAAAACGGCAGAAAATGATAAACCCACGAGGCGGAGAGTGTGCAGGCCATCTCCTGGATGCAGCGCCTCAACATTGACGAAAGCGGCCATTTCGTGCGCTCTTCCCGGGGCCCAACGAACGCTCGATGCGAACAGGATAATGAAGCGGCCAAAACCCGCACTGCGCAGGTGCAGACGTCTGAGAACCGCACTGCGCATGTGCAACGACACATTGAGCGTCAGGACGCCGACATCATGACGTGTTCGAACTGTGGCACCGCCCATTTAAAGAAACACTGCACTGCAAGAGGCAGACGCTGTTTAAACTGCGGGAAGCCAGGCCACTGTGCAGATCTGCACCACCAGTCAGGAGCCAGCGCACCCAATTCCGACAACGGCGCATCTGGAGTGTGCAACACGCCTACAGGATTCTGAACCCGGCAGTGCAACGGATCCAGATGATGAATGCCTACCGTGTGGGCATTATTACAACATGTGAATATGCCACACCAGGCACATCGTCAGTCCAATCAATCCTAGCTGTGGATTCCGAGGACGAATGGCGAACAGTGATGAAGGTCAACCACTGCCCCATCCAGTTCAAGCTGGTCACGGGTGCCTCTGCCAACCTCCTCTCACAGGCAGACTTCAGACGCATTAAGAAGCCCCCCACGGTCCTTCCAGCTGCCTGCAAACTCCTGGATTACAACGGGAATGCCATCACGGCACTGGGATCCTGCCATCTGCACGTATCCAACCGACACACACAAGCATGGTTACGCTTTGAAATTGTTAAGCCGGAAAGGGCATCCCTACTAGGTGCGCACGCCTGCAAGCAGCTGAACTTCATTCAGAGGGTTTACACCACAACATCCTCCCATGTGGATCTTCAGGCCGGCATTGACGACATCCTCGCCCAGTATCCAGATGCGTTCAACGGGATGGGCACGCTGCTGTATCGATCCAAGATTCTGCTACGACCTGATGCCAACCTAGTGGTCCACACACCATGAAGAGGCCCTGCTCCACTGAGAGAGCGCCTGAAGGCACAGCTCAAGAATCTTCAGCAAAAAGGCATCATATCCAAGGTCACCGAACCGACTGACTGGGTCAGCTCGATGGTGTGCATAAAGAAGCCTTCGGGGGACCTGCGCATCTGCATTGATCCCAAGGATCTCAATAAGAATATCATGCGGGAACACTATGCCATCCCGAAGCAGGGGGAACTCACAAGTGAGATGGCACATGCACGCTTCTTCACCAAATTGGATGCATCACAGGGATTTTGGCAAATCCAGTTGGAAGAGTCCAGCAGAAGGCTTTGCACCTTCAACACGGCTTTTGGCAGTTACTGCTACAATTGCATGCCATTTGGCATCATCTCCGCATCAGAGATATTCCATTGCATCATGGAGCAGATGATGGAAGGCATTGAAGGGGTTCGTGTGTACGAGGACGATATCATCATATGGTCCACGACCACTGAAGAACATGTGTCCCGTCTCCAGAAGATATTCCGCCGTGCACATGCCAACGGCTTAAAGTTAAACAGGTCCAAATGTTGTTTTGGCACATCGACGCTCAAGTTCCTAGGCGACCAGATCTCACAGTATGGTGTGCGCCCAGACACAGACAAAATCAAGGCCATCGAGGCGGTGAAGGTCCCGGAGGACAAAAAGGCGGTGCTGCGCTTCTTGGGTATGGTCAATTTTCTGGGCAAGTTCATTCCAAACATGGCCACACACCCGACGGCCCTATGCAACCTGGTGAAAAAGTCAACTGCCTTTGAGTGGAAGTTGGCACACCAGACAGAGTGGCTGGAGCTGAAAGCCAACTGCACCAGTCTTGGCATTCTTCGACCAAGACCGGGAGACAAAGATATCCACAGATGCGAGTCAGGATGGCATCGGTGCGGTGTTGCTTATACGAGATGACACATCATCCTGGGCACCAGTAGCCTCCGCATCAAGGGCGATGACGCCCACTGAAACCAGATATGCACAGATTGAGAAGGAGTGCTTGGGTCTTCTCACCGGCATCCTCAAATTTCATGATTATGTCTACGGCCTGCCGACATTCACTCCCAAGACGGATCATAGGCCTCTGGTCCACATCATCCACAAGGACCTGAACAACATGACGCCTCGGTTGCAGAGAATCCTGCATAAACTTAGGAGGTATGACTTCAACTTGGTGTACACACCTGGCAAGGAGCTCATCATAGCTGATGCATTGTCCTGCTCCGTCACCTCGCCCAGAGATCATCCAGCACATCGAATCGCAGGTGCAGCTGTGTGCTGGCACTCTCCCAGCGACAGATGAGAAGGTAGTTCTCATCCGTGATGAGACAGCCAAAGACCACCTCTTGCAGCGCATCATCCACAACCTCACCAATGGCTGGCAGAAAGGGCAGTGCCCCCAATTTTACAATGTGAAGGATGACCTGACGGTGATTGATGGTATCCTCCTCAAGCTGGACAGGATTGTCATTCCGCTCAGTCTCCAGAGCTTGGTGCTGCGCCAGATTCATGAGGGACACCTGGGCGTCGAGAAGTGCAGACGCAGAGCCCAGCAAGCTGTCTACTGGCCCGGCATCAGCCAGGTCATCACGAACATGGTCCTGAACTGTGCTACCGGTTCCAGCCAGCAGTTCCAGCCAGCGCAGAGCAAGGAGACGCTCCAACAGCATGACATAGTGACCTCTCCGTGGTCCAAGGTTGGCATCGACCTCTTTCATGCAAATGGTCGCGACTACGTAGTGATCATCGACTATTTCTCAAATTACCCTGAGGTGCTGAAGCTCCCGGACCTCACCTCTCCGACTGTCATCAAAGCCTGTAAGGAGACGTTCTCAAGGCATGGCATCCCAATCACCATCATGAGCGACAATGGCCCGTGCTTTAACAGACGAGAATGGTCCACGTTTGCCAGGTCATACAATTTCCAGCATGTCACCTCCAGTCCACACTATCCGCAGTCCAATGGAAAAGTCGAGAAAGGGGTGCTCATTGTGAAACAGCTCATTTGCAAGACCGCGGACTCTGCTTGCGATATACACCTTGCACTGCTCGCGTACAGGGTGACTCCATTGTCCGCTGGCATGTTGCCGGCTCAACCCCTGATGAACAGGGACCTGCAGACGACGCTTTCAACCATACACCTGCCCAACCTGGATCACCTCCCGGTGCTGCAGAAGATGCAGCAGCTCAGAGACCGTCAAAAGCAGGGCTATGATGCCCATGCCACCAATCTGGCCGTGCTATCCCCAGCAGACAAGGTCAGGATCCAGATACCGCATGGTGGGTGGTCTGCCCCGGCTGTCATTGTTCGACAGGCCGTGCCCCGTTCTTATGTTGTACGTATGGCTGATGGCTCCATCGTGCAAAGGAATCGACGGGCACTGCGCAAAGTTGCCTGCCCGCAACCACTTTCTCCTCCATTTCCATATGTTGAATTGCCACCTCCTGATACCTCACACCATGAGGCCACCAGTCAGGCTTCCATCCCGCCTGTCAAGGCGCCGTCGTCCCCTCCGCCACCTCTCCGGCAGTTGACCAGGATCAGAGACTGGACTTGTGAATGTTTTGTTTTGTTTGCTCTGTTCTGTTGTCCTCCGTCAGTCACGTTAGACAGACTCATTCACATGTAAATACATTCACATACGTCAACAAAACATTTTTAAAAAGGGGAGATGTCATGATATGCAAACATGCAGCTAATGAACACATAGAATGGGACACGACCAATGAGC
This sequence comes from Scyliorhinus torazame, assembly GCF_047496885.1. Classification (NCBI taxonomy): domain Eukaryota; kingdom Metazoa; phylum Chordata; class Chondrichthyes; order Carcharhiniformes; family Scyliorhinidae; genus Scyliorhinus; species Scyliorhinus torazame. The sequence goes on from NC_092712.1 coordinate 134,815,387, forward strand.
AGTCAGGGCACTCGGGGGTGGTGTCTCACTGTGAAATGGATGAGGCACTCACACCACGCCTCTTTCCACAACAACATCTACAGAGTGAGACAGGGTGTATCCTCAGCATCACACCCCAGCCCGTGGCTTCAAGCAAGGCTGGTTTAGTTAGAATGAGTTACTACATTTAGATTAGCAGAGAGTTGAACTCATTGAGAACTGTGCTAATAGTTCAATAAAACACATTGAACTCACTTCAAAGTCTGGAGCATCTTTTACTCAACTGCATCAAATGGCAGCTTGGGTTATCCCAAATTACATAACACAACAGCGATAAGTCAGCAAGGAAAAACATTTGATTTGTGTTTCTTTGAGTAATGCCAAAGGTTACAAACAGTCTGCTTCATCATCTGAAACAAATACAATATATATTCTGTAAGCAGTGGCAGATGTGCCACATGCCTATCAGATTGAACGTAAATGAGTTCTATAAAATACCAACATCATTTAAGTGGGAGATGGCAGTATTTGGTGCCCTTACTGTCTTAGAATCGAGGGGCTGGTTTACCACAGGGCTAAAGAGCTAGCTTTTAAGGCAGGCCAGCAGCACGGTTCAATTCCCGTACCAGCCACCCCGAACAGGTGCCTGAATGTGGTGACTAGGGGCTTTTCACAGTAACTTCATTTGAATCCTACTGTGACAATAAGCAAGTTTCATTTCATTATGCCAGACCGATGATTACCAGCTCCACCGTCACCAACATAACCTGCTGTCAAGCATTCTAATCTAAAGCTTTCATTTGCCTAATCCGGTGTGGCACCCTAAATTATATATTGGCTTGTTGACTATAATTACATTCTTGTTACCATAACCAATTTCATCGGATGTATATGGTTTGTACCATAACCGGACAGTGGGGTAGCTTGTTTTACAGTTGATTCGCTCAGTTTGGCTGTAATAGATCTATTATCCACTAAAAATAATGATAGCAATCAATTAAATAGAGTCAAACACATCAATCATAACTATTCCAAATGGGAAATCCTTATTACTCTGCAGACATGCAGCATCAAGAAATATATTTTCTCTAAATATGTGACAGCAGATTAAGGGGGGTGACCATTATGATTACAATAATTTATCTTCACTGTTTAAAGGATTGATATTTGCCCTGTGTGATTCATGTCCAGCATTATGTAATGCATAAAATGTTTTGAAGCTGGATTACTTCAAATTATGTTCCCAAGAAGTGACTAGACCTGACAAGAAATTGGTTCAGTACCAACTTTGCACAAATTTTACTTGGTGCCATAATTTGTACCTCAAGTACTGTAATCTTATTGTTACTTAAGTGCGCGGTCAATTCTAGCCCCACATGCCCTGGAGCCGCACCACAAGTGAATTAACCAAGAATTCTTGCAAACGTTCCCAAAGTCTTTGGCCTTTCATTTCAAACCCTGCTTTCAGCTCGTGGTTTGACTTCAAACCTTTGCAGTCTCAAGAGAATGTCTTGCTGGAGCGAGACCCAACCCTCACAGTGGCCTTCTGAAGAGAGTTTAGCTGGATCTTTTGGGAGAGAGTTATTTGGAACCATCCATCCAGGCTGCAGAATCAATAGTGAAGCCAAACTGGAACGTCATGACTAAAAACATTCCAGTGGGACTTCCGGTGGCAATGTGGAGGAGGAGGTCGACCATTGGGTAGCTCCCGCCAGGGTCCTTGGTTTTTGGCCTTTTCCACCCGTTTTGGGGGAGAATTCGCAGAGAACCCTGTCCCAATTGAAAGTTGCTTACAAGAGGAGGTCTAAGAGTGAAAGAAAGAAAGAAAACTTTGAAAAAAGGTGCAAGCGTTAGTCCGCCGGCAGGATTGAGTTCAATGAAGAGTGCTGTGGCAGGAAAGATGGCAAAGGTGGGCTCTACAGGTGGGGCTGCTTCAGTAATAATGGATATGCTGACAGAGATGATGGCGGCTGAGTTTGAGAAGCAGTTCAGTAAACATTTTGAGCGACATGAGAGGGAAATGATCGAGAGCGAAAAGCAGTCAGTGGAGGATTTGTTGGCCCTGACAAAGGAGGCGGTTGGGAGAACGTTGGAGATGGTACGGGAGCATGGTGGTATTGAAAGGGGTATCGAAGTGCTGTCGAGGCATTATATTAATTTTAAAATGTTCAATAAAAATATATTTTTTAAAAAACATTCCAATGGATACAGAGCCAATCAACACCTGTTACCGGACAGAACACAGCCCTTTAAGCCAATTCATTGGCCACCAACCAAATCTGAATCATCATGTCTGCAATCACCCACATAAGTACAGCTTTCTGGATCCTTCTGTTTGAATTAAAGGTACAGGCTGCTTACAGGCTACTTTGCCTTAAAAGTCAGAGGTTCATCAAACATCCATTAAAAAAATTTCTTTTTTGTTTTTCTCCAATTAAGGGGCAATTTAGCGTGGCCAATCCACTTAACCTGCAAATCTTAGGGTTGTGGGGGTGAAACCCACGCAGACATGGGGAGTAGGTGCAAACTCCCCACGGATAGTGACCCAGGGCTGGCATTCGAACCCGAGTCCCCCCCACCAATAAACATCCATGGATCAAAAACATAACAGCAAAAATAAAAGAAAGGGGAAATAAGGGAATAACCCTTACAGTATTCCAACCAATTAGTCACAGCTTAATTTATGTTTCTTGATTTTATTGTGTGGGGAATTAAGACATTAGAATATTTAACATTTTATTGTTTATCTTCATAGCATTAGCATCTGGTCTATAAAAGAAGGAACTGGCATATTTCTGCAAGTAAATAATGAAAAATGTAGAAGATGTTGGGACAAAAAATTGCTTATTTTGTTCTGTCTGACCACAAAGTATTTATCATTGGTAGTCAGATAGTAGAGGCTAAGAATTTCTGAAAGAGGCACTATTTTGGTTTAGGAGATGAGTAAGACTGTTCTTTTATCCAGAGAATGAATAAAATATATGCGGCTCTGGAATTTGAATAAAATATATGCGGCTCAGGAATTTGGCTGAGTATGCGATGGAGGTGTGCATGGGATGGAGCTCAGTAAAGATGGGCAATTGTGTTGTTGAAATACCCACAGAGCCTGAGATGATAATTTGGTTGTATAACTGAAGAACGTGTGGGACAAATTTCCTTGATGCTTGTGAAAGTTACAAACACAGCTTCAAGCAGTTCACCATACCCTACTTGAGTATCATCTTGTGCTCCTTCTCAATCTTGGCAGTGTCTCTTCCTCTACTAAACTCAGGGTCAAGCTAACATCGCATGTACAAATATTCTTAGCTAGGAGCTTAGAGGGCAGCACGTGGCACAGTGGTTAGCACTGGGACTGTGACGCTGAGGACCCTGGTTCGAATCCCGGCCCTGGGTCACTGTCCGTGTGGAGTTTGCACATTCTCCCCGTGTCTGCGTGGGTTTCACCCGCACAACCCAAAAGATGTGCAGGTTAAGTGGATTGGCCATGCCCCTTGGAAAAAAAAATAATTGGGTACTCTAAATTTAAGAAAAAAAGCTAGAAGCTTATTTCAAATTGCAACACTTTCATCTTTGTGCAATCTCATTAACCACTTTAAATATCTAAAGGAACGAGAGTAGCCAAAGTGAATGATGGTCCCTTGGTGGATGAGAATTAATAGTGGGGAACACCGAAATGGCGGAGATGATAAATCAATATTTTGCCTCAGTTTTCACAGTGAAGTACACTAATAACAGGTAATTGAAAGGTAATAGAAAAGGACGAACTTAGAACAATCATCATCAATAAGGAAAAAGTACGAAACAAGCTATTGGGATTGAGGGCAGACAAGCCCCCAGGGCCTACGCACTAGGGTCTTAAAGGAAGTGGCAGCGGAGATAGTGGATCCATGGATTAGAATATTCCAAAATTCCCTAGATGTGGGAAAGGTTCTAGTGGATTGGAAAAATGCTAATGCTAAAAACACCTTTATTCAAAGAGAGAGGGAGGCAGAAAGTAGGAAACTATGGATCAGTTAGTTTAACATTTGTCATTGGGAAATTGTTAGAATCCATTGTTAAGGAAGTAAGAATAGGATATTTGGAAAGTCAAAATGCAATCCATCAGAGTCAGCATGGTTTTATGAAGGGTGGATTGTGTTTGATTAATTTGCTGGAGCTCTTCAAAGATGTGGCAAACATGATCTGAGGTGATAATCCTCAACTCCACTTTCTCGCCTTATTCCCATAAATCCTTGATTTTCTTACTGATTAAAAATCTGTCCATCTCAGCCTTGAACATGCTTAATGACTCAGCCTCCATAGCCCTCTGCGGTAAAGAATTCCACAGATTCACTATCCTCTAAGAGGATAATTTATCCTCCTCTCTGTCCTGAAGAGCAAACCATTTACCCTAAGATTATGCCCTTTGGTCCTCGACTCTCCTGTAAGGGAAGCAACTTCTACACGTCTACCCTGTCAAGCTCCCTGAAAATACTGTCTCAATAAGGTCTTCTAAGCTCCAATGAGTACAGGCCCAATATACTCAACCTCTACTCATAAGAAAATCCCTCCATACCTGGAATCAACCTAGTGAGCCTCCTCTGGACGCCTCCAATGCCAGTATATCTTTCCTGAGATAAGTGGACCAAACTGTTTATAGTATTCCAGGTGTGGTCTAACTAGTGTCTTGTATAATTTTAGCAGGACTTTCCTACTTTTATACTCCATTCCCTTTGAATTAAAGGTCAGCATTCAATTTCCTTTCTCTAGTACCTGCTGAACTTACATGATAGCTTTTTGTGATTTATGCACGAGAATCCCAAATCCTTCTATGCTGCAGTTTTCTGCAGTCTTTCTCCATTTAAATAATATTTAACTCCTTTATTCTTCCTGCCAAAGTGCATAACTTCACATTTTCCTTCAATATATTCCATCTGCCAAGTTTTTGCCCACTCTTTTAATCTGTCTATATCCCGGTTTAGCTCAGTTGGCTAGACAGCTGATTTGTGATGCAGAGCGAGGCCAGAAGCGCAGGTTCAATTTGCATATCGGCTGAGGTTATTCATGAAGGCCACTTTCTCAACCTTGGCTCTCGCCTGAGGTGTTGTAATCCTTGGGTTAAATCACCACCAGTCAGCTCTTCCCCTTAAGCGGAAAACAGCCTATAGCCATCTGGGACCATGGCGACTTTACCTTACCTACTATATCCCTCTGCAAGCTCTTTACGTCATCCTCAACACTTGTCTTCACAGCTTTTTTGGGTCTGTCGCAAACTTAGCACAAGTACATTCACTTTCCTTCTCCAAGTGTTTAATATATACTGTAAATAATTGTGGCTACAGCACTGATTCCTGTGGCACTCCAGTAGTTCCAGGTTGCCACCCTGAAAATGCCCCTTTTATCGCAGTTAGTTAGCCAATCCTCTGTCCATACTAATATAACTACCCCGAACACCATGGGCTCTTATCTTATTAAGGAGCATTTTGTGCAGTAATCCTGCGAAACCAGCATGTCTGCTGCGATGTATAATTTAGCATCGCAAAGGTATGTGAATAGCACCTCGGCGACACTTCTAGCACCAGTGGGATACAATCTCGATACTCCACTGGTGGAAGCACTTACTCTCTGAACCATTGAATCTTGCTCCATGTATTTCTATATGCTCTGCTATTAATTCATTTATAATGGACGCCAATATTTTCCTAATGACAGATGTTTAGCTATCTGGCCTATAGTTAACATTTGTTTGACTCCCTCCCTTTTTGAAGAACTTACTTTGGCAGTTTTCCTATCCTCTGGGACTTGTCTGGAATTTAAGGATTTTTGGAAGATTGGATTGCTACAAGTGCAACCACTATCTCTTGCTACTTCCTTTAATATCCTAGGATGCAATCAGGTCCAGGAAACTTATCAGCCTTTAGCCCCGTTAGTTTCCCTATAGTAATAGCTGTTGTATTTATTTCCTCCCACCCCCCCCCCCCCCCCCCCCGCCTTTTGCTCCTTGATTATTTCGTATTTTTGGATTGCTATTAGTGCCTTCTGCGTGAAGACCGACGCAAAGTATTTATTTAACTCTTCTGTTTCATCAGCTGTGTGGTGCTCACCACATTGTGCACCAGAAACCTGATCACTAACATTTCCCACCGAGATGTGTGTATCTGCAATGGTGGAGGGTGGGGATGACAGCTGTGACACAACTATTATGGTGGCATCCTTGGAGCTCTCCTCTGAGGTGGTCCCATGGGAGACTGGAGAGGGAGCCACCCGGGTTGGGCCGACACCGTCAGCTGGAGGACCTGCGGGAGAATGGACATGTGGTCAGTGGGAGGGGTTGGTCAGTCATTAAGGCAATCACTACTCAGGTTTGACAGGTCCTCCAGGTGGAGCCTGATGGTTCCTCATCACAGTGACATCCGCCAGCCTCCGTGTTGGTGACCGCCCTGTCCTCGACCACACCATTCACCTCCAGGACACAGTCCTCGAAGGTGGTGAGGATTCTTATTTCCGGCACACTACAGCCAGCCTGGGCCCTCTCCCGGTGATTTGGGGAGAACTTTTCTGAGGAGACACGGAGAATGCATCATTAGCCACACACGAGGTTCACAGTGGTGGGAGGGAAGGGTGTGACGGAAGGGTTGGGGGTGGAGGAAAGGTTAGGGATCGCATGGGGAGTTGGGGGTGGATGCTCCCATGGTCGTATAGATCATTGACCTACTTGCTGCATTATTGTGAGCTGGCTGGGGATGGCTGAGCAAGTGCTACTTAAGCGCTGCTCGACCTTGGTCATGGGGGCTGGCGTGTGCGGTGCCAGCGAATCAGTTGGCGAGCCTTCATTTGCAGAGAGACGCCCGTGGGGCCTCGTTAAGTGGACCAATTAACGTTGAATAGCGTTGCCGTCCTTGCCAGGCCAAGCATCGGGAAACTCGCGACAATTCCCGCTCACTACCGCACTTAGAAATTTTTCGGAGGATCGCGCACCTTCTTAAATCCGTTACCACTCTGGCCAACTCTGCCCCCATTCCTTCGTAAATTTAGTGGAGTAGTTTCTGACCCAAGTTTCTCACACAAACTGAATGCTGAATTCGGCCATGTTACAGTTACTGTTTCCTACGGGATCTTTTACTTTGAGATTGTTTATTAAACCTGCCCCATTACACATTACACATACAGGCTATATCCAAAATAGCCTGATCCCTGATTGGATCTGTAACATATTCTAGGAAACTGTCCTGAATGCTCTCTCTGAATTCTTTCTCATGGCTACCACTGACAATTTGATTTTTCCAATCAACATGTAGATTAAAGTCACCCATGGGTGGCACGGTAGCACAGTGGTTAGCACTGTTGCTTCACAGCTCCATGGTCCCAGGTTCGATTCCCAGCTTGGGTCACTGACTGTGCGGATTCTGCTTGTTCTCCCCACGTCTGTGTGTGTTTCCTCCGGGTGCTCCGGTTTCCTCCCATAGTCCAAAGATGTGCAGGTTAGGTGGATTGACCATGCTAAATTGCCCTTAGTGTCCAAAAGAAAAGGATAGGTGGGGTTACTGGATTATGGGGATAGGGCAGAGGTGTGGGCTTAAGTAGGGTGCTCTTTCCAAGGGCCAGTGCAGACTCGATGGGCCGAATAGCCTCCTTCTCTGTAAATTCTATGATCTATGATTATTGCACATGCCTTCATTATCTCCTGATTTATTCTCCATCCTACAGTAGAGCTACAATTAGGGTCTAATAGATTACACCCACCTGCGTCTTCCCTTGTTACTTCTTACCTCCACTTGTGTGGCACAGTTTCGCAATGCCCCCTTTCGAAAGAATACATGAATCAACAGATTTGGCTGTTGCCTGCAGGTGTTCTCCCTTGCCGCAGTCCTCACTGAAGATGAATCCTGTCCCCACTACCCCCTGTATATTTTGCAGTCTTATCAAGATAAATGGGAAAACTCTGCTGGGAATTGCACTTTCTGTTAGTTAATAGATAAGAATGCTGTTGTGCGTCATTTCCATTGTAGTTTTATCAGGAAATTAAATGACATGACGTATTTCCATGTATGGAAAGGCCTAGTTCACTAATATAATTTGCAGGGATACTGATTTCTTTTGGCCTCAAAAGCAGGTTCACGTATGTTTTATGTTCTCTGCACTGCAGGGGTTTCGAAAGTGCTGCATTTGGAGCTAAAAGCAGCCCTGTATTCGGTATTTTAAATTTCAACAAACATTAGATAAGAATGCAAACGGTTGCTTGTGGAAGTTGTATACTGGAAAAGGAATGTATTGATGTTCCTCCTGAGGTTGATCATTGTCTTTTGGGAAAATTATTAAAGTTCGACAAGATCAAAAAATGAATTATGGTATCCATGATAACCAAAGGCGCATTTTGATTTTTTTTTTTCCCTTAGACATTTGTGGAAATACAGCTGTAAGTAAAAGGTTGTGGAATTCAAAAACTCAAACCTTATCATCTAAGATCCTTGAAGGAAAATTAAACATTTGATATTGCCATTACTTTACTTAGCATAATCATCATAAAGAAACAAATGACACAGATGTTGAAATTTTAAAGACCAACAATTAGACAATGTAGGATATAATGTCCCATTGACCAAGCTCAATGCCTTGTCACAGCTTTTTTTTTTACCTGCATTTATCACTGATGTATAATCAAACTGAAAATTCAGTTTGTCACGGGCAGCATATATTACAGCTGAATGGGCTTCAGAGCACAAAACATTATTACTCAACCAGCCTTCCATTTCGATTTGCAAATTAGGCATGCCACTGAGATTAACTCTCCCACTTAGGCTTTTCAAGAAACTCCTTCGTCTTTTAACATTTTAAGTTCAAAACAAAAGTGGGCTTGAATTATCTGCAGGAAAGTTAAATATTTTTGCAATATTTAATAAATTCTTATATAAATTTGCTATGTGTATAAATGACAAAATTTCCCAGTCCTTTAGAGGTGAATAGTTGAATTTACTGGGCAGTATTTTCCCCACACGTGCAGAATACATTACATCAAAAGTTTAGTTGTGTCAGATTTTAACAGGAACATGTTTTCAGTCCGCAGATTTAAATTCTGGTTGTACTCCTTCCCCTCACGCTGCTGGTTTACCATGTTATTTCTTCAACTGTTCCTTACAAAAGAAGGACATTGTCAATTGTAATACAATGTCTGAGGCAGCACTAATAATAATATTAAAATGACACTTTGTACTATATAGCATTCCACAGAAGACTGGCAAATTGGAAGTGTATGTGATACGAAAACAAAAGCCTAAAATCCTATCTCGAACTCAAATTTTTAAAAGAAACTATATTTTCTGATATGCCACATTATGCCAGTTTTCTATTCCCAGGAATAAATGGATTATGAATTTATGAAATATGTGAGATTATTTCTTTCCCATCATGCCTATAACTGATTCAATGGCCTGGATTTTTGCAACTGAGGCAGGTGCGCAGAGGTAGGCAATCTTCCAGCTCAAGAAAATGCGCCCCAGATGGCAGGATCTCTGTTCAGGAGAGGACAGGTGCAGGATGGATTCAGACTCGTCTACCCTAAAACGCCGATTGGAGGTGGTCACAGGAGCTGCTGACTGCCGAGTCAGGCTGTTTAAATGGCCCACCATGGTTCTCTAGGACTTCATCCTATTTGTTCACTTAAACCATGGGTCCTCTAATACACATCCTTCATTACCCACCACTAATTATCCATGACAACCCTTGCTCGCCGCCCACCTCAACTCGTGCCAATTCATGTCCCTTCACCATCTCCATGGTCCCTAATAGCCCCATTGCCAGCTCCAGCCAAGTCATAGAACATACAGTGCAGGAGGAGGCCATTGAGTCTACACCGGTCCACTTAAGCCCTCACTTCCACCCTATCCCCGTAACCCAATAACCCCTCCTAACCTTTTTGGACACAAAGGGCATTTTAGCATGGCCAATCCACCTAACCTGTGGGAGGAAACCAGAGCACCTGGAGGAAACCCATGCAGACACGGGGAGAATGTGCAGACTCCGCACAGACAGTGTCCCAATGGGGAATCGAACCTGGGACCCTGGCGCTGTGAAGCCACAATGCTAGCCACTTGTGCTACCGTGCTGCCTCCATGGTCCATTGTGATGAACGGAAGCTAAACTACATCAGGATGGACGCAGGCCTAAAACCAGAGAAGCTCAATCTGGAAGTACGGATACCGGGGGCAAAGGAAAATTTTTAATACTAACTCCGATGCTGCGAGGCCTACCTGGACTCCTCAGAGACTCCCATCCTGGGGCCACGCAAGCTGCGCCTACTCCACGCCCGGGTGAGTCACAGAATCTCCGCCATGCTCGAAAAGGCGACTACCTACGAAGAGGCGGTCGGGATACTATGCAAGCGGTTTGTCAAACCCACCAACGAGGTACATGCCCGGCATCTGCTCTCTACCTGCCGGCAGCGCTCGGGGGAAACGCTAGACGAATTCGTAGAAAAACTCACTGCGCTCGCCAGGGACTGCGACCATCAGGATGTGATGGGGTAAATCCATATGAACCTGCACATCAGAGACGCTTTCGTGTCCGGCATCCGCTCGACCTACATCGAAGCGGCTACTCGAAAACGGGGCAATAGACCTCCAGGACACGCTAACGCTCGCCTCCTCGCTGGAAGTGGCCCAACATAATTTAGGCACGTACCCTGCGAGCCCCCGTCGGACTTCCCTAGACTCGGCCACGTTATGGGCCTGCGCCGCGCGGCGACTCGCCCAGACCGGGGGCACACTGCTACTTCTGTGGGCAGGGCCAGCACCCGCGCCCACACTGCCCAGCCCGCTCCGCCATCTGCAGCGACTGCAGGAAGAAGGGGCATTTTGTGAGGGTCTGCCTGGCCAGGCCCAAGGGCCAGAAACACAAAGAATGGCAGGCCCGAAAATCAGGCCTCGCAACGCGGCTGCGCATCGACCCGACACGCCCCCTTCTGACGCGACATCTGCCTCATGCGAATCATGGGTGTGGCCATCTTGGCAGCGGCCATCTTCTCGACCCGACGGCGGCGGCCATTTTATGAATCCAACTCGGCTGAGGACTCGGACTACCCGCAACTGGGAGCGATCACCCTCGACCAAACGCGGCCCGAACGTCTGCAGAACTCTATGATGCAGGTCCAGGTCAACGGGCGTGGCACTCCGTGCCATGTTGACTCCAGGAGTACGGAGAGCTTTATTCATCCAGAAACGGTGAAGCGCTGCTCCTTGCGCACCCATCCCGTGTCCCAAACCATAGCCCTCGCATCCGGGTCCCACTCGGTCCAAATCAAGGGGTATTGTATTGCGGATCTCTCGATCCAGGGCGCCGAATACACCCGTTTCAAACTGTATATCCTCTCTCACCTCTGCGCCCCCCTGCTGCTCGGACTGGATTTCCAGTGCAGCCACCGAAGCCTGACGCTGATGTTCGGCGGACCCTTGCCCCCCCCCCCCCCCGCTCCCCCCCCCTCGCTCACGGTATGCAGCCTTGCGACACTGAAAGTCGCACCCCCCTCTCTATTCGTGAACCTCACTCCCGACTGTAAGCCCGTCGCCACCAGGAGCCGGCGGTACAGTGCCCAAGACATGACTTTTATCAAGTCAGAGGTCCAGCGTCTACTGGGAGAGGGGGTCTTCGAGGCTAGCAACAGCCCCTGGAGAGCACAAGCGGTGGTAGTCCGGTCCGGGGAAAAGAAACGGATGGTCATGGATTATAGCCAGACCAGAAACCGCTTCACGGAGCTCGATGCGTACCTCCTTCCTCGCATAGCAGAAATGGTCAATCGGATCGCCCAATACTGGGTATTTTCCACGGTCGATCTCAAATCCGCCTACCACCAGCTCCCTATCCGACCGAAAGACCGCCCTTATACTGCTTTCGAAGCAGCCGGCCGGCTCTTCCACTTCCTCAGGGTCCCTTTCGGCGTCACAAATGGGGTCTCCGTCTTCCAGAGGGCGATGGACCAAATGGTGGACCAGTACGGCCTGCGGGCTACATACCCGTACTTGGACAACGTCACCATCTGCGGCCATGATCAGCAGGACCATGACGCGAACCTCAAAGTTTCTCCAGACCGCCCGAGCCCTCAACCCGACCTATAACGAGGAAAAATGCGTTTTCCACACAACCCGGCTAACCATCCTTGGCTATGTCGTGGAAAACAGGGAACAGGGTCCTAGGTCTCATCCCCGACCGCATGCGCCCCCTTAAGGAACTTTCCCTCCCCTGCAGCCTCAAGGCCCTCAAACGGTGCTTGGGGCTTTTCTCCTATTACGCACAGTGGGTCCCCCAATCTGCGGACAAAGCCCGCCCACTCATAAAAAACACGATATTTCTCCTGTCGACTGACGCCCGATCGGCCTTCAGCCGCATCAAGGCCAACATCATCAAGGCCACTATGCACGCGATGGACGAAACTATCCCTTTCCGGTAGAGAGCGATGCGTCAGACATCGCCCAGGCTGCTACCCTCAACCAGGCAGGCAGACCAGTAGTGTTCTTCTCCCGGACCCTCGCCGCTCCCGAGATTCGACACTCTGCAGTCGAGAAGGAGGCACAAGCCATTGTGGAGGCTGTGCGGCACTGGAGGCACTACCTAGCCGGTAGGAGGTTCACCCTCGTCACCGACCAACGGTCGGTAGCCTTCATGTTTGATAACACACAACGGGGCAAAATAAAGAATGATAAAATTTTGAGGTGGAGGATCGAACTCTCCACCTACACGTACGATATCAAGTATCGTCCAAGGGAGCTCAACGAGCCCCAGATGCCCTGTCCCGCGGCACGTGCGCCAACGCGCAGGAGGACCACCTGCAAGCCATCCACAATGACCTCTGTCACACGGGAGTTACCCAGCTCGTCCACTTTATCAAGTCCCACAACCTACTTTACTCAACCGAGGAGGTCAAGGCCATGACCAGGGCTTGCCAGATCTGCGCGGAGTGCAAACCCCACTTCTACCGGCCAGACAAGGCTCGTCTCGTGAAGGCCTCGGGGCCCTTTGAGCGACTAAGTGTGGACTTCAAGAGGACCCTCCTGTCCACCAACCGCAATGCCTACTTCCTCACCATCATCGACGAGTTCCCCCGCTTCCCATTCGCCGTCCCCTGTCCCGACATGACCGTGGCCACCGTGATAAAGGCACTGCACAGCATCTTCACCCTGTTTGGTTTCACCGCTTATATCCACAGTGACCGGGGTACATCGTTCATGAGCGATGAACTGCGTCAGTATCTGCTCAGCAAAGGCATCGCCTCGAGCAGAACGACCAGTTATAACCCGCAGGGAAATGGGCAGGTGGAGAGGGAGAATGCGACAGTTTGGAAGGCTGTCCTTCTGGCCCTACGGTCGAGATGTCTCCCAACCACCCGCTGGCAGGAGGTCCTACCTGATGCCCTACACTCCATTAGGTCGCTCCTCTGTATGGCCACGAATGAGACCCCTCACAACCGCTTGTTTGTCTTCCCCAGGAAGTCCACCTCCGGGGTCTTGCTTCCACCTTGGCTGACGCTCCGGGACCTGTTCTTCTCCGGAGGCACGCGAGGAGCCATAAAACGGACCCCCTGGTTGAGAGGGTCCGATTACTACATGCAAACCCCCGATATGCCTACGGCGAGTACCCCGACGGCAGGCAAGATACGGTTTCCCTCCGGGATCTGGCACCCGCTGGTTCCCCCATTACAGACGCCCCCTCCCTCACGGCTCCCCTGTGGGATCCGGCACCCACTACTCCCCCCGCCCGGTCCCACTCCCCGTCGGTGGACACCGACCCCTCTGCACCCCCCACCGGCACCGCTACTCCCTGCCCCAGCTATTTCCCCAGCACCCCAACCCCGACCCGGACCAAGGCTCCGACCACCGTGCTCCCGAACGTACCCTCAACTAAAGACATCCGTGTCCGCCGCACCACCGCCTGAGCTCAGTAGGTCGATGAGGACGATCAGGCTGCCGAAATGAATGGACTTATGATTCCACTTCACCCCCGCTGGACTTTGTTTTTTTAAACAGGGGGTGAATGTGATGAACGGTTATTGCATTACTGTTACCTCATCATCATGTAAGGTAATGTCCCCTTTAAGACTGGGCTTGGAACCCTGGGCGACTCCGGCTCCGCCCACCTGGGAGTCGTATATAAGGGGCCGCCTTACAGGCGGCACCCAGTAAGCACCCGACTCGGCACCAGGCTAGTTCTTAGCTTATTAAAGCCTTCTTTACCATTTTACTCTAGCGTCGTTATTGAGGGTACGACATCCATATAACTCCTATACTAATTTAATACCAGCTTCAGATTCGCCACCCACCCCCATTGCCCTGTTTAGCTGCTATGCCAATGCACACAGTGGGCAGACCTCAGGAGCCATGCTGAGGTGAACTAAAATCAAGTTCTAATATCTATTGCAAACCTAACTATATAAAAAACACTCCCCTGTCCATGAAAGCCCATTCAATATATTTTCTTATCATCAAATATTTAATCACATTGGAAAAAACATTTGTTTTAATAACTCAACATCAAAGGCAGCTAATCCTTTAATAGCTTCTTTGAACTGTCAATTAAACTGTGAACTTACATACCCCAATGTGTAATGATAGGTTGTGGAAACAGTCAGTCATTAATAATGTTAGCAAACAGCTTTTGAAACTGCTGAAATAGATTTTTTTAGCCCGCATTTAAATAATTGACAGTTCCATAAATCCTACATGCCTTTCAAGAATATTTAAAATTCCCACACTGTGGGCTATGGTCGTCGTTCCAGTGAAAATGGAAAGTAGTTTGAATTCCGCATTGAATTGAAACAGCCATGCCACGTTCAGGTTTCCCACAAGTGGGAACCACGTCTCACCCCTGATACTTTCTCTTCCCCTACCACATCAACCCAGTACATCTGTTTTGAAGAAATGTATTCATCTTAAACATAGACTGTCCTTTCTCCACTAATGCTGTGAATTTACTACTTTTTCTTTTTTATTGTTTCAAATTTCTAACTTTTTTTGCTTTTTACTAGGATTACATATTTTACCTTTAGATTGTTTTACTTTTGATGCATAGTTGTTCACTTTGCAAATGTTGTATACACATAAGACCTCTTTGGTTAAAAGACAAATTGTCAATCATGGTCCCTTGTCTCTAAACTCCTGCAGCTCAAAGCTCTTTTGGAAACTGTGTTCCTACCATTGCCCCAGTATTTACAGCTGTAGCTTCAGCCATCTAGGTATTAAGGCCTGAAATGCACCCCCACCCCCTAAATTTCTCTACCTTCCTCTCGTCCTTTAAGATCCCAATTAAGACCAAATTCTTTAATCAAGCTTTTAGTCTCCACTCCTCAGATGATCTTCATCTGCTGTGTCAATTCTTGTCTGATTACGCTTCAATGAAATGCTTTGGAAATCTTTTCTTTGACAAGGATGCTATATAAATTCAAGTTGTTAAGCTAAAACAACAAATAAGTAAAAAATATAATTTACATCTTTTGTACATGCTAACTTAAGCCCTAATGTGGGTGTCATGTAAATAAACATCTCTAATGTGCTTGTCCCTTGAAACATAAACTTGAATTTAATAGATGCCACAATGCCACTCTCACCTCAAAACTGCAGTTGCGTTCTCTCTTGGTCCCTTTATCGGATCATTGAATTGTCCTGGCTCAGAAGGAGGCCATTTTGCCCATCGTGTCTGCACCAGCTCACTGGATGAGCAATGCATCATAACACCATTCGCCTGCCTCCTCCCTGGACCCTGCACATTCTTCCTTTTCAGATAACAGTCTACTTCCCTTTTGAGCCCTTCAATTCAACCTGCCTCCAGTCATGCTCGGCTTATCGGCAGCTAGAGCCAGGAGCTCTACGCTATCTCCTGACAGCCCCCCACCAAACGGAGGATCGGTGGTCATTTTGCGCCAATTTTTCGGTCGTAAAAGGCCACCGTTCCCACGCCGGCTTCAGGACATAGCCTGAAAAATCGAAGAATCCAGCCCACTGTCTTTCTCCACCCAGCCATGGGCACACTCTCTTCCCCCATTTTCCCCCTCCCCCACCTTCTGGCACACGCCTTTTCCCTCTCTTCCGCCTTCAAGCGTACTCTCCTCCCCAATCCCCCCTTTCGGGCTTACTCTCTTTCCCACCACCTTCCCTGTTATGGGTGTGCTCCCTCTGCCATTTGGGTGTACTCTCCACCCTCGCAATCGGGTGTGCTCCCTTTTCCCCTCCCACCTTCAAGCACACTCTCCCCCACTACCTACCCTGGCGCTCAGGTGTGCTCTTCCATCCCCCACCCCCACTCCACCCCACCACCCCTATCCTCAAGCGGCTCATTCATTTGGATCATGGCTGATTTGTAGCTCCACTCTACCTGCCTTGGTTCTGTAACCTTTAATACTCTTCTTGCCTAACAAAAACTTATAAATCCCTGTTTTCAAATTTCAGTCCTGAAATTCAACGGGTTCCCCGAGTTTCCTGATCTAACTTTAGCAGAAGACTGGCAGAATCCACCAGGGAAACTGTGTAAAAAGACATCTTCAGTCATTTTGTGTTTAGAAACCTGCCACTCAATTCAAGACCTGACAGTTGTCTGGCATGCTAGTGATATATTTAGTTCTATGATGTTGGCTTGAAGAACTAGTTGCAAAACTGACTTCAGCATAGTTGTATTGTTCTTTTAATTATATTAATAAAGTAATGATTTGTTAAAAGCATATTATAATATGTTAATTTCTCTTTCAACTTTCATCAATCTATATGATGCATGAAAATATGATGAGGGTTGTATTGATACCAAATATGAGACAAACGCCAGTCGTTGCACTAATAGGGAACAAAATCACGCAGTGTGTACTTATCCTGATTTGTGTTTAGCTGCCCTTCTGACTGGATTAGTTCAGATCAGTCAGTCCCCAAAGCCAGCCACTACATTATGAGAACAGATGTACATTTATAAGCGTGGTTTTCTTTTGACAGGCTTATCCAGTACTGAAGTTGTAATCAGTTATAATTGAAAGGCTCTTGATTCTGGCTAACTGATCAATAATTGATGAAACATGTAAATCACTGCCTCTAATGGACTTGTACTATTGGGTGTGTGCCAAATGTTCTCTAGCAATTTAAAATTAAGTTTTGAAAATAACTAAAGCCCATGGCTTACAAGTTAGTTGAATTATATCATTTTTTTCCAAATCTATTTGCTTAAATAATTTAAAAATGTTTATTTCTTTAATTATTTCTACTTGAATTCACCATTTAGTGTATTCCAATTTTGTTGATTTTGTACAAATTGATTTATTTCGATTGATTTGGGAATGTTACAATCCCAGTTGATATAACTGGATAGGGAGATCCCAGAATGGAGCCCTGGCTCAAAAGACAATAACTTTTATTAATTTTTTTATAAAACGTGGGGCTGCATGGTGGCACGTTGGTTAGCACTGCTGCCTAACAGCGCCAAGGACCTGGGTTCGGCCCCGGCTCACTGTCCGTGTGCAGTTTGAACATTCCCCCCGTGTCTGCATGGGTCTCACCCCCACAACCCAACGATGTGCAGGGTAGTCGGATTGGCCACACTAAATGTTCTTTATATAATGTGGAGGAACAGAGTCACAAGATTGCTAATTGTTTTTAACATCAAGGAGAAAAACATTTATTCAACAAGAAAAGTTGGATTATGATACAGTACTCCTTTACTTCCCCCTTAGCTTAACGGTTACACCCAGATTTTCCGTTTAACACAGATTACAAAGTGCATCTTAATGTTCTCATTAATACACAGTCCCTACCAGATGGCTGTGAGCAAATATACTCTCCACTCTGAACACCAAGTGAATGTCCCCTCAGATGAGTGTCCCGTGAGTGTTTCCAAACTCCACTCCCAAAAACACGTTTTGAAATTTTCAGTTATTACAATGCTTTCCCTTGGTGGGTTGCATTCCGAAATCCAGACCAGATGTTCTAATTACACTTTTAAACAAAGCTTCCGCTCCACTTTTAACAGAGAATCCAGTCCAGGATTTCACAACAATCCCTTGAGGATTTCTTTGTCTTGACTGCTGTGCAAACAGCTCACAATTTATTTAACCCTTGATTTCCAGACTGTATTAAAATGGTATCAGATGTTTGTTTTACCTTTGAAGGTTGTTGTCCTACTTTAAATCCGGTTCCTGCAATTATCTCTTCCTTGAATTCTTCTGAACAATACCTTGATTGCTGTTCAGTTAACTCCAGACTTCTTGGACACTTCTCTCCATTTATCTAGTTTCCTTAACTAGCTGCTCTTCTGATCTCTGCACTGGTTTTCTTAATCATTACTCCATGGTATGGCTTTTCTTCTGGCAAAGCTGAGAGAGATGTTTCCTCTCTAGCCTTCTAAACAAACTGCTTCCAGCAGAGCTGTGAGAGCTGCCTTCTCTATCACTATCTATCTCCAACTGCAATCAAGTTAGCTAAATTCAAACTAATAAGTTAGATTTAGATTTATTGTCACGTGTACACAGGAACATAGAAATTAGTAGCAGAAGTAGGCAATTCAGCCCTTCGAACCTGCTCCGCCATTCAATCAGATCATGGCTGATCTCTTCCTGGTCTCAAATCCACCTCCCCACCTGTTCCTAATATCCCTTTAACCCATTTTTTAAAATCAGAAATATATCTATCTCCTTCTCAAAACCATTTAATGACTCTGATTTCACCACACTATGGAGCAGCAAGTTTCACAAATTCACCACCCTCTGCAAGAAGTAGTTCCTCCTCAGGTACATGTACAATGAAAAGTATTGTTCTGCATACAATCCAAGCAGATAATTCCATGCATGAAAAAAGATAGAACTTCACTACCTTACAAGGTCCTACTTTCTATGCAACCCCCACATGCTTTTACCTTTTATTTTTCACACCGTAGTCCTCTCCAAGCACAATAGAAAAACAATTGGAACTTAACCAACCCCAAAACACACAAACACCTTTGTCCAGCATGAAGCTAACTATAGGTTTATCCTTCCAGGACAGAAACATTAAATTAACGGTAGCACAGTGGGTAGCACTGTTGCTTCACAGCTCCAGGGTCCCAGGCTCAATTCCCGGCTTGGGTCACAGTCTATGTGGAGTCTGCACAGTCTCCCTGTATCTGCGTGGTTTCGTCCAGGTGTTCCGGTTTCCTCCTTCAAGTCCCGAATGTCGTGCTGTTAGGTCATTTTGACATTCTGAATTCTCCCTCTGAGTACCCGAACAGGCGCCGGAATGTGCCGATGAGGGGCTTTTCACAGTAACTTCATTGCAGTGTTAATGTAAGCCTACTTGTGACAATAAACATTATTATTATTTAAAACTATACCTTGTTTGCCAATATAAATATAAATCCCTTAAAACTACCTTTGTTTTCATAACAAGAAGTTGGCAACTGTCCTGAGAAAAGAATTGGTGAACCCCATTTATGAAAGCTTTTGATAGAATAATAGAATAAATAGGGGGAAAACATTGGGCGGGTTTCCCTCACCCCGGGGCCGGGCCGGATAATCGCCGGGACGGCGCAAATCGCGCCCCGACACCGGTCCGCCGATTCTCCGGAGAGTGGAGAACCAGCGCCATTTGCGCCGGTCGGGGGCCGCTCTACGGGGCCCCCCCGGCGATTATCGTTCCCGGATGGGCCGAGCAGCCACGCTAAAAAGCTGAGCATCGCCGGCGCCGTTCACAACTGCTCCTAGCTGGCGGGACTTTTGGCGTGAATGGCTGGGGGCCATTCACGCCGGGCTGGGGGCCTCTTTTGTTCCGCGCCGGCCCCTGTAGCCCTACGCCATGTTGCGTCGGGGCCAGCGCGGAGAAGCCGGTCCCATTGCGCTTGCTCGTTTTGGTGCCACTGCGCATGCGCAGACCCCTCAGCTCCCATCTGATGCCGGCACGCCACTCCAGTGCCGTGCTGGCCCCCTGTAGGGGTCAGAATTTCTGCACCTGGGGTCATGTTGACACCGTCGAGACATCAACGGCGTTTACAACGGCTTCAACACTTAGCCTCAGGATCAGAGAATCCCGCCCATTGTTTCCATTTGAAGTTAGGTAGTTAATCAGAGGGCACAGATTTAAGGCAAGTGGCAATTAGCAGAAGGGTGGATGAGAGAATTTGCTTACCCAGTGATTTAGGATATGGATTGTAGTGTTTGACAAGGTGGTGGAAGGAGATTCAATAGTTTTTTTTTAAAGAAAGTGGATGAATAGTTCAGCATGGAAAAATTGCAGGATGGGGAAAGGCAAAAAGGGTGGACCTAATTTGATAGCTCTTTTGGAGAGTTGGCACAGACACGATGGGCTGAATGACCTCTTTATGTGCAGAATTTAACATAATCTAGACATGTAATGTACTGAAAATATTCAGCAGGTCTGGCAGAATCTGTGGAGAAAGAAACCGTTAATGTTTCTGATATAATCCGCCACACGGGACTTAAGGGGTGGGAATGATTGTCTTCTCCTTGTGCCTTGTGGAGTGCGTGCTCCCTTGTTAAGGATGTGGGGGGGGCAACCCAATCTACGTTGTATATAGATTTTGGTATTTAGTTACAAAGATGAAAAACATTTTTAAAGATTTTGGTAATTAGTTATACATTATATACAAGGTCGGCCAGTTCGGCATCGACCATTAGACTTGGTTGGGAACTACCAGGAGCTGTGTATTATAGCCTTGTAAATAAATCTACGTTTCTTTGCTACAATTCGGGTGGACTATCCATGACCTCATGGCAATGAGGAGTAAACTGCTTTCCTGTCAATGCTGCAGCCCTGTTGGTTGAGCCTGGTCCCTGATTCGGTGGATCCAGGTTGGAACCGTTTCTTTCCCCATCCCTCTGCCCGGGCAGTTGGATGCGTTTGATGCCAGAGTCGAGGACTGGAATCAATAAGCGGAGCGAATACGCTATTTCTTTTCTGCGAATAACATTGTGGAGAGCGATCGTCAGACTGTGATTTTGCTGATCGTTTATGGCGCCCATACGTTTTACATACCCAGCGGCGCCGGTTGCCCACACCTTTGACCATTTATGATGCCTGTGGGTCTGCATTTCAATCCAATGCCGTCCATTATCATTCAGCGGTACCATTTCAACATGGCGGAAAGATCCCCTGGTGAATCGGTAACCGAGTTTGTGTCCCGGCTAACAAAATTGCTGAATTCTGAGAGTGTGGAACTGCTTTGTCTGCGATGCTGTGCGGTCGTCTGGTCTGTGGCTCAAAAATGTGGAGATGCAGCGAAAACTCTTGGCTGACCCCACACTGAATCTGCAACAGGCACTACAGCTTCTTATCCTGTGAGAAGAGGTGAATGCCCACCTAGTCCGACTGCCGAAGAGATTCCGGTCTATGATCGGCGGTACGGCCGTGACGGTGGGAAGCATCCCAGGAGTCGGCTGAGGGTAATTCAGGTCCTTGCATGATGTGCCGCCACCGACCCTTGCACAACCGGAGGGCAGCGAGTGTCCCAAACCCTGGCGTCTGCCTCGAATCCGGACTTTTCACCTAAGTCAGCCAGACGAAGAGACCAAAATGCAGTTGGATTGTATGGCAGTGGCCCGTGTGGCACCCATTCGGGATCCAATACAGGTGAATGGCCATTTCGTAGTCATGGAGTTGGATACTGGGGCAGCGGTTTCTGTTGTGGCATGGAGCACCTATGACCACAAAGCGTGGCATACAGACTTTGCCCTTGGCGGACACAGCGCCTCAGGGAGCAGGCCACATGTACAGGGGAGCAGCTGACTATAGTTGGGACGACATTGACTCCGGTGGTTTATGGATGCCAGTCAGCTCGTCTCGCTCTCTCTCATTGTCATTCAAGGGAACGGCCCTAGCCTGTTGGGCAGCAATTGGTTACACAATTTATAATAATCACTTATTGTCATAAGTAGGCTTCAATGAAGTTACTGTGAAAAGCCCCTAGTCGCCCCTGTTCGGGAAGGCCGGCACAGGAATTGAACCCGCGCTGCTGCCTTGATCTGCATTACAAGTCAGCTATTTAGCCCACTGTGCTAAACCAGCCGCTGCCAATTTGCGCTTGGACTGGCAGCACATTCTCTAGTCTGGTGGCCTGAGTGAGGTGCTCGGCAGGTGCCCTGAAGTCTTCCAACCCAGCTTGGGGACCATAAAAGGGGCCGTGGCTGCGGCCCAGGTTGATCCAGAGGCCATCTCTGGGCGTACCAGGTTCCCTTCTTGGTAGAGAAGATGGAAACTGAACTCAACAGGTTGGAGTGTTTAGGCATTATTTGGCCCGTACGCTTCGTGGATTGGGCAGCACCAGTGGTCCCTGTCATGAAACCGGACAGGACTGTCCACTTTTGCGGCTGACGGTCAATACTGCTTCCAGGTTGGATCGCTACCGTATGCCCCGCATCGAGGACCTGTATGCTAGGTTGACTGGTGGATGGCCATTCTCAAAGCTAGATATGAGTAATGCGTATCTGCAGCTCGAACTCGAAGGGTCCTCCCACAAGTATGTTGCAATAAATAAGAATGGGGACTCCAAGTATACCTGGCTGCCTTTCGGAGTGTTATCAGCATGTGTGATCTTCCAGCGAGTCATGGAAAACATCCTGCGGGGCACGCCGCGCATCGCAGTGTATCTGGATGACATGCTGGTCACGGGGTACTGACCAGGACCATTTTGAGAACCTTGAGGCGGTGTTGAAGCTCTTCTCAGATTATGGCATCCACCTGCATTGTGCGGAGTGTGTATTCCACGCGAAGGAAGTGGGCTACTTCGGGTATCTGGTTAAAACTGCAGATTTTCTGTTTATATATCATAACACACCTTGTACTACAACTGCCAATTGAACTGATTCTCAGAAAGCAACCTGGAACGAGGTTGTCATTACTGAAGTCACACTAAGCATGGTCAGTTCAAGATTAAAAATCCAGGCAGAAAGTGAGTCATGCTAAGGGTAGAGTGAGAGAAAGAAGTTGAACCAGAGATTAGAGTGAAAGAAGATCATCATATGTGGCTGAAGTGGAAAATACATGAAACTATGGGCACACCCAGAAAGCAGCTTACCGTGGCACAGCATTGGTGCTAAAAGCTGGGAGACCCCGCTCCCAGGATGTACCTGGCTCGCATCGCCTCACGCGATCTAACATGATCTCGCGAGACATTGCGATGTAAAAGGGTGGGATCATTTTTTGACAAGTCTGCATATTAGAGTACGGCAGTTTCCCAAGGTACCTGAGGCGTTGGGATCTATCCCCTTCGCCTCAGAGACCTCGGGAGGATGCCAGTCAGTACTGGTCTTTACAAATTGAGTCTGGACAGAATGGCACTCGGGAGCGTCTCCCAAGGGATTGGAGGCCCCCGGGGCATGCCTTTTGGGCAGGGTGGTACCCTGGCACTGCCAGCCTGGCACCCTAGCAGTGCCACATGGGTGCCAGCCTGACACTACCCAGGTGGCACTGCCAGCTAACAAGGGTACTGCCAGGGTGCCAGGCTAGCAATGCCAAGGTGCCAAGCTGGCTTTTTTTTTTGCACGGTGGCGATCGGTCCGGGATGCCCTGTGTGAGTGGGGGGGGGGGGGGGGATAAACAGGTATGCATTTAAAAATGGCACCCTGATCTCTCGCTACACTGAGGAGTTCCGGCGAGTGGAGCTCCTCAGTGCAAAATATGGGGTTGTGTGCAGCCTAGGTCGCACATTCCCCGATAAGGCCCCCTATTGAACCCCGGTGCCGTTTAATAGAGTTGTGTTCTCGGCGCTATGAGCACTAGGAAACACACAGCTAAACATTCTCACGATGGGACTTTGTTCCCATTTAGTTAAATTGCACCCTATGTGATCCTTGCACATATTTGGTCAAGATGTTTGGTCGTGCAAAAGTTAGTTTTACACATAAAACATGTTTTACTTTCAGAGGTTCATGAAGAAAAAGGAAGTTGAAAATAGTCAAATGAGTCTGATGAACTGGATAGTTGGGATACGAGTATGTATACTCCCAATAGTTACTAGAACCCAAGTTATGCCTGGAACCAATTCCGATCTAAATTAGAATCATGGTGAGGTGGAAATTTCAATTGAATGTCAAGGGGAAAATCAATCTTTGTTGGAGGAATCGTCTTCTTGGACTCAGGCCCATATGAGTCAAGGTCTTTCCCAGTTCTGAAAGTTTGGGACAAGAATGAAGATATCCTCTTCGGAATAGAAAACCAGTGCATAACTTCGATTTGTAAATAAACAAAAAAAACAAGAAATGTATTCAAATTGTATGGAATTTGAACTTTTTGTGTAACTTCTTCATTGAAGGAGGTATGTAATAGCACCCTCTTTTGGCCATCATATATATATGTTTTTTTAAATATTTTAATTGGTTTCACATTTATTTATAACAAGATTGCAATGGATATCACAAAACAATAAAGGGATATTTACAAGGTGGGTCTACAGAAGAAAACATAAACAGGTATGCATACAAAAGTAACATATATACAGATATGGAACCCGTAATTTTGAGCCCCCGGTGATCGGTTGCCACAACTGAACTGTATTAATTATATACATGTTGCCTCCTGGTATTGAAGCATTCCAGGGGCGTGTTTGGTGCCAACCAGGCGTACCTTGGTGTTGCAGTTGTGGTCGCATCCATGCAATTCCTTGTCCTTTGTTCTCTCTAGTTCCTCTGCCCTGCTTAACCTGTGTTCTCATTGGTGTCCTTCCACTCCTTTCCTATATCCCTTCATTTTTCTTTTCTCCTTCCATTCTCCGTTTCGATCCTCCCTTCCCCTTCCCCTATTGACTGCCTGTCACAGACAGTACTTGGAACAGGCTGGTGAATAGCTTTCACGTGTTGTGGAAACCTTCCTCCGATCCTCGAATGGTGTATTTTATCTTTTCTAATTTAAGGAATTCTGCCAGGTCGGAGAGCCAGTCTGCGGCCTTGGGTGGCGCTGCTTATCTCCATCCGAACAGGAGTCTCCAGCAGGCGATTAGGGAGGCAAAGGCTAGGGTATCTGCCCCTCTCCCCGAAAAGAGTTTGGCTGTTCTGATACCCCGAAGACCGCCACTAGTGGGCATGGCTCCACCTTCACCCCCAAACTTTGGACATGGCCTCATAAAAGGAGGTCCAGTACCGGACAAGTCTGGGACAGGATCAGAACATGTGGGTGTGTTTGACCGGGCCTCCCTGGCACAGTTCACATTAGTTCTCCACCTCCGGGAAGAACTCGCTCATGCGTTTTCTGGTCGAGTGTGCCCTGTGCAGCACCTTTAGTTGCATTAGGCTCACCCTTACGCATGAGGAGGTGGAGTTTGCCTGATGCAGTGCTTAGATCCAGAGTCCTCCTTCTATCTCCATGTCTAGCTCTTCCGCCCACTTCTCCCATGTCTCGTCAGCGGTGACCGTACCTCCTCTAGTAGCCGTCCGTGCAGTTACTGTCCCCTAGTTCACCTGCAGTTCGAAGTCTGTCCAGTAGGGAGCATTTTGGTATCTGGGGGACTGTTGCTGTTTCCTTGCGGAGGAATTTCCTTATTTGCATAAACAGGAGCTCATTCCATTTCGGGAGCTGGAGCTTGTCCGTGAGTTCCCCCAGTGTCAGCACTCTGCCATCCACGTATAGTTCCCCTACCATCAATACCCCTTCGCCCTGTCTCCACCTTTTGAAGGAGGTTTCTACTTTGTGCAGGGCTGAATTTATGGTTCTTGCAGATGGGGGCCATGTTTTTTTTTAAAATATATTTATTAAAGTTTTTTAACACAATTTTTCTCCATTACAAACAATAAACCCCCCCCCCCCCCCCCCGTAACAAAAAAAAAACGAGAAATTGCGCAGAGCAAGATATATACATGGCAAAATGATATATTTACACAGCTTTGTACACTGGCTCTCACCCGTACGTGCCAGTTTCCCCAACCCTTCATGTTATCTCTTGCTCATCCATCCTCCCAGGCTGTCCCCCCTCTCCCCCAAGGTTGCTGCTGCTGCTGACCGACCTTCCTCTAACGCTACGCGAGATAGTCTAGGAACGGTTGCCACCGCCTGTAAAACCCCTGCGCAGACCCTCTCAAGGCGAACTTAATCCTCTCCAGCCATATCATTTATCCAGGCCTCCAGGCTGGGGGGCTTCGCCTCCTTCCACATTAGCAAGATCCTTCGCCGGGCTACTAGGGACGCAAAGGCCAGAATGCCGGCCTCTTTCGCCTCCTGCACTCCCGGTTCGTCCACTACTCCAAATATTGCTAGCCCCCAGCTTGGCTTGACCCGGACTTTCACCATCTGAGATATTGCTCCCGCCACTCCTCTCCAGAACCCCTCCAGTGCCGGGCATGACCAAAACATATGGACATGGTTCGCCGGGCTCCCTGAGCACCTTCCACATCTGTCCTCTACCCCAAAGAACCTACTCAACCTCGCCCCCGTCAAGTGCGCTCTGTGAACCACCTTAAATTGTATCAGGCTGAGCCTGGCACACGAGGAGGAGGAATTAACCCTACCTAGGGCATCAGCCCACACACCTTCCTCGATCTCCTCCCCCAGCTCCTCCTCCCATTTACCCTTCAACTCTTCTACCAGCGCTTCCCCCTCTTCTTTCAACTCCTGGTGTATTTCCGACACCTTGCCCTCCCCGACCCATACACCCGAGATCACCCTATCTTGAACTTCTTGTGCCGGGAACAACGGGAATTCCCTCACCTGTCGCCTCACAAAAGCCCTCACCTGCATATATCTAAAGGCATTTCCCGGGGGTAACTCGAACTTCTCCTCCAGTGCCCCTAGGCTCGCAAAGTCCCGGCGATGAACAGGTCCCCCATTCTTCCAATCCCCGCCCGATGCCAGCTCTGGAACCCCCGTCCATCTTCCCCGGCACAAACCGGTGGTTACCCCTGATCGGGGACCACACCGATGCTCCCATTGCACCCCGGTGTCGTCTCCACTGGCCCCAGATCCTTAGCGTTGCGGCCACCACTGGGCTCGTGGTATACTTTGTCGGCGAGAGCGGCAGCGGTGCCGTCACCAACGCTCCCAGGCTCGTTCCTTTACAGGACACCATCTCCATCCTCTTCCATGCCGCCCCCTCTCCCTCCATAACCCACTTGCGGATCATCGCCACATTTGCTGCCCAGTAGTAGCTCCCCAGGTTTGGCAGCGCCAACCCTCCTCGGTCCCTACTGCGTTCCAGGAACCCTCTCCTTACTCTCGGGGTCTTATTCGCCCACACAAACCCCATAATACTCCTGCCTACTCTCTTAAAAAGGCCTTAGTGATCACGATGGGAAGGCACTGAAACACAAACAGAAACCTCGGAAAGACCACCATTTTGACCGACTGCACTCTACCCGTCAGCGAGAGCGGTAACATGTCCCATCTTTTGAAATCCTCCTCCATTTGGTCCACCAACCTCGTCAGATTCAGTTTATGTAGGGTCCCCCAACTCCTGGCTATCTGGATCCCCAGATACCGAAAGCTCCTCTCTGCCCTCCTCAGCGGTAGGTCCCCTATCCCTCTTTCTTGGTCCCCCCACCTGTAATACAAAGAGCTCACTCTTCCCTACATTGAGCTTATAGCCCGAAAACTCCCCAAACTTCCTTAGAGTCTGCATGACCTCCACCATCCCCTCCATTGGATCCGCCACGTACAGCAACAGGTCATCTGCATGTAGCGACACCCGATGCTCTTCTCCCCCTCGGACCACCCCCTTCCATTTATTAGACTCCCTCAATGACATGGCCAATGGTTCGATCGCCAATGCGAATAACAGGGGGGCCACGGGGCACCCCTGCCTCGTCCCTCAGTACAGTCGAAAGTACTCCGACCTCCGCCGGTTCGTCACTACACTTGCCATCGGGGCTCTGTAAAGGAGCTTAACCCAATTGATAAACCCTACCCCGAAACCAAACCTGCGCAGCACCTCCCAGAGGTACTCCCACTCTACTCGGTCAAAGGCCTTCTCCGCGTCCATGGCTGCCACTACCTCCGCCTCTCCCTCCTCCGATGGCATCATTATCACGTTTAAGAGCCGCCGCACATTGGTGTTTAGTTGCCTGCCCTTTACAAATCCCGTCTGGTCCTCGTGGATTACCCCCGGGACACAGTCCTCGATCCTCGTGGCCAGCACTTTTGCCAGCAACTTTGCATCCACATTGAGGAGCGAGATCGGCCTGTACGATCTACATTGCAGTGGGTCCTTGTCCCGCTTTAGGATCAAAGAAATTGTCGCTTCCAACATTGTCGGGGGCAGGGTCCCCTCCTCTCTTGCCTCATTAAAGGTCCTCACCAGTAGCGGGGCCAGCAGGTCTGCATGCTTCCTGTAGAACTCCACCGGGAATCCGTCCAGTCCCAGGGCCTTCCCCGCCTGCATGCTCCCCAAACCCTTGCTCAGCTCCTCCAACCCAATTGGTGCCCCCAAACCAGCCACCTCTTGCTCCTCCACCCTCGGGAATCTCAGCTGATCTAGGAATCGTCTCATCCCCTCTTCCCCCGCTGGGGGCTGGGATCTGTACAGCTCTTCATAAAAGGCCTTGAATACCTCGTTTATTTTCGTTGCACTCCGAACCGTGGCTCCCCCTCCATCCCCGACTCCCCCTATTTCCCTCGCTGCCATCCTCTTACGGAGCTGGTGTGCAAACATCCGACCAGCCCCCTCCCCATACTCGTAGGTCGCCCCCTGCGCCTTCCCCCACCATGCCCCTGCCTTCCCTGCGGTCAACAGGTCAAACTCCGTCTGGAGCCGTCGTCTTTCCCCAAGTAATCTTTCCTCCGGGGCCTCTGCGTATCACCTGTCCACTCTCAAAATCTCCCCCACTAACCTCTCCCTTTCCATACCCTCTGTCTTCTCCCTATGAGCCCTACTGGAAATTAGCTCTCCCCTGATCACCACCTTCAACGCCTCCCATACCACCCCCACCCGCACCTCCCCGTTGTCGTTGGCCTCCAAGTACCTTTCGATACACCCCCTCACCTTCCCACACACCACCTCGTCCGCCAGCAGTCCCACATCCAGCCGCCACAACGGGCGTTGGTCCCTCTCCTCTCCCAGCTCCAGTTCCACCCAGTGTGGGGCATGGTCCGAAAAGGCTCTAGCCGAATACTCCGTCCCCTCCACCCTCGGGATGAGCGCCCTACCCAGAACAAAGAAGTCTATCCGGGAGTAGGCTTTGTGTACATGGGAGAAGAAAGAAGATTCCCTGGCCTGCGGCCTTGCAAACCGCCATGGGTCCACTCCCCCCCCCCCCCTCCCCCCCCATCCGATCCACAAACCCCCCAAGTACCCTGGCCGCCGCCGGCCTCCCTCCAGTCCTTGACTTGGAGCGGTCTAGTGCTGGATCTAACACTGTATTGAAGTCCCCTCCCACCACCAGGCCTTCCATCTCCAGGTCCGGAATGCGTCCCAACATGTGCTTCATGAATCCTGCATCATCCCAGTTCGGGGCGTATACGTTTACCAACACCACCCACATCCCTTGCAGCCTACCGCTCACCACTACGTATCGCCCTCCATTGTCCGCCACAACAGTCCCGGCCTCAAATGACACCCGCTTTCCCACCAATATTGTCACCCCTCTATTCTTCGCGTCCAGTCCCGAGTGGAATACCTGTCCTGCCCATCCCTTTCTTAGCCTGACCTGGTCCTCCACCTTCAGGTGTGTTTCTTGGAGCATGGCCACGTCCGCCTTCAGTCCCTTTCAGTGCGCGAACACTCGAGCCCTCTTCACCGGCCCATTCAGGCCCCTCACATTCCACATTATCAGCCGGATTGGAGGGGCTCTCACCCACTCCCCGCCGACTAGCCATCTCCTTTTCTGGGCCAGTCCCGTGTCCACGCCTCCCTCACCCTCCAGTCCCCCAGAGGGGGGATCCCCGTCCCGACCACCTCTTCTGTGTCCCATTCCCTTTCGGCCAGTGCAGCAGCAACCCTTTCTCCCCCCCCCCCCCCTTCCCCCCCTCCGCTCCCCCCCCGCTAGACCCCTGTCTAGCTTTTTTGCTCCCCCCATGTCACTCCCGTAAGTCAGCTGATGCCTGCTGACCCCGGCTTCCCCCGCTGTCCCATTGACCTCCCCGCGTGGGAGTCTCCCAATCCATATGCATTCCTTCGTTCCCCTTCCCGCCTTTCTTCCCGCGCGCGGGGAAACACCCCGCTCTTTCCAAAGCCCGCTCCGCCCCCTCTGGCGCAACTCCTGTCGCGGCCTTGTCTCTCTCCCCCAGCCCATGTAACATTTCCTGCGCGCGATTGACCCCCTATATACAACAACCATCACACATCAAACGTCAAACATCCCCCCTACCCTCACAAACCCTCAGTTAGAGTCCAACTTTTCGGCTTGTACAAAGGTCCACGCCTCTTCAGGCGTTTCGAAGTAATAGTGTTGGCCCTTGTATGTGACCCACAGTCGCGCTGGCTGCAGCATTCCGAATTTCACTTCTTTCCGGTACAACGCCGCCCCGGCCTGGCTGAAACCCGCTCTCCGCTTTGCAACCTCCGTGCTCCAGTCCGGGTATATTCAGATCTCTGCATTGTCCCACTTGCTGCTCCGCTCCTTCCCGGCCCATCTCAGGACGCACTCTCCGTCCGTGAACCGGTGGAACCTCACCATCATCGCCCCTGGCGGCTCACTTGCCTGGGGCCTCTTCGCCAGCACCCGATGTGCCCCGTCCAACTCCAGTGGCCTCGAAGAGGCCTTCATGCCCATCATCGCCTCGAGCATCGTGCTCGCGCATACCCCGGCATCAGCCCCCTCCACTCCCCCAGGGAGATCCCGGATTCGCAGATTCTTTCTCCTCGACCTGCTCTCCAGGTCTTCGGGTCTTCCCGCCCACCTCCCGTGCAGTGCCCCATTCCGCTCCACCCTCACCGCCAGGCCCAGGAGCCCGTCCCCGCTCCGACCGACCCCCCCTCTGTACCTCCTGGATCTTAGCTTCGTGGACCTTCTGGGTGATCCCAAGTCCTTCAATCGCCGAAAGCATAGGCGCCAACATCTCCCTGCGCATCTCCCCGCGCCGCTCCTCGAAGCAGCGCTTAATGAACTCCTGCAGATCCCCTTTGTCCCTGGCCGCCGCCATTTTGTTTACTTTCCCTCGCTTCTCCCGTCGCTCCAGCGCCGCCCCCCCCCCGGCCGCCACACCTCCGGTCCATTTGAAAAGTCTATGGAAACTCCTGAAAAAGGTCTGAGAGTCAGTTCCAGACGGGAGCTGCCGAATGCGCGACCTACTCCTCCATGGCCGCCACCGGAAGCCTCGTCCCTGCTTCTTCAATGGCCCTGGTAGATCCTTTCACAGTTGTTCCCTCTGCTGCTAGAATTCACCTTTGATAGAGTCAAGTCAGATTGCAGCTTTAAGCTTGCCCTTCCCCCGCCTGCATGCTGGAAGAGGCCCTTGTCTAAACCTGCAGCCAAAGCCAAATCCTTTACTGTTTCTGCCGGGTCTGGCTGCCAAAAGACATAACATTCCTGGGGGACACTGTCAGGGGAATGCTGCAGTCTTCTTGCCACACCGGGAAATGTCAAACAAATGCTGTGGGGGCCCTGAAAAGAGCCCAAAAGTCCGTTCCAAGCGGGAGCTACCGAATATGCGACCTGGCTCTGCATAGCCGCACCCGGAAGTCATGGGGGCCATGTTAGACATTGCAACCAGACTGAAGTGATGCCTGAGTTAACTCTAAGTCCTCAGCGTGGCCACTACCACTGGGCTTCCTGATGGAAATGGGAGTGGGACTGTCACCAGTGCTCGGAGGGTTAACCTTGCGCAGGAAGTGTCCACCATTCTTACCCATTTCACTTCAGGCTCTATGATCCATCCCCGTACTCATTCTGCAGTAGCTGCCCCCACCCCCACCCCCACCCCGACACATACAATGGCATGATTAATTTGTCTACTTTGGTGAAGATGGCCTTGGGGATGGAGATCGGGAGGGATCTGAACAGAAAGAGGAACCTGGGCAGCAAGTTCATCTTGATTGTCTGCACACTTCCCGCTAGAGAGAGCAGGAGTGAGTCGCACCTCCACAGGTCCCTTTTTACCTCCTCCACCAGACTTGATAGTTCCATTTGTAGATCCGTGTCCATTTGTGGGCTGTTTGGATCGCCAGATATCGGAATTTGGTTTGGGCCAACTTGAACGGTAATTTGCCCAGCTCAGATTTACCCCCACCCCCCCTCCCAAAATCCTCCAAGGGCTTACGGGGAAAATGTTGCTCTTACTCAGGTAGGTTTGTCACCTGAGAAGGCTCCAAATTGCCGTAAGAGTTCTATTATTCTTCCCAAGCAGGCTAGGGGCTTTGAGACATAGAGGAGTAAGTCATCCATATGGAGTGAGATTCCATACTCCCTGCCTCCCCTCTATTTGTCTCTCCACCCCTTCGCTGATCTGAGCACGATGGCCAGTAGCTCAATTGTCAGGACGAAAGCAGCAGGGACAGTGGGCATCCCTGTCAGGTGCCTCTGTGCAGCCGGATGTATTCAGAGCTGGTGGTGTCCGTCCTGTACAGTAACCCACGAGGTGAAACCTGGCCCTATCCCAAATCGTCCCAGTATGAGGTACCTCCATTTGACTCTGTCGAAGGCCTTCTCTGCGTCTAGGGAGATGATCACATTTGGTGTCTGCAGCCTGGGCGCAGTCATGATCACGTTCAGCAAGCGATTTATAAATATATATATCTATATAAACCAAAATCAGATTAAGAGTTTAACTTGTGTATTAGAACTCCATGTGTGTGCTCCAGTATTTCTCTGCTCAAAGACATCACATGATACAAGGCAACATTGGATTGGATAGGATTGGATTTGCTTATTGTCACGTGTACCGTGGTACAGTGAAGTCTTCTCAGTTGATACTCAAATAAGTAAGACACATTCATACAGGATTCCCTTTTGTTTTGTAATTCGTACTTTTCATTCGTAAAGAATATTGCCCAGAATTTCATGGAGACTTTTAGCATTTTGTCATGTGGAATCTATGTCATAGGGACTCATGAGCAACACACGAAAGGTAGTTATGGGCGAGATTACTTTTGCCCTAGCAAAACCTCCTGGGTTTTCTGTACTGTCCCACTATTAACCTTGTTTAAATTATAGATCTGCTGCACCTATCAGCATCAGTGGATGTTTCCTGAATTTAACCCCAGCTTTAACACTGTTACCACTTTAGCTGAAAAATAATGGTACTGGAGACCTGGCAGCGATGTACATAATGACTGAGTAGAGGGTTCATGCCACTCAGAACATTTGTAAACATGAAAAGCCAATTTCAGCCGAAATCTTGCCATTTTTCATCAGTGCAGAAATAGCAGGAACTCAGACTGTACTTATTGAAGGGAATGGGTGAATCACCCATGAGTATCCATGTCTGGATGTGGATTGCTATTGTGCTGTCACTTCTCGGACTGTGGCAATGACTTCTGATAACATTTACAGTTAGCTGTCTTATCATAATAATCTGAAAGAAATCATTTCACTTATAAAACGTGGATTTAGAAATGTTAAGTTTTACAGTTTAAATGTTGCCCTTTCAACATGCTTGGCTAAATTTAATCCATCATCCAGCCATCAGCATGTGCGTTCTTGAAAGGCGGTAGCAAAGAAATGAAATGAAACAAGCTGCTCCTTGCTATTTACTCCAGTTAAATAGTAATAAGGGACACAGACTGACTTGATTTAATTTAAATTCTAATATTTAAAATTTGTTTTAGATTAAGTTGACCTCAGTGACACCATTAACCAGGTATGGGGTTAGTTAGTTGTTTACTTAACCTTTAAGCAAGGAGACCGCAGCTTTCAATAATGGAATTACTTTAAGAAAATAGAGTTAAGATTTGAGTTAAGATACAGCACCGACGTAATGTAGAATGCAGTTCTAAATTGCTGCTCGCAGATTAAACAGAGGGAAAAAACAGAACTAAAGGCAGCCTCATAGAGAGGTTCTTGCACAGATACACACATATAGGTATAATAACAATAACAATCTTTATTATTGTCACAAGTAGGCTTACATTGACACTGCAATGAAGTAACTGTGAAAATCCCCTAGTCGCCACACTCCGGCGCCTGTTCGGGTACACAGGGAGCATTCAGCATGTCAATTCAGCTAACAGCACGTCTTTCGGGACTCGTAAGCATAGGAAATTATAAAATTCTGTAAATAGCCATTGGCCATCTGGTGCACGTGGAGGTATTCTAATTTGAAAAACAACAAATTTTGTATTAGCATCAGTGGAATTTGCCAACCAGTCAGCAGAACTTTCTGCATGCATGGTTGCTCTCGCTGTTGCAGAAAATTCTGGACCAATTGTGAAGACTACCAATGATGTAGCATTTTTAACAGTTGTGTCAAGTGCATATTTTTGATTTTTGCATACTACAATTTGTTGCATTTCTATCTTTTCCGCACGGAAGGAATGTTTGACTGTGAAACGAGGAGCTTCGCAAAGGGAACTCTCATAAGAGTACTTTCAAATTACAAAGCTAGATTTTTTTCTTTTGTCCTTGACAGTTCTTTTGGAAAGAAGAGGTTTGATAAGCAAAATGATGATTCGGTGATTATTGCATAAAGAACTAATAATTTCACCATATTTCCTCTGTTTTTGGTGTAAATATTACTACATAAATATGGAGTTGATTTGAAAGAAAAATTAATAATGTCTCTGAGTTGCAAAGATGGAGGCCGGGATTCTCCGACCCCACCTCAACGCTGGCTCGCCAATTCTCTGGCGCCCGTGGGATGGCCTCTCCGCCGGTCGGGGGCCGTTGAAAGCGCCCCCCCGGCGATTGTCCAGGCCGAGTCCCGCCAGCGTGGGTCACGTATAGACCCACACGGCGGAAACTGGAAGTTCTGTGTGCGGGGGCCGTCCTGGTGGGGGGATGGGGCGATCTGGCCTACCGATCGGCGGGCGGGCTGGATCCGTGGGAGCCTATGTTCCTCCGCTCCGGGCCCCTGTAGGACTCCGTCATATTTCCCGGAGGCCGCCGCAGAGACGGGAACCCACGTGCATGCACAAAATCCCGTCGGCCGTGGCGCGCATGCGCAATCTCGCGCCGGCCGTGCCGCGCTGGCTGGAGCTGCGGAGACCACTCAGGCGCCGACCTAGCCCCCTCGGAAGGGGAACATACCGGACAATTGAGGACCGTTGACGCCAGAGTGATTCACGCCGCTTTTCACGCCGGCGTCAGAACTTGGCCGCGGGATTGGAGAATCTCTGCCGGAGATTTTTAAAACATGATTGCTCGTTGTACCTGTCCTTTCTATGTGCCCCTCAATTTGTTTTTTTAATGTCCAAGAGTGACCTTTGAACTTTTTCCTGTGATAAGATTCACGCTATCATTTTCGAAATAAGTACATTTTTTGATTCAGTGTGAAAGGCTTGATTAATCAATCTTATCAAAAAAATAAAATTCTGGATTTTTTTTTAGCTTCATGTGAAGGCTGTGTAAAGTGGTGTACTGGTTTTGCTGTTTGACAAGTTTAATGTTCCTTTAAGCCTACAGCCACTGAGGAGATTATCAATTTAGCTTGAATCATGGAACAGTTTTCTGCTGTGGCCATTGTTGAATTGAATTGGACCTGGTTTCAGATTAATCAAATGTATTTAACATAAATTATTTACAACCAGCTCCCAGAGTAGACTCATCCCCTCAGTCTGGACTGTATTTGTATCCAAGTCTCAAATGTTAAAGGACATTAGAATCATAGAATCTCTACTGTGCAGAAGGAAGCCATTTGGCCCAGTAAGTCTGCATCAACCCTCCAAAAGAGCACCCCACCTAGGGCCAGTCCCCCGCCCTATCCCCGTAACCCCACCTAATCTTTGGACACCTAGGGGCAATTTGGAATGACCAATCCACCTAACCTGCACATCGTGGGACTGTGGAAGGAACTGGAAAACACGGAGGAAACCCACACAGACACGGGGAAAAACCCACACAAATACCCAAGGTCAGAATCAAACTCGGGTCTCTGGTGGTGTGATGCAGTCGTACCAACCACTGTGCCACCCTGCCGCCCAACATTATGTTAACCACTACACTATCCGATTATTGGTTATGAATACTGTTTTTTTTTTAATGTTTAAATAATTCCTTTGATTTCTTTTTAATATGAAATCCCATTAGTAACTCTCCAAGCTATGTGTCAATTATTTTCAGATTTCCATTAAGATGGCCATTAGAGGATGAACACCATCTTTCTTGGGGCTATATGTCTCATCCTCTTTCTTCCCTTCGTCTTTTTGTTTCTGTTTTACATTTTCTCGATTCCTCCCCCAGCAAAAAGTCACATATTACATCCCGAGCAGAGCTGAGAGCAGAAACTCAGTAACTCAGTGCAGAGGAGGTTGAATTGGCATTGCGCCGTTGCCAGTGTCCTGGATTCCAACATAATGGGCCACTCTGCTATTTATTTTCCACATTGTTCAGTACCCTAATCAAATTATTCTAAGAACATTGGCTGGCGACCTAAGGTCAACCCTGTGCTTATGAGTAACCAGTTATCTCAAAATGTTCTCAATTCTCCCTCGATCTTATTGGGAAATGTTGGGGGCGTTTTCAGTACGCGTTAGCCGCTGATGCTGCTGCTTGTGGTGGGGGGGATTTGGAGCACCTAGTTGGGGAAGGGCTAGTGAGGAGGGGGGCTATTTTCTGTGCTGATCGGGACACCATTTTTAATAAGGTACCCCGATCTTTGAAAGGGCAGACCTCGCCGCCTCTATCGTGCACTATCATGCCCGCCCCACCTCAGTGACAGCATTAAACGCGGCCACTGAATTTATTCTTCCCAGAGACACTCGAAATCTGGACTAAAAGCTCTGCTGTGCAGCTGGAGAGCTGCATGCCGGTTTTCAGTCAGAGCCTGACACTCGAGGCGGCAGGGTGGCGCAATTGTTAGCATTGCTGCCTCACGGCACCGAGGACCCGGGTTCGACCCCAGCCCAGGGTCCGTGTGATCTTTGCACATTTTCCCCATATCTGTGTGGGCCTCACCCCCACAACCCAAAAATGTGTACAGTGCAGGTGGATTGGCCACGCTAAATTCATAGCACAACATAGCAGAGCATTTACAGTACAGAAGGAGGCCATTCGGCTCATCGAGTCTGCACCGGCCATGGAAAGAGCACCCCACTTAAACTCACACTTCCAACCTATCCCCGTGATCCCACCTAACCTTTTTGGACACTAAGGGCAATTTAGCGAGGCCAATCCACCGAACCTGCACATCTTTGGACTGTCGGAGGAAACCGGAGCACCCGGAGGAAACCCACGCAGACATGGGGAGAACGTGCAGACTCCGCACAGACAGCGACCCAAGACGGGAATCGAACCTGGGACCCTGGAGCTGTGAAGCACCTGTGCTAACCACTGTGCTACCGTGCTGCTCTTAATTGGAAATAAAGAATTGGGGCACTCTAAATTTATTTTTAAAAAGAGCTGACACTGAAAAAGTATTGGAAAATTCCTCCCATTATCTCATTGACTGAAAGGTAAAGCTTGTATTACAGATACAAGCTTCTATTCCATCATTTTGTTGCACAGCATTTGAATGTCTAAAATTAAGTATTTTAACAACAGCTTATAACATATAAATGCATGTGTGTGCATATAATATGTATATATTTTATATTTACATAAAATTAGAACCGTAGGGCCATGCAAGTGAAACTGTTAAGTTTAGTGAACTGTGAAAAAAATAAACAGTATTATGAGAATAGCAAAGATGGAATTTTGCTTGGGAATGGACAACTGGAATGTTATTTCTTCATACAAGGATACTTACTTGGATTTTCTTTCCATCATGAATGGGTATCTGAGAGTTGTTGCTTACAATTCCTGTGCTATGTGAGAACGTCAGGGCATTTCACATCATGAGTGTAGGAGGTGTCTCCAGCTGCTCCAGCTCAGGCTAAGAATTCACGAGCCTAAGGGACAGCTGGGGTCACAATGGAGCATCAGGGGGTATGAGAGTTTCCTGCATCGTATGTTCCAGAAGGTGGCCATCCCACAGGCAGTAATAAGTCAGGATAGTAGGTGGATGGTCATCTAAACGCTTAAGAAGAGGCAGGAGGTAGAGGAGTCTTTGGGGTGTGTGCCACTTTCAAACAGATACTCAGTATTATAAATTGCTGGTAGTGACGATACCCTGCAGCCCAGACCATGGCACCAATGAGCGAGGAATTGGTCAGGAGGGAACAGCAGAGGGTAGAAATGCAGTCGGTGCAGGAAATTCCATAGTTAGAGGGATAAACAGGTAATTCTGTAATCATCATGGTGAGCCCACATGATGTGTTGCTTCCCCGGTGCTAGGGTAAAGGCTGTGATGGAGAGGGTACAGAATATCCTGCAGGGCGACAAGGAGTGAGCTGAAAGTTATGGTACACCTTGATACCAACAATGTAGAGAGGATGGATATTGAGATCCTACGGTCAGATTTTCCAGAACTAACAAGGAAGTTAAAAAGTCAGAAACCAAAGGTAGCAACCTCCTGATTACTCCCAGTGCCATATGCTAACCAGAGTAGAAATAGGAAGGTAGGGCGAATCAATGCCTGGCTTGAAACATGCTGCAGGAGGGAAGGCTTCAGACTCTTGGACATCGAGGTCAGTTATGTGAAAGAAAGTACCTATTCAAAAGGGTTGGGTTGCACCTCAACAGGACTGGGACTTGTTCTCGCAGGGCGGTTCATTGGTCTGATTGGGGAGGGTTTAAGCTAAAGTGGCAGTGGGGTGGGCACTAGAATATAGAAGTAGAAAATGGAATAAGCTGGATAAATTGAGAGTGTAGGACAATACTAGAGAAGGAAGTGGTACCATGTTTGATAGGAGCCGACCTAGAAGGGCTACAAGGAATGCAAAGAATGCAATGTATGTACGTAAATGCGCAGTGTGGTGAATAAGGTTTGTAAGATTTCCCAGATTTGGAGAGTTACAGATACCTAAATAGGCAGTCGACTGACTAATCATAAGTAGTTTTGAAAAACAACAGTTTAGATAAGATACATTAACTAATTAGACAGGAAAAGTGTATGACCTGTAACAGCTTGTGATAACAGCATTCTGCGTTCTAGTCAAAGTGTGAGGAAATGTTTCCCCAGTGCCTCAATCTTCCACCCACTCCTCTGGTCCATCTCCAAAGCTGCTCAACAAGCACTGTCACCTCATCAGCACCTCAGCCCCCTATCATCAGTATGACACCAATATATGTGGCTTTTTTCTGGGGGCTGATAGTTTACCCAGCACCCATCTTCTTGCTATCTATTCTGACCAATGGATACAGGACAGGTACTCCAACATCAGGGTGGTTAATGCCTCCCTATTCATCACCCTGTTCAGTGTCAGATTTTCTGTTCACATCCTGCTGAGGGTCATATCTCGGTATTTTCTAAACACTTGGGAAATAGTGGCGTAGTGGTATTGGACTAGTGGACCCAGGGTAATCCTCTGGGGACATGGGTTTGAATCCCACCAGGGCAGATGGTGGAATCTGTACTCAATAAAAATCTGGAATTGAAACTCTAATGATGACCATGAAACCATTGTCGATTGCCCTGAAAACCCATCTGGTTCACTAATGTCCTTCAGGGAAGGAAATCTGTCATCCTTACCTGGTCTGGCCTACATGTGACTCCAGACAAACAGCAATGTGGTTTCCTCTTAATCCTCAGGGATGGGCAACAAATGCTGGCCTGGCCAGCAAGGCCCACATCCCATGAACGAATAAAGAAAAAAAAAGAAAAGGACACACAAGACAACTTGGAAATGTCAACATGGCAGCCTGAACTAAGACTGTTTCAAGGATAAAGTGTTTAGAAATCCGCTTTCCAGGGGGAGAATTAGTGCTCTTTAGAAAATCTTATAAAATGCAGAAAATACCTGCTTATTAAAGAACCCAACTCCTGACAAGTTGATGAGTTGGAAGCACAAAATATAGTGTGGGAATATGATGTAGTGGCAGGAATGGAAACATGGCTTAAAAATGTTGAGGACTGGGAATAAGTGTTCAGAAAGGATTGAGAAGGAGAAAAGTGAGGTTGGTGACAGTACTGATAAGGGAAGGCAGTGCTGGAAAGAGGAAATTCCTTGAGGGGGTCAAGGACAGAGCCCATTTGAGTTGAGAAGCAAACAAGCTAATATGCTACTTTGAGCATTCTGTCAGCGAGAGAGATAAATGAATAAATCTGCAGGTAAGTCGCTGGTATGTGCAAGAACATATCAAAATTAAAATTTAATGATGTAAAATAATTAATTAGTTAATTAAACCAGCAACTAAAGGCTAGTCAGTTTTACTTCGATGATGGGGAAACTTCTGTAAGTTATCATTCAGGACAAAATTAATAGTCACATGGAGAAATGCAGGTTAATTAAGGAAAGCCAGCACTGATTTGTTAAGTGAAAACCATGTTTAACTAACATGCTGGAGCTTTTTTGAAGTTGTTACCGAGAGATTTGATGAGGATAATGCTGTTGATTTAGCGGACATGGACTTCTGAAAAGAAAAAGTGCTGCACAAGGGGTAGTACGGTAGCATTGTGGATAGCACAATTGCTTCACAGCTCCAGGGTCCCAGGTTCGATTCCGGCTTGGGTCATTGTCTGTGCGGAGTCTGCACATCCTCCCCGTGTGTGCGTGGGTTTCCTCCGGGTGCTCCGGTTTCCTCCCACAGTCCAAATATGTGCAGGTTAGGTGGATTGGCCATGATAAATTGCCCTTAGTGTCCAAAATTGCCCTTAGTGTTGGGTGGGGTTACTGGGTTATGGGGATAGGGTGGAGGTGTTGACCTTGGGTAGGGTGCTCTTTCCAAGAGCCGGTGCAGACTCGATGGGCCGAATGGCCTCCTTCTGCACTGTAAATTCTATGATAAACAAATTCTATGACAACAGATTTGAGAAACGTTACAGTTATGGAATAAAAGGGACAGTAGCAGCATGGATGCACCATTGACTGAGTGACAGGAAATGGAGAGTATTAGTTAATGGATGTTTATCGAGCTGGGGGATGGTTTGTAGTGTAGTTCCCCAGGAGCCGACCTGTCCTTCCTGATTTATATTAATGACATACACCTTGGTGTACAGAGTACATTTTCAAATTTTGCAGATGATACAAAAATTGAAATAATTGTAAACTGTGAGAGGATAAAGAGAACAAAGAACAATGTAGCACAAGAACAGGCCTTTCGGCCCCCCAAGCCTGTACCGGTCATGATACCAACCTTTGCCAAAACCCTCATCACTTCCTTGTGCTGTATCCCTCTATACCCATCCTATCCATGGGTAAAGATACTTTTTGAACGCCGTTAATGTATCTGCTTCCACAACCTCACCTGGCAATGCGTTCCAGGCACTCACCAGCCTCTGCGTAAAAAACCTGCTCCGCACATCTCCTCTAAACTTTGCCCCAAGGACCTTAAACCTATGCCCCCTGGTGACTCACCCCTTTACCCAGGGAAAGAGTGCCTGCCCAACCACTCTATCCATGCCCCTCATAATCTTGTAGATCTCTAGCCGGTCACCCCTGAACCTCCGTCTTTCGAAGAAAACAGTCCGAGTCTTTTCAGCCTTTCCACATAGCTAACACCCTTCAGACCAGGCAACATCCTGGTAAACCTCCTCTGCACCCTCTCCAAAGCTTCCACATTCTTCTGGTAGTGTGGCGACCAGAATTGTGCGTAATATTGGTTCTATACAACTGTAGCATGACTTGCTAGTTTTAATACTCGATGCCCCGTCCAATGAAGGCAAGCATTCCGCATGCTTTCTTGACTAACGTGTTCACTTGTGTTGCCACCTTCAAAGATCTGCGGACGTGCACGCCCAGATCTCTCAGACTTTCTCTATTCCTCAGAGTTTTGCAATTTACGTTATATTTCCCCTCGATGTTAGACCTATCAAAATGCATTACCTCACATTTGTCCGGATTAAACTCCATTTGCCATTTCTCTGCCCAAGTCTCCAACCTATCTATGTCCTACTGTACCTTCTGACAATCCTCAACACTATCTGCCACTCCACCAACCTTGGTGCCATCCGCAAACATACTAATCAGACCGGCTACATTTTCCTCCAAATCGTTTATGTACACTACAAACAACAGAAGCCCCAGCACAGATCCCTGTGGAACACCACTAGTCACAACCTTCCATTCAGAAAAACACCCTTCTACTACTACCCTTTGCCTTCTGTGACTGAGCCAGTTCTGTATCCATTTTACCACCACAGCTCTGATCCCGTGTGACTTCATGTTTTATACCTCTGCCATGAGGCACCTTGTCAGAGGCTTTACTGAAGTCCATGTGATCAACATCCAGCGCCCTCCCCTCATCAATCATCTTTGTCACCCCCTCAAAAAACTCGATCAAGTTAGTGAGGTCAGACCTCCCCTTCACAAAACCATGCTGTCTATCGCTTAGAATTTCAAAAGAACATGACAGGTTAGTGGAATGAGTGGACAGATGAAATTCAATGTGGAGAAATATGAGGATGGTTCATTTTGGTAGGAAGAACATGGAGACACAAGGACTGGATCTTTTCAGGCATTCACGCTGGCGGGATCTTCCAGTCCTGTCACCAATGCGGAGGACAGCGCATGCCGCAGAGGTGTGGATCCACCGGCCCCACCCTGAGGACATGTGGCACATGAGCTGTTAATGCCATACGGGCTGACCCATCCCTCCCACTGAACTCGTGTTCATTCTCCCGCAGTTCTCCAACCGACGGTGTCGGCCCATCCAGGTGGCCCCCTCCCCTATCTCGCAAGAGACCACCTCGGAGGAGAGCTCCGAGGATGCCACGATCGACACGTCACAGCCGACAGCTATGATTCTCACCCTCCACCAGCGCAGGTACAAACACCTCGGGAAACGTTAGTGGGCAGGCTTCTGGGGCACAATCTGATGAGCACGACACAGTTACTGATGTGCTCTCGGCGAGATAGCAGTTGGAGGTCTGCTGGATCCCAGGACCCAGCTGAGTCCCAGCCAGATGCTGAGCCTATGGAAATGCTATCCCAGAGCTGATGGAGACATTAGGGAGAGGACGGTACATTCAGAGGGATATGTCAGCAACATTTCAGTAAGTCCATAGCCGATTGGAGGACTCCCAGAA
The DNA here is from genome assembly GCF_047496885.1 of Scyliorhinus torazame. Lineage (NCBI taxonomy): Eukaryota > Metazoa > Chordata > Chondrichthyes > Carcharhiniformes > Scyliorhinidae > Scyliorhinus > Scyliorhinus torazame. The sequence goes on from NC_092712.1 coordinate 134,858,361, forward strand.
GCTACGGGCGCAGGAGATGTTGCCGGCAATGCATGGCATCGAGGCCAATACTGCTAGGGTGGCAACTGCAGTGGAGAGCCTGGTGCATGACGTCAGCAGTATTAGTCAAGGCGTGAGGGTGACGGTCATGGCTGAGGTCCTTGGCAGAATGACCAACTCGCTGGGAGACGTGACCCAATACCAGGCTGACCTTGATGAGGTGCTGCAGGACATGCCCGATCTCAAACAGAAATGGCCGAATGCGCTGCGGAGCTTGTCTCAGTCACAGAGCATCGCCGAAGGCCTGGTCACGATTGGGGAGCCGCCAGGGGAGCAGAGCCGGATGACGCAGGGGCAGCCGGTAACCTTGACTGCCACGGAGAACAGATGTTCTCCTCCACGCGGCACCAAGTCAGCGAGGACATGGAACAGGTGCCACACCAATTCTATTTTGAGGTGGAGTTTCTTGCGGCACGCAATGTCAGTCATCTGTTCAAAGGCCAAGTGACGCCTGTACACCCTAGGCCAACGCGGGTCTCGCCCTGGCCTAATGGGCGGTCGGGTCCTCAGGGTGTGGGTCGGGTCCCTGCACATGGGCCGCCGACTCGAGCCTCTGCAGACGCTGCTGCTGCCCCATCTCCGGTGTTTTGGACGCCCGGCCTACCAGCAGCACCACTAAGGCCTGTTCGGTGGGGTCCAAAATAGTCCCACCCGGGACCCTCCATTCCTTCATTGATCCCCCTCCCTCCCCCACACACGGAAAGCCCTACCCACGCACCCCGGTCACAGCAGGCCTCCCTCAACGGACCCCAGACCCTGTACCCCAGACACCCACACATAACTTCAACTGGACCGGGCGCTGATCCCCTCCCCGACATGCTCACCCACCCTCCGGCCGTGGACATGTCCCCGGAGCTGTGTCCTATTTCCTGGATGTTTGGATGTTGGCTTGTTGGCTGCTGCGTCCATGCTGTTGCCTCCCGCAGTGTTCAGGCACAGTGTTCAGGCATCATGGTCAACAGTTTGGCTAGACATACAACATGGCCCGCCCACCCACGAAAATCCACTTGGGTTATGTGAAGTGCTCACTTAACTACGATTGCCAATTCCCTATTTAGCAGTAGCCTTCAGCCACATCGGGAGAGGCCTCAGCAGTTGGTGGGGGTTGTGGGTAGTCGATGCGCCAATCGGGCAGGGGCAAAGGTTGCCCCTGGAACGGGTACTCACGACCCAGGGGTTGGCATGATGGAGCTGCACGGGGTTGCCCACCCCCAGTGGCCCCCCTTCTTCCCATGGCGGCCCATCCCAGCCAAGGGTCTGCCACACCCCGCCGAGCACTAGGGCAGCAAGCCCAGCGACCTCGGGCTCTTTGCCTGTGAGCAAAGATGGCTACTCAGCTCCCCGCTGAAGCCCTTCCTCCAGGTTCACCTTTTTAAAAAGGAGGACTAACCGGCGCGAGCATGACCACTTTCTGGGGAGGCCGCTGAATCACTGGAGCCTGTTGGCTATGAGATGGCTTCCGTTCATTGTATGGAAATAGGGCTTAAGTGGTGATAATTGGCTTCTCGCAACACTATGCGGGATCCAGATTTTGCCTATGGGAGTAGGCCACTTGCATCGCAAACAGTTTGACGCCTACCGTGGTTCTCCCGCTGTTCACCGGCCTCGTTTCGCTCGAGCGAGAGCTTAACAAGAATGGAGAATCGCGGCCATTGTATTTTGCTTATATTGTTGCCAAAAGAAGGATTTGTTTGCACTCATTTCATGTACAACACTTAACATTGCAGCAGTTCATCAATCTGAGCTAGGTTCAAATCCATGTAGTAGAAGTCAATCCTTTACACATCGCACTGACCCATCTGTCATTTTATTTTCTATGCCCATGAAAAGAATGAACTGGAAAATATTCCTTTTACAGGATATTTCCAGTCTGTATCCTGTGTACCCAACAGATGTATTTTGTGTTGTGCTTCTAGGTGCGGCACACGGTATAGAAAACTGGCCATGACATTTTCTATGTCACTTCCTGCTGTAGATTTGGTATGGAAGTTCAAACTTGTGATGGATTCTGTTTAGTTAATGGAGCTTAATGCTATTGCCTACTTATCCACCTAACCCTCCTCCTCTTTCGTACCAACCCCTCCCCCTCCCCACTCGTTGCCCATATCCTCATCGTGTTTACCCTGCAATCTTTCCTTGATAGATTGTTTTTTAATCATTCTGTTCCCAGTTTTTCTCACTATTACAACAGAAGTCTGGTGTGATTTGCTCAAGTTCTTAGTACTGATTTACATCAATGAAATAAAATTGTTCACTAACAGTTCACTTTTAAAAAATATTTTTATTCTCCATTTTCACATTTTCTTCAGAATTTACACCCCACCAACAAACAGTAAACGGTAACGAATACAATGACAATCCCCCTACCAACAAAAACAATCCCATCCTCCCACCACCCCCCAAACAACGACCCACCTGACAATATAAGCATCAAATAAAACAAAACCCTCCCAAGGTGGAAAAAAAAAGAAAAAGGAATCAGGAATTGCCTATGAATGAAATGAAAAATACTTATTGTCACAAGTCGGCTTCAAATGAAGTTACTGTGAAAAGCCCCTAGTCGCCACATTCCGGCGCCTGTTCGGGGAGGCTGTTACGGGAATTGAACCGTGCTGCTGGCCTGCCTTCGTCTGCTTTCAAAGCGAGCGATTTAGCCCTGTGCTAAACAACCCCTAGTATGGTCACCATTGACATATATAGTCCACCACCAACGCCCCCCCCCCCCTAATATTCAATGCCATCCAATCCCCAAAAGAGTACCGTGGATGACACCCATGAATTGTAGACACCCCCCCAACCCCCCTCCCAGACTCCTCCCCTCCACTTCCTCTTGTAAACTCCCCCCCCCCCCCAACCTCGGTTCCTTCCCCCAACCTTTCACCCCGGCTAGACTCATCGAAACCTGCTCGACCAGGCTCCGATGGCCGCAGCCCCTCCTCCCACCTCACTCCCATTCACTGGCCAGCTTAAATCGGCCAGCATGAGGCCCCCGCCCAGGTCTCCTTCCCCCTTGCCTGGTCCTAGGAAAACCAAGAAATCCCCTTTTGCACACAACCCCAGCATCCAGCATACACACCCAAGCCCCAAAGAACCATCATTTCAAATGACAGTCCCGTCTCTTCCCTTGTCCAAATATATACAGCGTCGACTCATTTAGTACATACACCAACATGCAGCGAAAAAATAAAGTTCCATGAGGCTACATCGGTACATGGCCATTCCTCAATTCTGCCACAGTCCTTCTGCCTTTGCAATCCCCCTCCCCCAAAAGCTTCGCCAAAATCGTGGCAAAATACTCCGTCGGCCTCGGGCCTTCCACCCCTTCGGGCAGACATACAATCCTCAGATTCTGTCGCCTGGAACTGTTTTCCAGGTCTTCCATTTTGGCTCGCAGACCCTTGTTGGTCTCTCACCCTCCGCAACACCTTCCCCATCGAGGTGAGTTGATCACTGTGCTGCGATAATGCCTCTTCCACTTCCTTCAGTGTCTCATCTTGCTCCCGTACCTCCGCTGCTGTGCTTGATACCGCCGCCCTCACCGGGGCAATCGTCTCCTCCACCAGCACTTTCAATGCTGCCCCCATCTCCTTCTTCATCACTTCCATGTGTTTTGTGAACTGTTTTTCAAGTTCACAGCCATCACCTTGATCATTTCTTCTGCTGTGAGCGATGCGGCCTCCCCTGGTGTTGATTTGATTTGATTTGATTTATTATTGTCACATGTATTAGTATTGTTTCTTGCATGCTGTACAAACAATGCATACTGTATATAGGGAAGGAAGGAGAGACTGCAGAATATAATGTTACAGTTGTAGCAAGGTTATAGCAAGGTTCCAGCCTCCGCTTTCCTTACAGTTCCTGCGCTGACTTTTTCACTCCCCGGCGGACTTCCGTTAACCCCTTTTTCACGGTTGCTTTTCTCCAAAACTTGGACATTTCTCCTCCCTGTGCCTTCTTACGGCCTTTTCAGCCTCTGTTGTCCCCGGGGCCAGGCATTAAAACTCCGAAATTCTTATTCTCAAGCGGGAGCCCTCCAGTGTGTGGTTACCTCCCGCCCGCCGTCACCGGATGTCAACGGTTCACTTTCAATGGGATACAAGTCATACTCCCTTCAAACCACACGCAGTTTGTGACAAATCCTGTTCAAGGCTACAGCCCAGAAATAGGAAACGTGAAGGGCCTGTACTGCGCTGTAATGTTCTATGTTCTATGAACAGGAAGATCTCTGTTTTGACTAATGACCTGCTGTCATTTAGTTCGGGGTTTCTAATGTCTGCGTAAATAGAAATTGTGATAATGATCAGTCATTCCTTCAGTGCTTTTTATCTAGAAAATAGAGTAATTTGCACGTTAGTCAAATAACTTGCACAAAGAACCTCTATCACAAGCATTTTATCTGCTGGAGCAATAACAGACATTTACTTGTCATGTTCCCCCATTATGGGTCATTAGTTTATGGCAGATCTCTAAAGGCCACCACTCTACCCCTGAATAAGTAATAAACCACATTTGGCCTTGCCACTACATATAATTTGCAGTAAGCATTTGTATAAGATACCTGCTGGAGAATTTGTATCTGCTTTTGCTGTTTTTTGAAGTGAGTATGACACCAACTAATTTAATATGCTGCATTTATACCAGAGTCCTGTTGCCAAAACAATTGTACTGCTGTGTGGTTCCTGTGGTATGTTAAAGATAGTCAATGAGTATCTGCAGTTCTAATTTAAAAGTTCACGAGGAAACATGTGTCTCCTTTCTAAGTATAACATTTGTGAATTTTGGCCACACCTGACTCCTAAAATAAGGCTGCCTATTTTTATATTTCTCTCCACTCATTATGGTCCCCTCCAATTTGTATGTGTGTCATATGTGCACTACCTGAAGGCAGGTCCTCCTTGAGCCACTTTTCTAGGCAGTTTTTGTCAGTGGTGATTTGCTATTACTTTCAATAGTCCGGCAGGAGAAGGTGGCAGGTCCCAAGTCTACGTAAATCGGAATGGAAATCAAATCCACGCTGTTACTCTCAACCACATTCTAGCCATGTAGCCAACTGAGCCAACCGCCTACTATTGTGTTGTGTATTTCTATATATATACATGTCTGAAAGAGGCTTTATTTGCTGACACCACACAACTGCAGATAGAGGCGCACTCATTGCACATACTATTGCAGTTCCTATGATGTCACTGCCAGCAACCTCCCTGGTTTGGTGCACGTTAAATTCAGCTCAAAAAGGACACTATTTTCACTGGCCTAACACCGCTCCTCTCACTGACCACCCTGCTCTCGGCAGCTTGCCACCCCAATCACTGCCCCACTCCCAACCCTTCGCTGCCTCTCTCATCATTTTGTTGGCTGCCCACCATGTTCCCAACCCAATCCCTCACCACCCAACTCGCCACTCCTCTTCTGAGCTCTTGCTGCCTCGCTTGCAGTGGAGCAAAAGGAATTTGGAGCGGTGAAGTACCAAACGATTTGAAGCAGTATGGTGAGTGGGAGACAGGTCAGGTGATGAGGGATGGGTCGAGGTTCAACAGGCACACAACAATGATGTAAGCCAGGGTTATTCAAACTCAGTGTCGCGACCCGCGGGTGGGTGTCAGGAGGGTTGCGGAGTGATCAGTCGTGGCATTCCCGATTCGGGAGGAGCGCCCAACGGCGGTGACCAGGTTTTCGGTTGGGAATGCCGTCCGCGACTGCCAGCAACCGCAGCTTTTTGTCTCTCTCCGTCCGATTGGCACCCAAATTATCCAGTGGGTGATTAGCTTTCCTGATGTCACATCCGACGCCCATTGTTCCGCTGACCAATAGGAGGAGGTGGAGGCGGTGGGACTGTTGGAGCTCGGGGCCTGTAAAGGACACCGAGAGCGGCCAAGTGATGTTTGTGTGAAGGGTGAGAATGGTGGGTCACGATGCTGGTAGTCAGCACAACAAGTGGCTTCCACAAGTACTTTAATGCCTACACCATCACAGGGAGGAGGGATTATGTGATAGCTACAGGAACATGAATTGCTACAATTTGTTTGTACTTCAAACTGAGATCTAGGAAGAAGGCACCAGCAGTAATCACAGAAAATAAATGATTTGTGGTTCTCCTCTAGGGCAGGGTAAGTGGAATTTATGGACCAGCATGTGAAATTTGTGTCATGTCACTATAACGGTGTATTATAAGTTATCAGTCTTCACAAATAAAACTGGGACTTTGGGTGCTATTTTTTTTAAAAGAGAATGCCGTCCACATGCATACCCCCTCAGGCAGATACAGCAGTGCATAGGCCTGGTGCCCAGCCGGGCAGACTGCCATCTCCTGACGTCAACGTGCTGTTTAAGTACCATCTCCTCCTGACGTCAGCGCGCTGTCCCAGGACCAACTTTCTTCATAAAAACGGCAGAGTCTTCCCACCAGAAGTGACAGCAGAGAGCAGGTCATGCACCCGGTAGGCACACTGACGTCACGTGATCCGAACTTTGGCCGCAAAATCTTGTAACTGCCGGCAAGCAACAGGACTGTGTGAAGAACTGAAGATGGATCCCCTTGTAATAAGGAATAGAGGGCCAGTTGTGAGATTCAGATCTCACAACTGAATCTGCTGGAAAAAGCTTCTTAGGAGAGTCCACAGCAGGACAAGGCAGTGCTGGTATGAGTTCCAGGGCCTCTGATGAAGAAGCCATTAAGAAGAAGCTGAAATTTGAACAATGCGGTATAAAGATGATTTCTTGGGGTATGGCTTTGTTAATTGTTCAGTGCAGGTCAGGATGCAAAGCCCATATGTGTTAAATGCAGAAAAGTACTGGCAAATGAAAATTAAAACCCTCAAAACTTCAAAGGCATTTGAAGACTAAGCATGATGAGTTTGAGGACAAACCTCTTGATTTTTTTCAAAGGATGCAGCGAGAACTTAAATCATCAGCTGAAGTCCTCAGCAGAAATGTAACATTGAATGACAAAGCAAATGAGATCATGAGGATCAAGCAGGCTCACCTGTTGCATTAAAGGTAAGCGAAAATGGTGGGTCGCGAAGTTGAAGCAGTGTGGGTTGTGAAAGTCTGCTGGCGTGGGTGTGAAGGATGGCCGGTTGGTAAAAATGAGCCCCGGGCAAAAAAGTTTGAAAAACACAGATGTAAGCAGTAGGAGAAACTGCGTATGCATCAGCCTGTTCTCAGGATTTACATATAAAAGAAACAAACTTAACCACAAAACCTGACCAAAATAAGATGAATTACTGATTTGTTGTAAATCTATCCGGTCTTACCTGATCCCACATCTGGACACACATTCAACAGGACAGACCTTTTGGCCACCATAATCCCTCGTGGCGAGGTGCAATTCTAAAAAAGCCATGCTTCTTTTGACATCATGAGAGGGGTGGGGGAGTCGGTGGGGAGCAAATGATGCTGAGGAGAAGTGAGCAGAGCCAGCAGTACTAGATTGGGAATGGGGTCAGCAGAGCCGGGTGTGTGGGGGTAGAGCCAGGTTTCCTAAGGCAGATGAAAGCCACTTTTCTTTTGCTGCTTTATCACTTTCTCTACCCCCTTCCCCCCAACTCAACCAAGGAACCCTAGCTTTGGTTCGCCTACCCTTCCTCCTTGGTGGAATATACCCAGCCTCTACCTGGAACATCTCCTTAAAGATCACCCCTTGTACCATTTCAGTTCATCTCGAGTCCTTGGTTCCATTTTACACCGACTAGACACCCTCTGATCACATTGAAGTTAGCTGTCTTTCAATTTAGAAGTTCCATATTAGGTTGCTCCTTGCTTTTGTGTATTTCTAATCTAAACCTTACAACACGGTGATCCCCCATAGACACTTGGCGCACCTCATTCCCCTGCACCAGATCCAACAATGCTTCCTTCCTAGTTGGGCCAAGAACAAATCAAGGTAGTTCTCCTAGACATGTTTTAGAAATTCCTTTCCTTCCTTGCCCTATACTCTAACATTATCCCAATTGATATCACGGTAATTCAAGTCTCCTCTGTCTCCACTCTGCAGTTCTTGATTTCCATGCAGGTTTGCTTCTCCGTCTAAAACTCACTAGAGGCCTAGGATGTAAGCCACCTAGATGAGGGGACTTATACAATCCTAGCAACACCAGCCTTTCCATAACATTCTGCCTATCAATTTACACCCCATCCATTACCTGTCCTTTTTCTGCTTCGACCAATGCTTTGTCAGTATCCTATTCCTTCATAAACACCAATGTACAGTATTCATCATATACTCTAGCCTTGCCCTGTACCTCTATTCACCCTCCACGAGTCAGTTCATACCCTTGTTTTGCTTCTCAACCCAAACCAAATGGATTTTGTCCCTGTCCCTGAAAGACAACCTCCCTTTCCAACACCACAAAGTCTATCCAAACCAGTACTGCCAGCCCTCATCCCTTTTTCCCATTGTATATTTTCTGGACACGTTGTATGTGTGAATTTTAAACATCCAGTTCTCACCATTTTGAGCTACTTTTCTGTTATTGACACTCCATCATATTCTGACACCACTCTTTGTACTTGTAACTCAAGTTGTTAGATGGATTTAATTCCTTTCTATTACAATTTCAGTTGACACATGGTTCAATGGGGCAGTAATGTATAATCCATGATGAACAATGGCTTCTTTACCAGTTTTAATCTGATTTTGCACCATTAAGCCAGAGAACTACAAGGCCATGGCGCACTAAACCTTATCAGGGTTCAGAAAGATTCTTCTGTTTAGACTGGATTTTGCTGAGACTGCGCTTTCTAGAGACCTTCAACTTTTAAAATTATTATAAATTAATAATTTAAATAAAATCCCAGATGTTCCAATGCATTTATTAATTACATTAGTTCACTAATTATAACTTAATTGTGGTTCATCACTTCTGGAATCATACATTTTATGACTGTCTACTACTTAATATAGTAATTTGATCAATACATGTAGTTTATACAGAATATTAAAAAAGATTCTTCAGCTACGTGTTAACAGTAACATAGCTTCCTTGACCTTTGTTGCTCGTTTAAGCCTTAGTTTAATTGCTCTTATTCTGTCACCTTTGCTCTTGAGTCACCAGGTATCTTTCTGATACCGCCACGTGGTTCAATTCCGAGTAATGATTAATAATCCAACACACCGCTTAGTAAGAGTTAAATCAACGCTCATTTATTATATACAGCAATTAATACTTATACATTAATTCTACTTCTAAGCTACTTCCTACAACTAACAGGCCAATACTTAACTTTGGACATGGCCCACCAGGTCAGGGAAACGAATGGCCTTTCGAATGGGTTCTGAGCCTGCGGGATTCAAAAGCTGGTACAGGTCGATAGCCAGGAGTGCCTATCTGGTAGCGATCGTTGGAGTAAAACTTACATTCTCTTGCAGAAGGGTCACGAAGGGTGCGGAGAGGAGAAGAAGGGCCAAGTTCTTATAGTCCCCAGGGGCTTCCCGCCTCTCGGGGCGGACCTTGTACCTGGTTCCAAGTGATTGGACTTGGTCCCAATCACTTGGTTCGATATTCTCCAATACTGGAGCGATTCCTTGATCAAAGGATTGGTCGTTTGCCTTTCTTTTTGTCAGCTCCTGCTGGCGCCGAAAGGCCTGGGTCGGCTTTGTGTGTCTATTTTGTATCGATTGTTCCCGGGGATTGCTGCTTAGTATGCAGATGGCTAGGGTGTTGTTATGTTGATGGCTGCAGGTATCGGTTTGGTCTGGCTTCTCCAGAGGCGAATACACTTTTACCTGCAGCTGTCTGTTTGAGTCCTGTTGGCTGATTTTCCCATCAGTCTCTTCCGTTCGCCATTTTAGATCGGGGTTTGGCCATTCTAATCGGGAGTCAGCCATTTTACATGGCTACATACCCTCCTTGTGATCCTAACACGAAGCGTGAAGGATCGCATCAATTTGTTACTTTCCATTCCCTGACCGGGGGGGGGCACCTCCTACATGGCCTCTGTTCTGACCATAGCAATGCACAAAAAATTTTAACTAACAATTCTAAGGGCGCTATGTCAGACAGGGACATGCATTACAAAATAACAAACTTGGAACCTCTAACTTATCCTTAGTACACTACACTCGCTAAACATTTCATTATCCTACCTTCCTCAAGCATACAACAAAATCACATCATTCCATAATCTTTCCGGGCTTGGCAATCAAGCTCAGGATCATACAATGTTTTTCATGAAAAGTTTTGTACATCTCTTTATTCACAGCAACAAACGCAAGTGAATGCACTTTATTATTTCATTATAGATCGCGGGGGTCTGGTCGAAACCGAATATAGGGGATCTGATCCTATATACCGGGGTTCGAGCGCGGTAGGCTCTCCTTCTCCATTTACGTAGGCGCATAGTCTGCACTACACAGCAGAGTATCGCCAACGCTAACAGTGTTTCGATCACGTAGGACAGGGAGTACCAGGTTATAAACCTGGCACACCAGGATGATGCAGTGTCACTGGTGACTGGGCTCTGAGTACTGCGGGGCAGTGAAACATTAACGGCTGGGAGGTTTGAAGTCATGGGATTCACACGCATCCAAAAGTAAAATGTTGATCACGATGAAGGAAGTCCTCATGGCTGTCCTCTTTCCTTTTCTTTCTTTGTGTTCTCTTTATTTTCTCCGGTCCTGGAGCTTCTGGAGTTCTGTAGAAACAAGCATAGTATCTGTAACTATCTTTGTTTAATATCCGGTATGCTAGTGTGTCTGTCCTTCGGTGCCAATTATTCCCTTATAATTGGTCACTATGTGTGACTCCCCCATTTTTTTTTCAAAACAAATTTTAGGACACGGCACACTTCCCAATCATGAACCAGTGCTGATTTATCATCCAAATGTTCCAAGATGTAAATAGCAGATGGCGGCAACCTAAAGGTTACCTAAACAAACAAAAACGTTTTGAAATGAAAAAATGTCAAATGAGGTGCGTATGGGCCGCGACGTGTAAGATTGGGATGGAGTCCCTGGGTAGGACAGCTACCAATGCCGTATCTCCCCTACCCGAGCGTGATTGACCAGCGGGGGGGTCCCCAGGCTGTTTCTCCACTGCCTGAGCAACCGACAAGAACGTGCAAAAATGTAGTCATCGTGGTGGGGCTGCCATAGTGGTTCTGTCCGTCGAACCAGAAGGGCAGTTACGATCAGGCGTCTGATACCCGAACAAGTATCAGCTGAAAAGCTAGTTCCACTGAACAAGCATGTGGTCTGTTGACAGGTATCTGCAGATAAGCTAGTTCCGCTGAACAAGCATGTGGAAAAATTCTCCTGTCGGACAAACAACATTAAACAAACTCACTAACAACATAAAACATTCTGCAGGTTCCATCAGGAAGGACAACACTTTTCCCAAGCGTCTCCTTTAAAACATCATGTGGACACCTCAGTTCTCGGTTGCGAACAGGGTCACAAAGGGGTTGGCGGTTTGGGAGTCAGACCCAAGGTCGTCACCTTCTCCCGGGTGCCAAATCCTGGAGTGGATTAGGGCTGAAAGGGCTGCTTGGTGTGAGTTGGGGTTGCTCTCGTCGTTGCGGACGAGTCTGTAGGAGTTGTCGCGGTGCCAATAATTTGTGTCGAGTTGTGTGGGGACAAAGTCGGGGTCGTCAGTGTGGTTCGGTGGCCGGTGGTGGGGTTTATTTAGAAAAGTGATCAGGAAGGGATCACTTGGATCGTAGTCGGAGTCGCTGGGTGTGGGTCCGGTTGCATGGGGATAGTAGGGAGGCGTGCTGTGGCTATCGTCGCTGTCTCTGCTGCTGCAGTCTGTGGGCGTTCCGGGGCGGAGTGTATATTTCGGGGGTGGAGTCGAGGTCGAGTCCGTGGCTGGGCTGGACGTGGTGGGGGTTGGTCGGGTTACGTTGGCTGTGGGCGGGGTGTGGTCTGCTGCATCAAGCATGATGTGGTGTGCGTGGTTCGACTGTGTTCCATAAACCTTCAACTGGTTTATATGAAACCACGCAGTCTTACCATTGGGGTACTTTATTTTGTAAACGGATGGGCTTACTTTATCCGCAATGGAATACGGACCCGAGTATTTTGGTGACAGGAATGTGCTGGGGTTATACACGGACAGCATCACTTGCTGGCCAATATCATACTCCGTTGCATGCACTGCCTTATCGAAACAAGCCTTGCTCTGTTTCTTTTTGGTGCCTAACTTTACTGCAGCTGCTAACTGAGCCGTTTTTACATTTGCAACTAATTGCTCCACGGCTTTCTCGTGTGTGACGGCCGTTACTTCAGGGCTGGTCAGATCTAAACCTAACAAGTATTCTGTCCCTTTCATGGGGCGTCCGGTCATAAGAGTGTGTGGGGTGTAACCTGTGGAGGTGGAAACAGTGTTATGCAAAAACATCAGCGCAAAAGGGAGGACTGAGTCCCAAGTGGTGGTGTTCTGCTGGACCATTTTTCTGAGGGTGGTTTTTAGGGTCCGATTCATGCGCTCCACGATACCACTCGACTGTGGCTGGTATGCAATGTGGAATTTTTGGGTGATGCCAAATATCGTGAGGACGTTCTGCATGACACGTCCCGTAAAATGAGAACCTTGGTCCGATTCAATGCTGCGGGGGAGTCCCCATCTTGTAAAGATGTGGTGGGTTAGGATCTTGGCTGTGGTTTTTGCAGTGTTTGTGCGGGCTGGAAATGCTTCCACCCATTTTGTAAATGTGTCTATGACCACAAGTATATATTTATAGCCATTCCTGCCAGGGGGCAATGGACCTATAAAATCAATCTGGAGGTTAGTCCAGGGGCCGTTAATGGGTCGGGTGTGGCTGAGTTGGGCCTTTTTGGCATATCTGTCGGGGTTATTCTGCGCACAGATAAGGCAATTTTCAATGTAATGGCTTATATCTTCCTTTAGATTTGGCCACCAACAAAGCTGTTTGAGATGGGCTGTAGTGGGATCGATTCCCTGGTGTCCATGACCGTCATGGAACAAACAAATCAATTGGTTCCTGTCCTGTTCAGGAACTACATAAAGGGTGTCCTTTAACACCACACCATCATGTGTGGTCAGTGCATTTCTGAACCTCTCGTAGGAGGCTGGAAACTTCCCTTTCACAATCTCCGCGAGATTGCTGTCCTGCTTCTGGGCCTCTACTAGATCCTCTATTCTAGTCTGTGTGACCTGAACTGCACTCACTGGCGCGCTTTCGGGGGGTTTCTAAAAATACCCCTGTCTGGAACCTGCCTTAGCCAGTGCGTCAGCTTTTACATTTCCGGGGGGGAGGAATGATGGTGGCTGCGGACTTTTATGATCCCAAAAGTCCTGGGCTTTCACTAAAATATGGCGGAGTAATGGGGCTGAGGGGAGGGGTTTCCCATCTGCGGAAAGAAATCCTCTTGCTTCCCACAGGGGCAGAAATTCTGTCAGGCTGTTACAGATATAGAGGTTGTCCGAGTATATGTCTGCTGGGCTGGGGAAGGAATCTGGGTGCTCTACTATATATGCAATGGCCGCAAGCTCTGCTGCCTGCGCGCCCAAGTGTCCGGTTAGTTTTAACACTATTTCCTCGAGGGCGCGTCCCTGCGCGTCCTCAACATAGATCCCGCAACCTGTTATGCGCTGCCCATCTAAGACTGTGGAAGATCCATCCACATAAATCTTAATGGGCTCACACGTGTCTGTGTGTGGGTGGGCTCTGAGATGAATTTCCTTTCTGCGGGGTGTTTTAGCTATAAAGGAGCCTGTGTTGTGATGTGGAGAGATGATCTCACATTCATGGGGGGTTCCGGGGGACTGTAAATTGTCGGCTAAGAAGGTGTGTGTCTTTGTCCGTTTTACTGTGATGTCCCGTCCCTGCAAGAGAAGGGTCCATCTGGCTGCTCTTATTTGACTGACGGTACCGTCCTTGAGTCGTCCGTCCAGTAAAGGTTGGGTGGGGGTGTGTTCGGTCAGAATTGTGATGGGGTTCAGTCCGGTAATATATGAAAAGTACTGGACTGCCCAGAAAACTGCGAGCAGATGCCTCTCACAGGCTGAAAATCCCTGCTCCACAGCATCTAAAAGTCGGGAGGCATAAGCTACGGGTCTTAACTGGTTGTGCCGTTCCTGGAGGAGCACGGCTGAAAGGGTGCGGTCTGTGGTCACTACCTCTATGGCGTAAGGGGAAAGCGGGGCTGGAACTTGTCGTGCAGGGGCGGCTATGAATGCTGTTTTAAAGAGTCCACAGCATCCGTATGCTGCGGAAGCCATTCCCAGGGGGCTCCCTTCTTTAGGAGGTCTGAGAGGGGCGCTGCCTTGCTGGCGAAACCGTCAATGTGGTTTCGGCAGTAGCCAACCAGTCCTAAAAACAACCGGAGGGCTGAAATGTTCTGGGGAAGGGGCAATTTAGCAATCGAGTCAATTCTTTTATGCTCGATCTCGCGTTTACCGTGCGTGATAATTGTTCCAAAATATACCACTTTTTCTTCCAAAATCTGGGCCTTTTTGGGGTTGACTTTACAACCAATTGTATGTAATAGTTCCAGGAGTTCGGACAGAAGCTCAAAGTGCTCTTCCTTAGTGTCTGTCTGCAGTAGTAGATCATCTACATACTGTACCAGACATTCGAGGCGAGAGAATTTCGCTAATCCATTTGCCAGCTGTCGGTGGAAAATGGAGGGGGAGTTGTGGAATCCTTGTGGCAGGCATGTCCACGTGTACTTTAAAGGTGAAGGCAAGTTTGTACTGGCACGCCTTTGCCAATGGAATGGACCAGAATCCATTACTGATGTCCAAAACCATGAAGTAGCGGGAATTGAGTCCCTGCTTGAGCATGGTCTCGGGACTTGTTGCTACGATGGGGGCTGCTGCGGGGGTGACTTTGTTGAGATCCCGATAATTAATGGTCAGTCGCCTTGATCCATCGGGCTTTCTCACTGGCCAAATCGGGGCATTATTAGTGGAGGCTACTGATCTAAGTATGCCCTGCTCTAATAAGCTCTCTATAACTTTTAGGATTTCTCCCTCTGCCTCTAGGGGAAATCCGTACTGTTTCTGGGGTCTAGGGTCAGGTCCTTGTTACTTGTACGGAGCCAGTCATCCGTCCACAGTCGTGCTTGTGGGTCGCGAATGCTGCCCTGTTCTTTTGCAGGACTGCCCTAACCTGCTTGTCCATGCTAAGTGTGGTGGGGTTGAACCAAAATTCGCTTACTGCGCTACTTTTGTTCATGTATTCCCCTATGTTGAGTGTTGCGGGGGCTCTAGCCGATTTCGCCATCTTCCAGACACACTGGTTGACTGGATCGAATGATAGGTGGTGGGAATTCATAAAATCAATTCCCAGAATGTGTTCTGCTGTGTGGGGCAGGTCGACGAAAACTACGGGGTGTTTGGTGGTGATGGTTCCTATTTGAATGGGTACAGGGGCTGTGATGTGTCCCTGCTGTGAGTGGCCTGTAAAGCCGCTGAGGGTGATAGTGGCTGTAGTGGGCCGCGTGTCTTTTTCAAATAGGGTGGAGGAATTTATGGTGGTGCGGGACCCTCCTGTGTCCCAAAAAAATACGATAGGCTGTCCCCGAATTTTCGTTGCGACTACGGGTCGTCCTGACCTATCCCAAAGGGTGTCGCAGACTCAACTGGGGGAGCCCGTACACCGTCAGTCCGTTCCGGTAAAGTCCGTCTGATCCGAACGGGCGCTAACGCTATGGATGGGCTCTGTCTTTTTCTTAATCAGAGTGCCTGTCTGTTGGGCTCTCTGTGGCTTTTTGGGGCCATTGCACACTTTCGCAAAATGTCCCAACTGTCCGCAGTTGTAACACTCTAGTGACTTGGGTGGGGGGCTGTTCTTTCCCTCATTTACCCAGGCGGGGTTGTGATGTGTTGCTTTTACTGCCTGCATGTCTGCGGCGGCTTGCTTTTCTTCGGTGTTTTTAGCTGTGGGTTTACTCTGAACAGATTGCTCCCAAACGCGGGACAATCTTTTAACTACCCACTTCTCGTTATGGGCCTCTTCTGAGGGATCATAACTAGCACAGGCATTCTGTCCTGCATCTGTGGCATGGGAGATAAGGGTGCGGGTCCATTTGGCCATGTTGTCTGGGGACAAATGGGCACGGTCTACGTCTCCAAAAACGGCTGCGAAGTGAATCCACAGGCGTCCTGCGAACGCTGTGGGGTGCTCAGATTTCTTCTGCCTACATTTATTGAGGCCATCTACGGGGTCACCCCGGTTATACCCGATCGCATCCAGGATCGCGGTGTGCATTTCTGCAAGGGTGCCTCCCCCTACATTCTGTGGGTCGGGAAGGGCTGCTGCTACCGATGGATCTAAACTTAGAACCATGAGTTTTACATGCTCTCTCTCATCCAGGCCGTACATGTTCGTCTGATGTCTAACTGTGGCAAAGAAATGGTGGGGGTCTGCAGCGGGGAGGAACGGTGTGATCTTTGCACACGCGGCCAGTAATTGGGTCACTGTTAAGGGGGTGGAATATAGAAATTCCGCCTCGTCCGATGTGGCTGTGCGGTGGGTGGTTATAGGGTTCATTGGAGCCTGAACTACCTGCTGTGTGGGGGGTTTGGGGTGCTTTTCACCTTTGGGGCTTTCTCTGCGCACATGTTCCCTGAACATATCTCTGCGCTGTTTCTTGTAACTCTTCCCAATCTGGGCCGTCTTCCTGGTCTAACTTTTCCCCAAAGGTTTCCTGAAAACCTTTCTGAACAGAAAGCAGTGACTGCAGCTCTGCAATCTGCTTCCGGCACTTTGCATGATCTATGATGCTCTGTCTTTGTTATGTGGTGGCAGCGTGGAGTGCTCTCAAGGCTGCCATGAGATCACTACATTGTTTCTGTAGCGTCTCCACCTGCTTTTCTGTCTCTTTCCTTACCAGGACTGCATGTTGCGTGTCCTGATAGGCCTTTTCATACTGTGATTGGAAACTGCTTAAATGCGCCAGACAAGACTGGTGACCCCGTTTGGCGTCAGCCACCTCTTCATCCTTTGCTGCCAATTTCCTCCTTAACTCTAAATTCTCTTTCTCAACCTCGCTTACATCGACTTTACTCATCCGATGTATGCCCTCTACTTCTTTGCAGAGCGTCTTGACGACCTCCTCTGTGCCTTGCAATTGTGCCAAACAGGACACGATTGCCATCGGCTTGCGAGCTTTCGCTGAGCTCTTTTTATGTATCTCACTCGTGTTCTCCCACCAAGTATGCCCTATACATCTGGGACCTGATTCGTCATTATCGCAGAAATCATTCCACAGGAGCCATCCTTTGCCCTTGAGATATTTCCAGATTTCCTCCTCCCAAATGGGACACTGTCCCACTCTACTGCTGCTGGTTGCTGCGACCGCAAATTCCTCAGGGTTCATGAGGCGCTGCATTGCCTGCATGGCCATCTTTCCTATCCGCTTGCTTCGTTTAAATTTGGAACAGGGGGCTAAGGCGGTGTCGTAAATGCGGGTACGGCTTGCGCTAATTTCCGAAAATACAGACATCCGACAATTTTGACTCAACAAAAATCTATCAGTTTTACCTTATAGCCCTGTTAGTTACGCATGCACACACACACTTCCGAATTACGACTATTAATCAGAACTGCTTGAACACTTGTGGGGTTTTTTTTCCAATTGGATTCTAATTCAAACTTTCTTGGGCTCTCCCGGAGTGGTTTTCCACTTCTAGATCGGGTCCCATCAGAGTCGCCAAAATGTTGCTCGTTTTAGCCTTAGTTTAATTGCTCTTATTCTGTCACCTTTGCTCTTGAGTCGCCAGGTATCTTTCTGATACCGCCACGTGGTTCAAGTCCGAGTAATGATTAATAATCCAACACAACGCTTAGTAAGAGTTAAATCAACGCTCATTTATTATATACAGCAATTAATACTTATACATTAATTCTACTTCTAAGCTACTTCCTACAACTAACAGGCCAATACTTAACTTTGGAAATGGCCCACCAGGTCAGGGAAACGAATGGCCTTTCGAATGGGTTCTGAGCCTGCGGGATTCAAAAGCTGGTACAGGTCGATAGTCAGGAGTGCCTATCTAGTAGCGATCGTTGGAGTAAAACTTACGTTCTCTTGCAGAAGGGTCTCGAAGGGTGCGGAGAGGAGAAGAAGGGCCGAGTTGAACTTGGCCCCTATTCTTATAGTCCCCAGGGGCTTCCCGCCTCTCGGGGCGGACCTTGTACCTGGTTCCAAGTGATTGGACTTGGTCCCAATCACTTGGTTCAATATTCTCCAATACTGGAGCGATTCCTTGATCGAGGGGTGGTCGTTTACCTCTCTTTGTGTCAGCTCCTGCTGGCGCCAAAAGGTCTGGATCGGCTTTGTGTGTCTATTTTGTATCGATTGTTCCCGGGGATTGCTGCTTAGTATGCAGATGGCTAGGGTGTTGTTATGTTGATGGCTGCAGGTATCGGTTTGGTCTGGCTTCTCCAGAGGCAAATACACTTTTACCTGCAGCTGTCTGTTTGAGTCCTGTTGGCTGATTTTCCCATCAGCCTCTTCCGTTCGCCATTTTAGATCGGGGTTTGGCCATTCTAATCGGGAGTCAGACATTTTACATGGCTACACCTTGTTAGTTATTCCAGCTTTCACAGCCATGCAGTTTTATTTATAATGTTATGGAAAAA
Source organism: Scyliorhinus torazame (assembly GCF_047496885.1). NCBI lineage: Eukaryota > Metazoa > Chordata > Chondrichthyes > Carcharhiniformes > Scyliorhinidae > Scyliorhinus > Scyliorhinus torazame. Next base: position 134,876,949 of record NC_092712.1, read on the forward strand.
AAGTGACACTTTAATTTTAAAAGCAGAATGGGAATTGGGCAATTTATTTTGAAAAAGGTGGAGTCAGGAAGGCAAGCAACCTCTCTTCCCTTCGTTTCTGTCAAATTATATGAAACTGCTTATCTGGTCAGCACATTAAAATGGAAATAGCCTCTTGGAACCTTCCATTGAGAAACCATTAAAAATGCAGAAGGTTTCGCTTGTGGATTTAACAGCCGCTATCCTCCAAATACCTGCAAAAACTAATGCCCACTGACCCTCCAGACTCGGGGCCGTATAATGAAATTTCACAGAATATGTTTGAGGTAAAAATCATTCTATCGCAAACAGATGAAAATGTCTAAGATTCAGACACCACTGTGTCACTGCTTACGTCACCAGGGACACGTCACTGTGTGCACAGTGGGAACACCCATCAAGTGACAAACCAGTTTGTGATAAGAAACATTTATTCAGATTTTTCTTAACGCAGCCTGATGGCTATCATTCTGGGAGAGAGACGAAATTCCACCTTACAAGGGTGAAAACCTGCTCAGAGTCCACCAACAGGCAGAGAAATAGGGCAAGCCATTTACCTCCCAATTTGAAGATCCAAGCCAGATATTCATGGCAGTGGTTCAACAGAACCTCAATGGGAGCGAAGCAGAGGTCTGCTGTTGCAAGTAGTGCGCCACTATGAATTTGTCACCAGAAATGTCCAACTTCCAGTGAACCAAAAGAGAATCCTCAGACCTGCAACCTTTCAAGCTTCCATCTCAACATTAGAGACTAAAGTACTTTTTGGACTTTTTAAGAACCCAAATGCATGCTCGCTCTTTTGTAACAGCCATTTTCTGTGTCCTGTTTGCGTGTGTGAGAGGATGCTGTTGTGAATACATTTTGGATGTTGAGAAATAAGACATTTACTCTTTATTTAAAATTTTATGAGTAAACCTGTCTTGTGTTTGCTCTTAAGAGATACCGTACTCAAGGTGTTAAAACTCTTAGGGCGGGATTCTCCGGAAAAATTTCCAACTGAGCTAGCGAGTGGGAATTGCCGCAGGTTTCTCAACGCTCAGCCCAGCAAGGCCGGCAATGCTAGTCAACGTTAATTGGTTCACTTAACGAGGCCTCCGGGCTTCTCGCTGCAAATGACAACTCGCCAGCTGATTCGCCGGGACCGCGCTCGCCAGCCCCCCGCTAACAAGGTCGAGCAGTACTTAAGCTGTACTTGTGCTTGGCCAACCCCAGCCAGCTCGCAATAATGGTGCCAAGAAGACCAGCTCCAAGATTCGGGGAAGCTGACTTGGGCATACGGTGGAGGCCAGGAGGAATCTCCGCTTCTCCTGGGGGTCCCGGAGGATGAGCCACAAGGCAGCCAGTGCTGCCTGGGACAAAGGTGGTTCCCACCCCCCTACCCAGAATACCCTGCCCACGTACTCCCGACCGCAGAAGGTCCCCTTCACCAGGCCCCAGACACTGTACCCAGACACCCGCTCAAACGTCAACCGGACCGCATGCTGGCCCCTCCCCGTAGCACTCACTCATCCTCCGGCCATGGACATGTCCCCCAGAGCTGTGTCCCATTCCCTGGATGTTCGAATGCTGGCTGCTGCGTGTGTGGTGTTGCCGCCTGCGGTGTTCAGCTACACTGTCCAGGCAAAGGGGTCTGATTGGGATGCGAGGCAATGACTCCCACATGCTACATGACCCGCTCATCCACGGGAACACACTTAGGTTGTGTGAAGTGCTCACTTAATCACAGTTGCCAATACCCTAGAGCCTATAGCCTTCAGCTGAATGGCTAGAGGCCTTGGCAATCGGTGGAGGTTATGCATGGTTGGTGAGGCAGACGAGCAGGGACAAAGGTTGCTCCTGGAACGAGTACCCATGATCCAGGGATTGCCTCCCAGTGCGCCCCCCCCCCCCCCCCCCACCCTCTCATGGCGGCTCACCACAGCGGAGGTTCCCCCAGCCGAGGGTCCCCCACCACCCGCCGAGCACGGGGCAACAAGCCCAGCGCCCCCGGGTTCTTTGTCTATGAGGAAAGATGGCTACTCACCACCTCAGCTCCCCACAGAAGCCCTTCTGCCAGGTTCATGTTTTTAAAAAGGAGTACTAATCGGCGTCAGCGTGACCGCTTGCTGGGGAGGCCGCTGAATGACAGGAGGTCATTGGATAATTGGTTTCTTGGCATCCTGCGGTGAAATCCCGATTTCGCCTGCGGGAGTGGGCTAGTTGCATTGAAAACTGTTTGACGCCTGGCGTGGATCTCGTTTTTGTCTCTCGCGCTATTCACTGGTCTCGTTTCACTTGAGCGCGAGTGTAACGAGGCCAGAAGACTGTGCCCTTACTCTTTAAAGCACATCCTGTTGCAGTCAGTCAAGAGGTGGAAAAAGGAGGAACCATCCTACCTACCATCTTTCCCCTGTCCTGGACACAGTAAATATAATATAAACATGATCAAGTTAAATAACTACCCAAGTTGACTTTCATTAGTCTGTTCCTATCAATCATTGTACTACATCCTTTCCTAGTGCTATATAACACTCACTCCCTTATGCCCCTGATTCCTCTTTTCTACTTCTAAATGCTGATGTCCATCTTGCTGCCAATTTAGTTTAAATGGTCCTCAACCGCAAGAGTGAACCTTCATTCTGGGACTTCGGTCCCGGGTGTATTGTGGTGCAACCTAGCCTTTTCAAATACGTACCTCTTACCTCAGAACTTGTCCCAATAGCTCAATAAATGGAATCCTTCTTCCTGTATCATCTTCAAGCCATGCATTGATCCTCCCAATCTTTCTATTTCTACTATCACTATCACATGGCAGAGAGAGATATCCAGAGACTACTACCTTTTGAAGTCCTGCTTTTTAACTTCCAACCCCTGCTCCATGGGACCTCAAACCTGCCTTTTCTGTGTCATTGGTGCTGATGTGTGCCACAATTTATGACTCACTGTCCTGAAGAATATTCTGCAACTTCTCCATGATGTCCTTTACCCTCGCATCAGAAGGGCAACACACCATGTGGGGCTCTCAATGGCAGTTACAGAAATGTCTTCCCCAACAATGGAATGTCCTGTTCCGGGTGCGGCGATGACCAGCTAGGTCGCACGTTTCGGCAGCTCCCGGTGGAACGGACTTTTGGGCTCTTTTTGATAGGAGCCCCAACGGCAATTTTAACGGCAAAAAACACGTGCTGTAATCCAGAAGGGAATCCCCCCCCCCGGACACGGATGGAAAAAAGAGAGGAAAGTGGCCGGATTGCGGTGGATCCTCTAGAGCAGCGGCCAGGAAGGCAGGCACAAAGCAAGATGGCGTCGGAAGGAGGCAATTTAATATGGGGCCCTGACCAACAAGAGTTCCTGCGGCGTTGCGTGGAAGAACTCAAAAAGGAGATGAAGAAGGAGCTGTTGGCCCCGATATTACAAGCGATTGAGGGGCTAAAGGAGGAGCAAAAGACCCAGGAACAGGAGCTTCGGGTCGTGAAGGCAAAGGCTGCTGAGAATGAGGACGACATACAGGGCCTGGTGGTGAAAACGGAGATGCACGAGGCACAACACAAAAGGTGTGTGGAAAGGCTGGAGGTGCTGGAGAATAATGCGAGGAGGAAGAATTTTAAGGATTCTTGGTCTTCCCGAAGGTGTAGAAGGTGCGGACGTCAGGGCATATGTGAGCACGATGCTGCACTCGTTAATGGGATCGGAGGCCCCGACGGGTCCGCTGGAGGTGGAGGGAGCCTATCGAGTTATGGCGCGAAGACCGAGGACTGGAGAAATTCCTCGAGCCATAGTGGTGAGATTTCTCCGATATAAGGACAGAGAGATGGTCCTCAGATGGGCAAAGAAAACTCGGAGCAGTAGGTGGGAGAACGCGGTGATCCGCGTATATCAAGACTGGAGTGCGGAGGTGGCGAGAAGGAGGGCGAGCTTTAATCGGGCCAAGGCGGTGCTGCACAAACGGAAGATTAAATTTGGAATGCTGCAACCGGCAAGACTGGGGGTCACACATCAAGGGAAACACCACTACTTCGAAACGGCAGGTGAGGCGTGGACATTTATTGTCGAGGAGAAACTGGAGTGAGCGGGCCAGAAAAAGAACGTTTGGGACAAAGTGGGGGGGTGAATATGTGGGATGAAGGGGGGAAAAGAGGGAAGAGATGACTTCCCAAGTTGTTAATCCTGCGACCATGTAACTTTTCTCTCTTCCCCATGTCGTGGGGGAGGGCGGGGGAGGGAGGATGAGGAGCTGAGGGCGCCGGCCGTTGGGGGCAGGGCCAAAAGGGAAGCGCGGGCTTTGTTCCCGCGCTATGGTAATCACGGCGGGAACAGGGAAGCAGGAAAGAGGGGGCCTCGCACAGTGTGAGCCGAGGTCACGGGGGGAAGCCGAGGTCGGCCAGAGTTTGCTGACTTCTGGGAGCAACATGGGGGGTGCAATTACGCTAGTTTGGGATCTTGCGGGGTGGGGGGGTTAACTGGGTTGCTGCTGCTGGGGAGAAGGGGGAGCTGGTATGGGGGGGGGTGCGCCGCTTGGGGGAGATACGGCTACGTGGGAACCGGGTGAGGAGCTGGATTGAAAAAGGAGATGGCTAGTCGTCAAGGGGGGGAGGCGGTAAAGAGCCCCCCAACCCGGTTGATCACATGGAATGTGAGAGGGCTGAACGGGCCGATTAAGAGGGCACGGGTACTCGCACACCTAAAGAAACTTAAGGCAGATGTGGTTATGCTTCAGGAGACGCATCTGAAGCTGATAGACCAGGTCAGACTACGCAAAGGAAGGGTGGGGCAGGTGTTTCATTCGGGGCTAGACGCAAAAAACAGAGGGGTGGCCATACTAGTGGGGAAGCGGGTAATGTTTGAGGCAAAGACTATAGTGGCGGATAGTGGGGGGCAGATACGTGATGGTGAGTGGCAAATTGCAAGGGGAGGCGGTGGCATTGGTGAACGTGTATGCCCCGAACTGGGATGATGCCAACTTTATGAGGCGTATGTTAGGACGAATCCCGGACCTAGAAGTGGGGAAGTTGGTAATGGGTGGAGATTTTAATACGGTGCTGGACCCAGGGCTGGACAGATCGAGGTCCAGGACCGGAAGGAGGCCGGCTTCAGCTAGGGTGCTTAAGGACTTTATGGAGCAGATGGGAGGAGTAGACCCCTGGAGATTTAGTAGACCTAGGAGTAAGGAGTTTTCGTTTTTCTCCTATGTCCACAAAGTTTATTCACGAATAGATTTTTTTGTTTTGGGAAGGGCACTGATCCCAAAGGTGACGGGGACGGAGTACACGGCTATAGCCATTTCGGATCATGCTCCACATTGGGTGGACCTGGAGATAGGGGAAGAAAAACAACAGCGTCCACCCTGGAGAATGGACATGGGATTATTGGCAGATGAGGGGGTGTGTTTAAGGGTGAGAGGGTGTATTGAAAGGTACTTGGAACTCAATGATAATGGGGAGGTACAGGTGGGAGTGGTCTGGGAGGCGCTGAAGGCAGTGGTTAGAGGGGAGCTGATATCTATTAGGGCACATAAAGGAAAGCAGGAGGGTAGGGAAAGGGAGCGGTTGTTGAAAGAACTTCTGAGGGTGGACAGACAATATGCGGAGGCACCGGAGGAGGGACTGTACAGGGAAAGGCAAAGGATACATGTAGAATTTGACTTGTTGACTACAGGTAATGCAGAGGCACAATGGAGGAAGGCACAGAGTGTGCAGTACGAATACGGGGAGAAGGCGAGCAGGTTGCTGGCCCACCAACTGAGGAAAAGGGGAGCAGCGAGGGAGATAGGGGGGGTGAGAGATGAGGAGGGAGAGATGGAGCGGGGAGCGGAGAGAGTGAATGGAGTGTTCAAGGCATTTTACGAAAGATTATATGAAGCTCAGCCCCCGGATGGGAAGGAGAGAATGATGTGCTTTCTGGATCAGCTGGAATTTCCTAAGGTGGAGGAGCAGGAGAGGGTGGGACTGGGAGCACAGATTGAGACGGAGGAAGTGGTGAAAGGGATTGGGAGCATGCAGGCGGGGAAGGCCCCGGGACCAGACGGATTCCCAGTTGAATTCTATAGGAAATATATGGACTTGCTGGCCCCGCTACTGATGAGAACCTTTAATGAGGCGAGGGAAAGGGGGCAGCTGCCCCCGACTATGTCAGAGGCAACGATATCGCTCCTCCTAAAGAAGGAAAAAGACCCGCTGCAATGCGGGTCCTACAGGCCCATTTCCCTTCTGAATGTGGACGCTAAGATTCTGGCCAAGGTAATGGCAATGAGGATAGAGGATTGTGTCCCGGGGGTGGTTCATGAGGACCAAACTGGGTTTGTGAAGGGGAGACAGCTGAATACAAATATACGGAGGCTGCTAGGGGTAATGATGATGCCCCCACCAGAGGGGGAAGCGGAGATAGTGGTGGCGATGGATGCCGAGAAAGCATTTGATAGAGTGGAGTGGGATTATTTGTGGGAGGTGCTGAGGAGATTTGGTTTTGGGGATGGGTATATCAGGTGGGCACAGTTGCTGTATAGGGCCCCGATGGCGAGCGTGGTCACGAATGGACGGGGGTCTGACTATTTTCGGCTCCATAGAGGGACGAGGCAGGGATGTCCTCTGTCCCCGTTATTGTTTGCACTGGCGATTGAACCCCTGGCCATAGCATTGAGGGGTTCCAGGAAGTGGAGGGGAGTACTCAGGGGGGGAGAAGAACACCGGGTATCTCTGTATGCGGATGATTTGTTGCTATATGTGGCGGACCCAGCGGAGGGGATGCCAGAGATAATGCGGATACTTGGGGAGTTTGGGGATTTTTCAGGGTATAAACTGAACATGGGGAAAAGTGAGTTGTTTGTGGTGCATCCAGGGGAGCAGAGCAGAGAGATAGAGGATTTACCGTTGAGGAAGGTAACAAGGGACTTCCGGTACTTGGGGATCCAGATAGCCAAGAATTGGAGTACATTACACAGGCTTAATTTAACGCGGTTGGTGGAACAGATGGAGGAGGACTTTAAGAGATGGGACATGGTGTCCCTGTCATTGGCAGGTAGGGTGCAGGCGGTTAAAATGGTGGTCCTCCCGAGATTCCTTTTTGTGTTTCAGTGCCTCCCGGTGGTGATCACGAAGGCTTTTTTCAAAAGAATCGAGAAGAGCATTATGAGTTTTGTGTGGGCTGGGAAGACCCCGAGAGTGAGGAGGGGATTCTTGCAGCGTAGTAGGGACAGGGGGGGGGCTGGCACTACCAAGCCTAAGTGAGTACTACTGTGCCGCCAATGTTTCAATGATGTGTAAGTGGATGGGAGAAGGGGAGGGAGCGGCGTGGAAGAGATTGGAGAGGGCGTCCTGCAGGGGGACTAGCCTACAAGCAATGGTGACGGCACCGTTGCCGTTCTCACCAAAGAAATACACCACAAGCCCGGTGGTGGTGGCTACATTGAAAATTTGGGGGCAGTGGAGAAGTCATAGGGGAAGGACGGGAGCTTCGGTGCGGTCCCCGATAAGAAACAATCATAGGTTCGTTCCGGGGAGAATGGATGGGGGATTTGGAGCATGGCAAAGAGCTGGGGTAGTACAACTGAGAGATCTGTTTGTAGATGGGACGTTTGCGAGTCTGGGAGCGCTGACGGAAAAATATGGGTTGCCCCAAGGAAATGCATTTCGGTACATGCAATTGAGGGCTTTTGCGAGGCAACAGGTGAGGGAATTCCCGCAGCTCCCGACGCAGGAGGTGCAAGATAGAGTGATCTCAGAGACATGGGTGGGGGATGGTAAGGTGTCGGACATATACATGGAAATGAGGGGGAGATCATGGTAGATGAGCTGAAAGGGAAATGGGAAGAAGAACTAGGGGAGGAGATTGAGGAGGGGCTGTGGGCTGATGCCCTACGTAGGGTAAACTCATCGTCCTCGTGTGCCAGGCTAAGCCTGATACAATTTAAGGTGTTACACAGGGCGCATATGACTGGAGCACGGCTTAGTAAATTTTTGGGGGTAGAGGATAGGTGTGCGAGATGCTCGAGAGGCCCAGCGAATCACACCCACATGTTCTGGTCATGCCCGGCACTACAGGGGTTCTGGATGGGGGTGGCAAAGGTGCTTTCGAAGGTGGTGGGGGTCCGGGTCGAACCAAGCTGGGGGTTGGCTATATTTGGGGTTGCAGAAGAGCCGGGAGTGCAGGAGGCGAGAGTGGCTGACGTGTTGGCCTTTGCGTCCCTAGTAGCCCGGCGCAGGATATTGTTAATGTGGAAGGAAGCCAAACCCCCGGGTGTGGAGACCTGGATAAACGACATGGCAGGGTTTATAAAGTTAGAACGGATTAAGTTTGTGTTCAGGGGTTCGGCTCAGGGGTTCACCAGGCGGTGGCAACCGTTCGTCGATTACCTCGCAGAAAGATAGAGGGAGTGGAAAAGAAGTAGACAACAGCAGCAACCCGGGGGGGAGGAATCGAACGGACTCTCAGAGATGTTATTGTATATGTATAATATGTATAGGTATTTGTTATAGGTAATTGTATATTGGATTGTTGGATTGTATTTTTGGAGAGTATTTATTTTGGACAAGGCAGTTGCCATTCAGTTTTTGTTTTCGTTTATATATTATTTATTTATTTGTTTAAAACTGGCCACTGTTATTTATATTGCTTTATTGTGTAAAAGAAACACTACGTACTGTTATGTTTGGCCAAAAATCTTGAATAAAATATATATTTTTTAAAAAAACAATGGAATGTCCTGACAACAATTGCATTTCAATATCTTGCTCTTTACCCACTGTAGAGTCCTTTGTCCTTAGTGCTGGTGGTCCACACTGCCCTCCTTCCAGGTGTATCCAATGCTAAGTATCTGAAAGTGGTACTCGCCGCCTAAGACTCCTGCACTTATTTCCTATACCTACTCTTCCAGTCAGCCACCGATCTCCAGTCCTGAAATCTCACTGCCCATGAGGTGATCATCTCCTGGAACATATGTTCCAGGAAACTCTCAGCCTTCCTGATCCTTAGCAGTGACTCCTGCTGCACCTTAGCTCAGAAGCGCTAAGCTTGAGCTCAAGCCACTGGAGACAAATTCCGAAATAAGGTGCTGGAATTTCAAGCAAAAGATGTCAACTATCCCTCTCTATTCCTGCTTTGAAAATCTAGTTAGTAACTCGTTTAACTGTTAATTTAAAGACATTGGATGCAATATTTATATTATATTAACTTGCACTTTTTATTATATGGGCAAATGAAGGGCAGCACGACGGTGCAGTGGGTTAGCTCTGCTGCCTCCGGGTCCAAGGTTCGATCCCGGCTCTGGGTCACTGTCCGTGTGGAGTTTGCACATTCTCCCCGTGTTTGCGTGGGTTTCACCCCCACAACCCAAAGATGTGCAGCCTAGGTGAATTGGCCATGCTAAATTGCCCCTTAATTGGAAAAAATGAATTGGGTATTCTAAATTTTTTTTAAAAATTATATGGGCAAATGCATTACCCATCCCCACAACCCCAGAAACAATGGGGGTAAGTGGCTCCCAAAGAATTCTCCACTTCCGTCCACTTAAACCAAGCCTAGATGTTGGTCAACCCAAGGTCTGTATGTCTGGACCTTTAGTGTAACAATGGAGATAGGGTATTATAATTATTCTTTTTGTGACAGCACGGTGGCGCAGTGGTTAGCACAGCTGCATCACGGCACCAAGGCCCCAGGTTCAATCCCGGCTCTGAGTCACTGTCCAAGTGGAGTTTGCACATTCTCCCCATGTTTGCGTCGGTTTCGCCCACACAACCCAAAGATGTACAGGTTAGTGAATTGGCCACGCTAAATTGCCCCTTAATTGGAAAAAATGAATTGGGTACTTAAATTTATATTTTTAAAAATTATCATTATTCTATTTGTATGCATATTGCAACTTATTTTTCTCACCCTTACCCAAAGTATACTAAACTGAGTATGATTACTTGTTTTGAAAGATAACCTTTCAGGCAGTTTGCTAATCAATAAAACAATCTACTGAAGTACAGTGTCCATGTTCAGATTGAATCTGATACTTAATGTTTATTTAACAGATGTTTTTGTTGTTGTTGCAGAAATTGGGAACATTGACCAGGAGGTACAGAAGTATAATACGCCGGGTTTTGTCGGCTGCCTGTCACGAGTTCAGTTTAACCAGATTGCCCCACTTAAGGCTGCACTGAGGCCCAGAACTACTTCTGCAGTCAGAGTCGAAGGAGAATTTGTTGAATCCAATTGTGGTGCATCCCCTTTAACCATTTCACCAATGCCAGCTGCAACAGATCCGTGGCATTTTGGCTCAGGTATGGTCTAGAATAAAAACTGTTCATTGTTTCACTTTTCAATTTACTGTTAATCTTCTGATACATTATGGTGTAATTTTGACTTTACTGCCTGGGCAGTGAGGAAGATTCAACTGGATCACTCATTCATTACGGATACGCCAGATTTTCTGTGCACTTACTGGAAGGTCACACAAGTGAAAGTCTAATATTTAATGGTACTACATTGTTCCCCAGGAGCCATGTAAATGAAATTTATAACAGAAAACATTTGAAGAATATTTTCTGTAATTTTCATCAGATTATCTCCACCTATTCACATTGACATGACTAGCAGCACTCATAATGTGAGGTCAATGTCTTGATTTTATTATAATATATATCAATATGTGCAATATAACGAACTTCAAAAGTTGAATCTGCATGTATCATAACAGAAACAGTGAGAAGTATGGAGGGACTTAAAAAAATATTAACTAAACAACTATAAGGTTGGAAGGGCAACAGTCATTGCAGTATGAGGGTGTTACAACCTCAAGGGGTCAGAACTACATTGTATCAAATTCCCCTTCTACACCTTAGAATACAAACACACCAGGTGATTAGGGGGCAGAGCTTCCTCCCTGTGGTAAACTACTGTGTTCCTATATTAAGGGTTGTACGGGAGAACCTGCACTGCAGGTTCACCTGCGCCCCTGCATGCTAGCTCTGCCCAGGAGCCAGGTTATAAATATGCGTGGCCTTCAGCTAGCAGCCATTTTGTCAGCTGCTGTAGGAGGCCACACTTCAGATACTAATAAAGCCTCAGTTTGAATTCAACTTCGTCTCCAGCCAAATTGATCGTGCCTCACTCCCAATTGGAGGAATACCCACAGGATATAAACCCTGACCTGGGAGCAGGTCGGGAGGGGGGGGGGGGGGGGGATCGGTGAGGACCCTGAGGGGAGTGGGTAGACAGTTTATTGTATTGTGGAGTAGTAGAATAAACCTTGTATCCTATTGATCTGGCTATGTGTGGAGTCCTTGCCTTCGGTCTCAACAGAGGGCCTGCCACATATTGGCTTAATGTGGAACTGAGTATAGTACTGCCCACAAAATGATGTAAAGCAGTGGTTTTCAACCAGTGTGTGCAGCAAGCACCGTGCAAATGTGCCATGAAGGTTTGTAGCTTTCTCTGAACCCTTGCTGCGGGAATGCTAAGTTCGGAGGCCATGCAGACTTCGAGCCCGACTTCAGAAAGGGCATGTTGTGTTCAAGGCACCAATTCCTGAATTTCTGATGGTTCAGATTGAGGGGCGTATCCAATCAAGAGCATGTGAAATCCTAATAATTAGTTATTTTTTCTGTCTCTGTGTACCTGGAGGGTGGGGCAATAACGGAGAAGGATGATGTCCAGTCCAATGAGCGGCAATGGAGTCAACCAATGATAATGCAGTGAATCAGATTGTGGGGCCTGTCGACATTGTAAATAACACATGACCCCACCTAGGAGTCAGTCTAGTGTTGGACAGAGCTGTGTGCATAAGCAAGCATGGGGACACCTCAGCTTGAACCCTTTACTGTATATATGCACATAGTTCTTGTTAATAAATTCATGCAGGTTACCTTATTCAGACTAAAGACTTAATTGAGACGTGCCAAATGGTATCAAACACCATACAACAGTCACCACTTGGATTGTATTAAATAATTGGTCATTCCCATCTTTTCATCCAATTAAAATCGAAGATTTTTTCCTAACATTCTGACCTGCTTTCTTTTACAGTAACAAAACTGATATTTGCACCTTTTTTGTATTCCTTGTGGAATCAGAATATCATGCTGCTATAAATTGTTATAGCTGGCTTTTACCCGGCTGCCATTTTGAAAATTGCAGCATTTTAAACAATTATGTTACCAAATTGATTTCTGATGAAAGCCATGAGTTGAATTTTACATGCTCCCACTGGGCATGTTTTCAGCATGGGGGCTAGCAGAAGGAGCAACGAAAATAGGGTAGTTGCTCACCCCCAGAAGACAGTAAGTGGGCGGTGCTGAAATCGGCAGCTCACCTGCCATATTTAAATAATCACGGTTCCGTTGAGCTTGTTAACAAGCCAGTTGATCCCAATAATACACTGCCTACACCATAATACAGTTGACCTCTCCTCCCAATACCCCAAAATTACCTTACTCCAGTATCCATTGCACCATCTTCTTGAGACTGGTTGCAGTCCTAGCAGCACCTATTAATGAAATCTTGGGACTCCTGGAGCTGCGAGACAATGTGATTGGCCAGCAGCTCCAAAGGATGGGACATCCTCCCCAGTGCAAAGCAGAAGTCCCACTTGTCAAGCAATTTAGCCCACCCGCAGTACATAACGGTTGCAGGGTGGGCTGGTGCAGAACGAGTTGGTTTCCAGCCAATTTCGCTTCTGTGAGGTGGGAGGAGCCAGGTGGCCTCCCCCTGCCGGTAATCTGTAGCCCCATGATTTTGTAAAAGCTGTATTAGACTCCTGGAAACAGATCATCTACCCACCTACACCCACCAGACATATATAAATTCCACATTCAGCTAGCCACCAGGAGACAATGCCCTGGAAATTAATGACTTATTTATGAAATTATATCAGTTAATTGATGGGCTTTATTGAGGAAATGACAGCTGTCAGATGAAAACGCCTTGACACTGGTGACCTTGTTCTAAAATTATTTTGAGAGCTAGGCTGACAGACGGTCCTAATCTGCTTTCATTTCTACTAAACCTTGTATAATTGTACCTGTGAAGGAAGTTCTGCTACATAGCTTTTGTAGCATGCAAGAAAAATGGGTCACTAATGGAGATCTACAGTGGAACCATCCACCCATTCCTTTCATCCCAGGCTTCATTAAAGGAAACTGGCAATTGTGCAGCTTGCTATCTTGTTCCTGCCTGATGTGAATGCAACTAAATTTCAACCAACATGCAAAGCACTTCAGTACCTCACAGCTAACTCACAAATCTTCCTACCTTGACTAATCTAAATGTGGGAAATGAGATATATCCATTCATTGCATTGCAGGCAGCATGTTAAAATTGCGCTTTGCAAGAAGCATTGGCTGCATGCATCAGCTTGGTGCCTGATATCACAAGTGGCTAGCAGGCCCTTTTAGGTTCAGAGCTACTTGTGGTATTTGCAGAATGTTCAATTGGATGTCAACAGCTTTCTACCACCCATGCTGCATAGCACCTAGTTAGAACTCTAAAAGAGAGCTAAAGACACAGGGAAGAGGGGAAGGAAGGAACTACACAAGGGTGATTCATTTATTTTGTGTGTTTATTATGTCAGGATTGAATTTAGAAATTTGAATTGAAGTCTAACGGGTTTTATTTTAGTATGTTAGAGGATGTAGGCTCGAACAATCGAGTCAAAAATGACAGCACAGAGTGAAGTCAGTTTTGCACACTGAGGTCAGCTGCCTGTGTGTTTGTTGCTGTTAGGTGTGTGCATGCAAATTAATTTAACCAAGCTGGCATCACGCCACACTCAATCGGAATGTGAGCTTACATTCCTGACACCATTTACAACCGTTGAGCACATAAAAGCTAAAATAAGACACTAGAGTCCAATTTTTCTCCATTTAGTGTAATTAACACTGAAAATTGCATCTACTCAGCTCAGAAAACAAGTGATATTGTTATCAGAAGTTCTGTTAAGTCTCCTTCCCTTCCCTCCAGCCATTAGAGAAGGTGAAAAAATAAAAATAAATGTTGTAGAGATGTGTAAAAATTGAACAGCAATTGAGATGACTCATTAAAAAGGATTGTAAGAGACTCATTGACTTGAGGAAAGTTGACATTACTTTGTTGAAAGTTCTGATGATTGATTTACTCTAAATAGGAAGCATACTTGCTTTATTATAGAGGGAAAAGTCAATAACTTACATTTTCTGACTCACTACCCATTTTTCTATCAAAGCATTGTTGCCAGAGAAAATGAAAATTTCTTTATTATGCAAGGCAGTCATGTGTGATGGTAATTCAGGCATGATAAAACAATAGTCGTTTCAATTTCACCTTCCCTTTCTTCCATAAGAGGAGGGCTTTTAAACTCTGAAATCACCTGACCACGACTTGGGGGTTCGTCCTAACTTTTTTTTTCACAATTCTGTCCATTTGATGTTTGCCTGTATTCTGTTGTCATTGCCAAGGGAAGGCACCTTCCCAGTTTGGAGTGTGCTTGTGCAAATGAGACAGTAATGGTATGGTGATATCATAAACCTTACCTTCTGTCAGTTCCACGTTATCTGCACCAGTTCATATCCAAGCTAACTGGGTATTGTAGAAAAGCAAAAGTGACTTTTAAAACCAATGCTGCCTGTTTCTCTCTTTATGCTGCATCCATTCCATCGACTGTTATTTATTTTTAGCACTATGAACACATCTTAAAACAAGTGTTCTTTTAATTTCATGGGATTTGGGTACTACTGCTGGTGAAGCCAGCATTTGTAGCTCATCCCTAATTACCTTGAACCAAATGACTTCCTGGGCCATTCCAGAGGACAGTTAAGAGTCCACCACTTTGCTTCGGATCTGGAGCCATGCGTAGGCCAGGCCAGGTAAGGACACAGGTTAAGGACATTGGTGAACCAAATGTGTTTTCACAACAAGCAGTGATAATTTCACGGTCATAATTTCTGAGACAAGGTGATTGATTCTCCCACAAAATGACTACAGGTGCAATCTATCGGATGCGATCTACCACACGGAGGTCTAATGGAAAGCCGTGACCTGGATCCTGCCCAGTATTTGGCAAATCTGCACATTAGAGTGAGCAGTTAATCTCACTCTAATATGCAGCTCACCTGATTTACCCGAAGCATTGGGATCTAACACCATCGCCTCGGAGACCTTAACTGTTCAGTGCTGGTCCTCACAAAAGGAAACCAGGCGGAACGGCACTTTGGGGGGGAGTTCTCCCAGGGGATGGGATCAGAGACCGGGGGGGGGGGTCTCCCAGGGGATCAGAGACCGCCAGGTGGTTGTCCTCCAGGAGGGGTGGCACCCTGGCACTGCTAGGCTGGCAGTGCCCATGCCGGGTTTTGGGCCCGGTGGTATGCGGGGGCCTCCCGAGGACCCCTTTACTGGGATATCCATAGGTCATGTTTAGGGGTCGAGAGATCTGCCGCCATTTAAAATTGACAGTCCAATCTCCTCCTGCACTGAGTTCTGGCGCGCGGAGCTCCTCAGTGCAGGAAACGGGACTTAAGTGCAGCCTCGACGGGGCGTTCTCCGCTGAGGCCCCGGGTTGCAACACAGTCCCATTTGATAGCATGGTCTTTCTCGACGCTGCAAGCGCCGGAAAACACCCGGTTAAACACACTCGACACATGTTGCGATTCGGTTACACCGCGCCCTTTAAATACCATTTTGTGTGGGAAAGCCAGTGAGAATCACACCGCTGTAACCAGCAGGATTCCCACCCTTAGCACGGATTCTCCGGTCCCCCAGCCAGCCGTGTGTTTCTCGGTGGCACGCCAGATGCTGACAGTGGGATTCTCTCTTCCTGCCACTTGTCAATGGGATTTCTCATTGAAGCTACTCCAGACTGCAGGAAAACCTGCGGGCTGGGGTGGGCTGCCTGCAGGAAAAGAGAATCCCAACAGCTGGAGAATTCCGGCCTCAAGTCATTTTTTTGGAGCTTGGGGAGTTTCTCACTAAAAATCCCACATTTAGAATTTATTCTGGAGTGAGGATCTAAAGGTGCCGGCAAGACCAACTGCTCAGAAATTGAGGCGCCCTTTTTAAAGGGTATCCCAATCTCAAAGTTAAGTTGAAGCCCCCAGACCCACAGACATCATGTGCTCCCAGCAGATACGGGCAACACCACCAACCCTCGACCCCAGAGGGGTAGCCCACCCCATCACTAAATGCCCGCACCCCCCCCTCATTAACCCCTTCATGCCCCCACCCTTCAAAAAAAAAACATTCAGGCCTCAACCATACAGTTCACCCCCCTCTGCCCTCTCTTTCATGGCCATGGACCCCCACTTTGGCAGTGTCATTGGCACCCTGGCACTGCCCAGGAACTCTGGCAGTGCCAACCTGGCAGCCCAAGCATTGCCAGGGTGGCATTGCCAGGGCTTGCTATTGTCTGGGAATAGTGTGAGCAACGCGAATGGAGAAATTGCCATCTAGGTTTCAATCCCAGATTTATTAACTGAATTTAAATTCCACTCTGGTGGGATTTGAATCCATGTGCCCAGGGCATTAGCCTGAGCCTGTGGATTACTAATCTAGCTACTGGTTCAGTGACTTGACTGCTACATCATCATCTCCCTAACTCAATTCTGCAAAACAGCTTTAGTTAGTGTCGTGCAGGAGAATAGTTGGTATGAGATGCAGTGAAAGACAGTGGCTGAGTTCACAGAACATTAACTATCAGTAAATTGGAAACCAAAAAATATTAAACCTATGCCACTCATGCAACCCCCCTTCACCTCAAGTGATACCAGAAAGCAGAGAAACAGTAACAAGCTCAACAAAGGAAACAGAGAAAAAGAGAACACAAATAACATTTTTATGTGACGGTCATATATGCCTTAATTGCCCTTTAACTGAGTGGATTACTAGACCATTTACACATAGAATGCCAACAGTGCAGAAGGAGGCCATTTGGTCCGTTGAGTCTGCACCGACCCTCCGAAAGAGCACCCTACCATGGCCTACTCCCCCGCCCCATCCCAAAACCCCACCTAACCTGCACACTAAGGGGCAATTTTAGCATGGCCAATCCAGCTAACTTGCACATCTTTGGACCGGAGGACTGGTTGGGGAGGAAACCGGAGCACCCGGATGAAACCCACACAAACACTGGGAGAACGTGCAAACTCCACACAGTCACCCAAGGCCGAAATTGAACCTGGGTCCCTGGCGCTGCGAGGCAGCAGTGCTCGTCACTGTGCCGCCCACAAAGGTTGTTAAGAGTGAACCACATTTGTGCATTCTGGAGTCACATGGAGGCCAGACCACATAAGGATGGCAGATTTCCATTTCTAAAGGACATTAGTGAACCAGATAGATTTTTGTGACAATCAGTAGTTTTATAGCACTTCATTTCAGAATACATTTCAATTCCAGATTTTATTTAAATTTACCAGCTGCCATGATGGGATTTGATCCCACATCCCCAGAGCATTAGCCTGGCTTATTAGCCAGTGGCATTACCACTACACTGAAAATCCAGTTACCCCACAGATCAGTGAGACTTTAATTGGACCATCTTGGGAGGAAATCCACCTTAAAGAGCTGCCAATCAATCCGATTGGCCAGCAGCTCTGTCCAGCAGTGGCAGATTCTACTGCGAAGGTTATGGAAGCCAGACTGAAGGTTTGTCTGGTGTATTGGCAGGGTCTGGCTGGCAGATCCAAGTGATTGGAGAGGTTTGGACTGTTCTCCTTGGAGAGAAGAAGGCTGAGGAGATTTGATAGAGATGATTACAATTCTGAGGGTGCTGGACAGAACAGAGAGATAAACTGTTCCCCTTCATAAAAGGATCAAGAGACGACACATATTGAAGATGATTTTGAAAAGAAGCAAATGAAATGTGAGAAACTTTTTCACACAAGTGGTTCGAGTCTGGAATGCACTACCTGGAAGTGTGTTGCAGGCAAGTTCAATTGAGTCATTCAAGAGGTCATTAGATGATAACTTGAATGCACGTAGAAATGGCACTTAGCCATAATGCTGGTTTAGAGAGTTGGTGCAGACACGATTGGCCAAATGGTCCCCTTTGGCAGTGTAACAATTCTATGATTCTGTGAATTGAGAGATGGGGGGGTCTTGGTTTGGGAGTCCATTGGGTTAGGATTAAGGGTGGCGAGAGTATGACCTTAAGG
Source organism: Scyliorhinus torazame (assembly GCF_047496885.1). Taxonomy (NCBI): domain Eukaryota; kingdom Metazoa; phylum Chordata; class Chondrichthyes; order Carcharhiniformes; family Scyliorhinidae; genus Scyliorhinus; species Scyliorhinus torazame. Next base: position 134,895,041 of record NC_092712.1, read on the forward strand.
GGGGAGGGATTCCTCCAATGGGCACAGGGAATTCGCAAAAGAAGTCCCCACCCCCTTGCTCGACTCGTGCCTGCTCATTAAAAGCTGCCGGTCTACCCACCTGATGTGAACTTCCCCTGCCACGGGTAAAATAACAGTGGGGCACCAGCAGGGGTAGTCAGTACATCCATGATAGCATCACCATTGTCCCAAGAGCAAAATAAAATTAAATAGAAGGTATTTTGGTAAGAATTTGGAATCCAATTCTGCTTATTAAGTGCATTCCGTGTATTAATATGCTTGTGTTGTATTAGCATAATCAATGTTTTGTGGAAAATCTTTCAACTACTTGTAACGGTTCATTTAGTTTCATTTTGCATGCAACTAGCCTCCTGTCATTTTAACAAATAGCTCGATCAGATAAATTAGCCTAAGAGCTCATTTTCATTATTGCTCAAATTATTTTGATCTGTTCTGTGGGCATTCTTAGTGTTGATGCACATAATTGAGCACAGATTTAGTTACCAAATACAATGTGCTTACAATGAATTTCATAGTTACACAATTACCGCTCTGTTGGAATTTTTTAATGGAATGAATGCTGCTTAAAACTCATATGAATTCTTTAGGTTTTTCATCATAAATCCAGGTTATGGAGGCAATATGGCAGTCATAAGAGTCATGAGAGGCAATAAAAAAAATTTATGGGATAAAATTATTTTCTCTCTTTTATTTGCTTCCATAATTTATTTTGTACAATGCTAGTTAGGCAAGGTCATTCTATTCTTCTAGAAGTAATGGCCTGTTTCTGTCTTGCATGCTCAAATAATAAAATTAAATTATTGCTGTATTTCAGGTGACTGTATTTGTAAAATATCTGTGGCAAGTCTGTCTCACTCAAAATGGATGAACCCTTCCCTAACCAAACAGATAAAGATCGGGAAAATAGAATATAAATGCAATCTAGCAAAAAACATAAAAATGAACTGTAAAAGCTTCTTTAGGTATGCAGAAAGGAAACGTTTGGCTGAGACAAATGTGCGTCGAGCAGAGTCAGGGGAATTCATAATGGGGAATAGAGAAACTAAATTATTACTTTGTGTCTGTTTTCACTAAGGAAGACACAGGAAATCTCCACGATGTAGGGATCCAAGGCACTAAGGAGATTGTGTAGTTGAAGGAAATTAGTACAAATAAGAAGGTTGTACTAAAGAAATTAATGGGACTGAAAGTTGCTAAGTCCCCAGGATCTAATGCTATGCGTCAGAGTATGTTGAAAGGGGTTGTTATAGAGATCATGGATGCATTGGTGATCATCTTCCCAAATTCGAAACATTCTGGAATAATTCCTGAAGATTGGATGGTAGCAATTGTCACCCCACTATTTTTCTTAAGTGTGTTTATTCAGGTTTTACATTTTGACAAACAATCCAACAAAATCACAAGAAAGATACAACGCGTAAGCAAAACTAGTCCCAGCAAACATGAATGCAGAAGAAGATAGGAGAACAGCAGTACAACTAGCTCAATTCAATCATTAGACATAATCTGATGCCTCTATAAGCCTAACTGGAGAACAAGGGAGAAATAGGATAAGGCCATGAAAACATAGTAAAATGGTGCACACCTTCCCACGCAGCAATTACTCGAAATTGCCATGAGAGTTCAGAATAATTTTTCGCACCATATTATCTCCCTCAATTCCAGCAGCGCCAGAGATATCAATGACACATCGCAACCTATTTCCTCCGATACCAGGCCCATCTGCACCAATGCAGGAACCAATCACGGATTCTTTTACCCTGTAGCCACTCTTTTTATTAAAAAAAGGAAACAGAATGAAAATACATGAGAAACCCCACTTCTGAAAGGGTGTTACATAAACATCACACAGCACAACATAACACAATCTCAGCCCAGCACAGAACTAACATCATTCCATACATTTATACAAAGAGGACCAGCAGCAACATGTTTGGATTATGTTCAGTGCCGTCAACCTCCCAAGAAAACAAAAAGGAAGGAGAACTAGAATTGCCAGGAGTGGATCTCAGCGTAACAAAGGATCAACAGGACTCCGCTGAACCCCAGACCCCTGTGCACATGAAAAGCAAAATCCAGCCTCTCAGGATGCCCCGAATAAGTACCTCCAAGAAGGGACATTCCCAGCTCCAGGGACAACAGGATACCAACCACAGCACCGGACCTGGCCTAGCCCAGCACATTCTGACACACAGGACACCCCAACATCTACACCACAGTCGATCCTGCACCTCACCAACCACACCCGAGGAAGTGCTCAGTGAGGACTTAACTAATCCTAACCACCCAACTCCAGACTAACCAACCACCATCACCCTGCCGTGGCTCCACTCACCTTCATTATAACTGAGATAAGGGACGTCCAAAAAGCTCTCTTCTCATAACCACAAGGATTACAGCTGGAGCCATGTAAAATGGCTGACTCCCGATTAGAATGGTCAAATCCCGATTTAAAATGGCGAACGGAAGAGGCTGATGGGAAAATCAGCTCACAGGACTCAAACAGACAGCTGCAGGTAAAACAGTGTATTTGCCTCTGGGGAAGTCAGTCCAGACCGATACCTGCAGCCATCAACTTCACAACAACCCAGCCATCTGCATATTAATCAGCCATTCCCGGGAACAATTGCTACACATTAGCAACATAAAGCCGACCCAGACCTTTCGGCGTCAGCAGGAGCTGACACAAAGAAAGGTAAACGACCACCCCTCGATCAAGGAATCGCTCCAGTGTTGGAGAATATCGAACCAAGTGATTGGGACCAAGTCCAATCACTTGGAACCAGGTACAAGGTCCGCCCCGAGAGGCGGGAAGCCCCTGGGGACTATAAGAATAGGGGCCAAGTTCAACTCGGCCTTTCTTCTCCTCTCCGCACCCTTCGAGACCCTTGCTGCAAGAAGACCGTAAGTTTTACTCCAACGATCGCTACCAGATAGACTCTCCTGACTATCGACCTGTACCAGCTTTTGAATCCCACAGGCTCAGAACCCATTCGAAAGGCCATTCGTTTCCCTGACCTGGTGGGCCAGTTCCAAAGTTAAGTATTGGCCTGTTAGTGGTAGGTAGTAGTTTAGAAGTAGAATTATTGTATAAGTATTAATTGCTGTATATAATAAATGAGCGTTGATTTAACTCTTACTAAGCGGTGTGTTGCATTATTAATCATTACTTGGACTTGAACCACGTGGCGGTATCAGCAAGATACCTGGCGACTCATGAGCAAAGGTGACAGAGTTAGAACAAATAAACTAAGGCTAAAACAAGCAACACAGCTCATAATTTAAAAAAGGAGTAAAACTGTGTGCAGACTACATTTCACATAATCAACTCAATATGGTTAGAAACATAGAAAATAGGAGCTGAAGGAGGCCATTCAACTCTTCGAGCCTGCTCCACCATTCATTATTGTGGCTGATCATCCAACTCTATAGCCTAACCCCGCTTTTCCCCCTTATCCTTTGACCCCTTCACCCTAAATACAACATTTAAATGCTTCTTGAAAACAGACAGGGCTGGATTCTCCATTTCAGTGGCTAAGTGCTGGCTGAAATGGAGAATTTGCAGGCGTTTTTCGGCGCCGAACCCTCGCCGATTCCGGGACTGGTGAGGGGCTAGCAGTGGTGCCAGGTAAAACTCCAGGCTCCTGCGCCAAAAACGGCCGGAGAGTGTCCGGGTCCGTGGCCATGCATGCACACGGCGACGACTTGCAGCGGTCGCGCCGTACATCATGGCACCGGCTGTGCGCAGACCTGACCGACCAACTGCGACCCCACAGGCCACCCCCTGGCCACACCCCAGACCTCGCGGAAGCCTCCCCCCCCCCCCCCCCCCCAACAGCCAGCAGCACGGATCCTGGCCAACTGTGGCTGTGCTGGATACAGTCTGCAGCCGCCACGCTGGGTTCCTGACCACTCAGACTACATGTCAACCGCACAGTCGGGAACTCGGCCCATCGGAGGCAGAGAATCGCGGGAGGACCTTTCGATGACACGCCAACGCCGTTTCAACGGCGCGCGACACGATGACACCATTTTGGAGGGGTGGGACTCGAAAACCAGCGTCAAACCAGCGCTGCCCCCGATTTGGGCGTCGGAAGGAATTCTCCGCCCGATTGCCAATTATGATATCAACTTCGGGCAACAGAGAATCTCGCGCACAATGTCGTGGCCTCAACTACTTCCTGTGATAATGAATTCCATCGGCTCACCACTCTATGGTGAAGAAACTTCTCAGGCTGAATTCTCCGCCGTTGGGATGCTCCGTTTTGCTGGCAGCCCAGGGGTTTCCCGAAGGCGTGGGGCTGCCCCACAATGGGAAACCCCATTGACCAGCCGGCATAACAGAGAATCCCGATAGCGTGCTGAACCAGTAATCTGGCGCGGCGGGACTGAGTAACACGCCCCTCATCTCTCTCCTAAATAGTCTACCTCGTATCCCCAGACTGTGACCCCTGGTTCTGGATACACCCACCTTCGGGAACATCCTTTCTGCAGCTACCCTGTCAAGTCTTGTTATAATTTTACAGGCAGAACCCTTGAGAATATTAACAGGCAGAGGAATCTGGATGTATAGGTCCACAGGTCACTGAAGTGGCAACACAGGTGGAGAAGGTAGCCAAGAAGACATACGGTGGGCATGTGGGAGGAGGTCGCACATTGGAGGGCTCCTACCCGAGGCTTGATTTTTTTAGAATTTAATGCCCGGTCCCAGGGCCAATATTTGGTTGAATAAATGCAGAAGACATAAGGAAGATGTCCAAAACCCAAACGAAAATAGGCGTGAAGAAGGGGGCTAATGAAGGTCCGCCGTCGAGTGGAAGGGTCGGCTCAGGAACTGGAAGGAAGGCGGAGGCTGTGTCGCCGGGTGAGGCTGCACTGCTCACAGAAGAAAAGATGACTGAGATAATGGTCATGGAACTTGAAAAACAGTTCACAGGAGGTGATGTGGAAAGAGATGGTGGCGGTATTGAAGATGCTGGTGGAGGAAGCGATTGCCCCGGTGAGGACAGCGATATCAAGGGCATCGGCCAAGGTACGGGAGCAGGGTGAGACACTTAAGGAAGCGAAAGAGGCATTGTCGCAACACAGTGATCAACTCACCTCGAAGGGTAAGGAGCTGCGGAGGGTGGTGGAGGCCAACAAGGGTCTGCGAGCCAAAATGGAGGACTTGGAAAACAGTTCTAGGCGGCAAAATCTGAGGATAGTGGGTCTGCCAGAAGGGGTGGAGGGCCCGATGCGGATGGAGTATTTTGCCAAGATGTTTGTGGAGCAGTTGGGGGAGAGGGAAGATCCCATTCGGTATTGACACACCATTAATAATAGATGACGAATGATAAACGTAACTGAGGCTTTAATACACTAAACAGCAAGCCTCCTGCCTCTGGACCCAAACTGGATCCAGAGGCGGAAACTTGCCACTTTTATACAGAAGCCTGAGGGGAGGAGCCACAGGCGGAGCCAGCCTGGACAAGCCCAGGCATGTACAATACAGCACCATGCATATAATACAATAACGTGGCTTACCACATTCACCCCCTGTTTAAAAAAAGAGTCCGGCGGGGGTGAAGTGGTCTTAAAGGTCAAGTCTGTCGGGGGCCTTGACCTTCCGCTGTGACCGCCTCAGTCCCAGCTGTGGTGTGGGCGCCAGTGTCGAGACCTGCGCGTCCGGGAGCATGTTGTTTTCTTCTTCTTCACCCAGATGTTGAGTCGGCAAAGGGGGGCAAACATCCGTTCATGAGGAGTCTCGTTAGTGGCTGTATACAGGAGCAACCGGATGGAGTGGAGCGCATTGGGGAGGACCTCCTGCCAGCAGGAGACTGGGAGACTTTTCGACCATAGGGCCGGGATGACGGCCTTCCAGACCGTTGCGTTCTCCCTCTCCACCTATCCGTTTCCCCGGGTGTTACAGCTGGTCGTCCTGCTGGAGGCGATGCCTTTGCTGAGCAGGAACTGACGCAACTCGTCGCTCATAAAGGAGGAGCCCCGATCACTGTGGATGTAGGCGGGGAACCCGAACAGGGTGAAAAGACTGTGCAGGGCCTTGATAACGGAGGCAGAGGTCATGTCAGCGCAGGGGATGGCGAAGGGGAATCTGGAGTACTTGTCAACGATGTTGAAGAAGTACATGTTACGGTCGGTGAAGGGGAGGGGCCCTTTGAAGTCCATGCTGAGGCGCTCAAAGGGGCGGGAGGCTTTTACCAGATATGCTCTGTCTGGCCGATAGAAATGCGGTTTGCACTCCGTGCAGACCTGGCAGTTCCTGGTCACGGACCTGGCCTCCTCGATGGAGAAGGGCAGGTTGCGAGCCTTGATGAAATGGAAAAACCGGGTGACCCGCAGGTGACAGAGGGCCCGGAGTCGGTCTACTTGTGCGCTGGCACATGTACCGCGGGAGAGGGCAAGTGGGGGCTCATTGAGCTTCCCGAGACGATACAAGATGTCATAGCTTTAGGTGGAGAACGCGATCCTCCACCTCAAGATCTTGTCGTTCTTGATTTTACCCCGCTGTGTGTTATTAAACATGAAGGCAACCGACCGTTGGTCAGTGAGGAGAGTGAATCGCCTGCCAGCCAGGTAATTCCTCCAATGTCTCACAGCTTCTACAATGGCTTGGGCTTCCTTTTCGACAGAGGAGTGTCGAATTTCGGAGGCATGGAGGGTACGGGAGAAGAAAGCCACGGCCCTGCCTGCCTGGTTGAGTGTAGCGGCCAGCGCAAAGTCCGACGCATCGCTCTCCACTTGGAAAGGGATGGACTCGTCCACAGCATGCATCGCGGCTTCAGCAATGTCTGCTTTGATGAGATTGAAGGCCAGTCGGGCCTCAGTCATCAGGGAAAAAATGGTGGATTTGATCAGTGGGCGGGCCTTGTCCGCATAGTTGGGGACCCACTGGGCATAGTAAGAGAAGAACCCCAGGTATCTCTTCAGGGCCTTGGGGCAGTGGGGAAGGGGAAGTTCCAGGAGGGGGCGCATGCGGTCGGGATCGGGCCCCAGGACTCCGTGTTCCATGACGTAGCCGAGGATGGCCAGGCGGGTTGTGCAAAAGACGCAATTCTCTCTATTGTAAGTTAGGTTCAGGAGTTTTGCGGTGTGGAGGAAGCGCCGGAGGTTCTCATCATGGTCCTGCTGGTCACGGCCGCAGATGGTGACGTTGTCTAGGTACGGGAACGTGGCCCGCAGCCCATACTTGTCAACCATTCGGTCCATTTCCCTTTGGAAGACCAAGACCCTGTTGGAAACGCCGAAGGGAACCCTGAGGAAGTGATAGAGGCAGCCATCTGCCTCGAAGGCAGCGTATTGGCGGTCGTCCGGGCGGATAGGGAGCTGGTGGTACGCAGACTTCAAGTTGACTGTAGAGAAGACTCGATACTGCGCAATCTGATTGACCATGTCAGATATGCGAGGGAGGGGGTACGCATCAAGCTGCGTGTACCAGTTAATGGTCTGACTATAGTCGATGACCATCCGGTGCTTCTCCCCAGTCTTGGCGAGTACCACTTGGGCCCTCCAAGAGCTGTTACTAGCCTCAATGATCCCTTCTCGCAGGAGTCGCTGGACCTCCAACCTGATGAAGGCCCTATCCTGAGCACTGTAGCGTCTGCTCCTGGTAGCGACGGGCTTACAGTCCGGGGTGAGGTTTGCGAAGCGGGAGGGTGGGGCGACTTAAGGGTCGCAAGGCTACAGATGGTGAGGGGGGGCAGGGGTCCGTTGAACTTTAAGGTAAGGCTCTGGAGATGGCACTGGAAGTCGAGCGCCAGTAATAGGGCAGAGCAGAGATGGGGGAGGATGTAGAGCTTAAAGTTGGTCTACTCTACGCCTTGCACAATGAGGGTCGCGACACAGTACCCCCGGATTTCCATTGCGTGGGATCCGGAAGCCAGGGAGATTTTCTGGGTCGCTGGTAGGACGGGGAGGGAGCAGAGCCTTACCGTGTCTGGGTGAATGAAGCTGTCTGTGCTCCCGGAGTCGAAGAGGCAGGCCGTCTCGTGCCCGTTGATCAGGATGGTCATCGTGGACTTCACGAGGTGGTGCGGCCGGGACTGGTCGAGTATGTCGGAGGCGAGAGTCGGAAGGCGATCGGTAGGCCGGTGGGAGGTAACGGCGACCATCGTACAGTCGGGTGAGCAGGGCAGTGGTCTCAAGATGGCGGCCCCCATGAGTCGCACGTGGATTGGATTGGATTTGTTTATTGTCACGTGTACCAAGGTACAATGAAAAGTATTTTTCTGCGAGCAGTTCAACAGATCATTAAGTACACGAGAAGAAAAGGGAATAAAAGAAAATACATAATAGGGCAACACAACATATACAATGTAACTACATAAGCACTGGCATCGGATGAAGCATACAGGGTGTAGTGTTAATGAAGTCAGTCCATAAGAGGGTCATTTAGGAGTCTGGTAACAGTGGGGAAGAAGCTGTTCTTGAGTCTGTTCGTGCGTGTTCTCAGACTTCTGTATCTCCTGCCCGATGGAAGAAGTTGGAAGAGTGAGTAAGCCGGGTGGGAGGGATCTTTGATTATACTGCCCGCTTTCCCCAGGCAGCGGGAGGTGTAGATGGAGTCAATGGATGGGAGACAGGTTTGTGTGATGGACTGGGCGGTGTTCACGACTCTCTGAAGTTTCTTGCGGTCCTGGGCCGAGCAGTTGCCATACCAGGCTGTGATGCAGCCCGCTAGGATGCTTTCTATGGTGCATCTGTAAAAGATGGTAAGAGTCAATGTGGTCATGCCGAATGTCCTTAGTTTCCTGAGGAAGTATAGGCGCTGTTGTGCTTTCTTGGTGGTAGCGTCGATGTGGGTGGACCAGGACAGATTTTTGGAGATGTGCACCCCTAGGAATTTGAAACTGCTAACCATCTCCACCTCAGCCCCGTTGATGCTGACAGGGGTGTGTACAGTACTTTGCTTCCTGAAGACAATTACCAGCTCTTTAGTTTTGCGGGGAGGTGCAAGATGGCATCCAAGATGGCAGCCCCCGTGGGTTGCACGTGTCGGCCAAAATTAAAGATGGCGGCGCCCATGGGTCGCACATGGTGGGTGGCGCGGGATGGCCCCGACAGCCAGCAGACAGCGCTGCTGGGCTTAGAAGATTTGGGGGGGGGGGGCCTGGCAGGCTTTTGTGAAGTGGCCCTTCTTCCCACTGCCGTTACAGGTTGGGTTCCGTGCCGTGCAGCGTTGTCGGGGGTGATTACTCTGGCCGCAGAAGTAGCACTTCGGGCCTCCGGCGTTGGCGGGCCACTGCGCAGCGCAGGCTTGCGTCGCACCCGAGTTGGTTGATGGCTGCGCCCACGAGGGTGCCGCGCAGTCGGAGGTGTAGGCCCCCATGTACTGGGAGGCCACCTCCAGTGAGTTGGAGAATTGTACTGTCTCTGGGAGGCCGAGTGTCCCCCCCTTCTAATAATCGCTGGTGGATATAGTTCAAGTGCATGCCTGCAACGTAGGCGTCCCTGATCAGCAGCTCCGCGTGCTGGGTAGCCGTTATCGCCCGGCAGTCACAGTTCCGGCAGAGGATGCGCAAGGCACACAGGAATTCCGCGAGTGATTCCCCAGGGCGTTGGCATCTCGTGGCGAGGAGGTGCCTAGCATATAGCTGGTTAACGGATTTCACGTAATGTCCTTTTAGCAGCCTTATAGCCTCTGCGTATGAAGGGGCGTCCCTGATGAGGTTAAAGACTCTTGGGCTCACCCGTGCATGGATGACCTTCTTCTGGAGGTCTGTGAAGTCTTCGTTGAAGGATGCGAGGTACGCCTCGAAGCAGCTTAGCCAGTGTTCAAAGGTCTCTGTAGCGTCGGCTGCTTGTGGGTCGAGTTGTGAGTGATCAGGCTTGAATGAGGGGCTCACCTTGAGTGAAGAGTTCATCTTTAGAAGTTTAGTGTATTAAATTGATACACCATCAATAATAGATGACGAGTGATAAACGTAACTGAGGCTTTAATACACTAAACAGCAAGCCTCCTGCTTCTGGACCCGAACTGGGTCCGGAGGCGGAGACTTGCCACTTTTATACAGAAGCCTGAGGGGAGGAGTCATAGGTGGAGCCAGATTGGACAAGCCCAGGCAGGTACAATACAGCACCATGCATATAATACAATAACGGGGGAAGAGCCACAGGCAGAGCCAGCCTGGACAAGCCCAGGCATGTACAATACAGCACCATGCATATAATACAATAACGTGGTTTACTACAAGTATGAGCTGGATCGGGGTCATAGGACGTGGAGGCCTATACCAAAGCCGAATGAGCCGCCAAGAGCATGACTATTTGTTTCCGTAGGTACCGCGTGAAGGAGAAGGTCCTATGTTGGGCATAACAGAAGCAGGAGGTGCAGTGTGCTGGAGCTGGTATACATATATACCTGGACTTTACTGTGGAGTTGGCGAGGAGGCGGGCGGCCTTTTTGTCGAGTGAAGATGGCACTGTATAACAGGAGTGTGCGGTGTGGCGTAGTGAGCTAAGTTGAGGGTGACCTACAAATCCAAAGACTTTTATTTTGAGACGGTGGAAGCGACGCAGGTGTTTGTGAATGCAGAAGGACTGGGGCAGAATTGAGAAATGGAATCTGAGGATTGGTCTTGTACTGAGGGTAGGGGTTTGTAGGAGTGTATTTAGCTTTATTTTTTTCACTGCATTTTGTCATATGTGCTGAATGAGTCGACATTGTCTATTTGGACAAGGTAAGAGTTGGGATTTCCTTTGCACTGATGGTTCTTTGGATTTGTGAGTTTACACTGTGGCTGTGTGTTGAGGGGATGTCTTTGTTTTCTGGGACTGGGCAGGGGGGAGGGGCTTGGAGGGGAGTGAGGCCAGGGCAGGGGCCTCCACACTGGCTGGTTTAAGCTGGCCAGTGAACGGGAGTGTGGTAGGGGTAGGGGCTGCCATCAGAGTCTGGTAGAACAGGTTTCGATGAGCCTAGGAGGGGTGAAAGGTTGGGGGAGGGGACCGATACTGGGTGAGGTGTTTTTTCGAGAGGAAGTGGAGGGGAGGAGTGGGAGGAGCTGGGGGGGTCCTGCAATTCATGGGTCTCATTCATTGTACACTTTCGGAGATTGGATGGCCTTGAATATTAGCGGGGGGAGGGGTGGAGTATGTATATTAATGGTGACTAAGGGCGATTCCTGATTCCTTTTTGCTTTTGTATTTGATGTTTATGTTGTCATGCGGGCTGTTGTTTGGGGGTTGGTGGGAGGATGGGATCGTTGTTGTTATCAGGGGATTGACATATTCGTTACCGCTTACTGTTTGTTGGTGGGGGTAAATTTTGAAGAAAATGTGAAAAAGAATAAAAAATATTTTTTAAGAAAAAAGAAGACATACGGCATGCTTGCCTTCATCGGCCAGGGCATTGAGTATAAAAATTGGGAAGTCATGCTGTAGCTGTACAGAGCCTGAGTTAGGCCACACTTGGAATATGGTGTTCAATTCTGGTCGTCACACTACCAGAAGGATGAGGAGGCTTTGGAGAGGGTACAGAAGAGGTTTACCAGGATGTTGTCTGGTCTGGAGGGCATTAGCTATAAGAAGAGGTTGGATAAACTTGGTTTGTTCTCACTAGAACAACAGAGTTTGAGGGGTGATCTGATGGAAGTCTACAAAATTTTGAGGGGCTGTAGCCACTTAAATGGCTGATTCCCTATTAATTTGGCCAAAACCCGATTTAAAATGGCTAACCGAAAAGGCTGATGGGAAAAGCAGTAACAGGACACAAACGGACAGCTGCAGACAGAATAGCGTATTCGGCTCAGGGGAAGTCGGCCCAGATCGATACTCAAGACTATTAGCAGCACATCAACCCAGACATCTGCAGTTTAATCAGCTATTCCCGGGAACAATTGCAACATATTAGCAATTGAATGCCGGGCCAGACCTGTCGGCGCCTGCAGTGGCTGAAACAAAGACAGGTGAACGACCACCCTCCGATCGAGGAATCGCCCCGTTATTGGATATATCGAACCCAGTGATTGGGAACAAGTCCAATCACTTGGGACTCAGGGTCAAGGGCCGCCCCGAGAGGCGGGAAGCCCCGGGAACCTATAAAGTGAGGGGCCAAGTTCAGATCTCGCTCTCTCTCTCCCTTCTTCGCCTGCTCGCGACCTTCGCAAGAACATCGACCAGAAAGCGTAAGTTTGACTCCAGCGATCGCTACCCGATAGAGACTCCGAGCCATCGACCCGTATCAGCCTTTTGAATCCCGCGGGCCAGATCCGATTCGATAAGCCATTCGTTTCCCTGACCTGGTGGGCCCTTCCTAAAGTTAAGTATTGGCCAGTAGTGGTAGGTTTCTGTATAGAGAGTAGCATTATTGTGTAAGCATTACTTGTTGTATATAATAAATGACCGTTGATTTCAATCTTACTAAGCGGTGTGCTGACTTATTAATCATAACTCGAGCTTGAACCACGTGGCGGTATCAGAAAGATACCTGGCGACTCATGAGCAAAGGTGACATAATCAGAGGTAATAAACTAAGGCTAATAAGAGCAACAGGGCATGGACAGAGTGGATAGTCAGAAGCTTTTTCCCAGGGTTGAAGAGTTAATTACTAGGCGACATAGTTTAAGGTGTGAGGGGCAAAGTTTCGAGGAGATGTGCGAGGGAAGGTTTTTACACAGATTGTAGTGGCCGACTGGAACTTGCTGCCGGAGGAGGTGGTGGAAGCAGGTACAATAGTAAAGCTTAAGGGGCTTCTTGACAAATACATGGGCAGGATGGGAATAGAGGAATCCAGACCCCGGAAGTGTAGAAGGTTTTCGGTTAGACGGGCAGCATGGTCACCTTGGAGGGCCGAAGGACCTGTTCCTGTGCTGTACTTTTCTCATCCGCTTCATTCTGGATCACGACGTCTTCACCTTCGACAACAAGTTCTTCATCCAGACGCACGGAACAGCCATGGGGACCAAATTCGCACCCCAATACGCCAACATCTTCATGCACAAGTTTGAACAGGACCTACTCACCGCACAGGACCTTCAACCGACGTTATACACCAGATACATTGATGACATTTTTTTCCTTTGGACCCACGGCGAAGAATCACTGAAACGACTACACGATGACATTCATAAGTTCCGTTCAACCATCAGACTCACCATGGACTACTCTCCCAAATCAGTTGCATTCTTGGACACACTCGTCTCCATCAAGGACGGTCACCTCAGCACTTCGCTTTACCGCAACCCCACGGATAACCTCACGATGCTCCACTTCTCCAGCTTCCACCCTAAACACATTAAAGAAGCCATCCCCTATGGACAAGCTCTCCGTATACACAGGATCTGCTCAGACGAGGAGGAGCGTAACAGACATCTACAGATGTTGAAAGATGCCCTCGTACGAACGGGATATGGCACTCGACTCATCGATCGACAGTTCCAACGCGCCACAGCGAAAAACCGCACCGACCTCCTCAGAAGACAAACATGGGACACAACCGACAGAATACCCTTCGTCGTCCAGTACTTCCCCGGAGCGGAGAAACTACGTCATCTTCTTCACAGCCTTCAACACGTCATTGATGACGATGAACATCTTGCCAAGGTCATCCCCACACCCCCACTACTTGCCTTCAAACAACCGCGCAACCTCAAACAAACCATTGTTTGCAGCAAACTACCCAGTCATCAGAACAGTGACCAGGACACCACACAACCCTGCCATGGCAATCTCTGCAAGACGTGCCAGATCATCGACATGGATACCACTATTACACGTGAGAACACCACCCACCAGGTACGCGGTACATACTCGTGCGACTCGGCCAACGTTGTCTACCTCATACGCTGCAGGAAAGGATGTCCCGAAGCGTGGTACATTGGCGAGACCATGCAGACGCTGCGACAACGAATGAACGGACATCGCGCGACAATCACCAGGCAGGAATGTTCCCTTCCAGTCGGGGAACACTTCAGCAGTCAAGGGCATTCAGCCTCTGATCTCCGGGTAAGCGTTCTCCAAGGTGGCCTTCAGGACGCGCGCCAACGCAGAATCGCCGAGCAGAAACTTATAGCCAAGTTCCGCACACATGAGTGCGGCCTCAACCGGGACCTGGGATTCATGTCGCATTACATTCATCCCCCACCAGCTGGCCTGCGAAATCCTACCAACTGTCCTGGCTTGACACAATTCACACCTCTTTAACCTGGGGTTACCCCATCTCTGGATCTGTAAAGATTTAATCACCTGCTAATGGTCGCATTCCAAGCATTGTCTGGCATCTTTGAATGTGTCTATATATATGTTTCTGGAACATACCTCTTCATTCACCTGAGGAAGGAGCAGCGCTCCGAAAGCTAGTGACATCGAAACAAACCTGTTGGACTTTAACCTGGTGTTGTAAGACTTCATACTGTGCTCACCCCAGTCCAACGCCGGCATCTCCACATCAGTACTTTTCTTTGTTCTTTGTTTCTATGAGATCCTCCCCCTCCCATTCTTCTGAACTCCAGCGAATACAATCCTGACTGAATCTCTCCTCATACGTTAGTCCCGCCATCCCAGGAATCAGCCCAATGGTTTTTCCTTCAATAGGATAACAGGCAACTCTCACCCTCATGCTCACACCTTGCACATTTTGCAGGAGAAAAGACAACAACAAATAATCGATAACATAATCATAAGGGACAAACATACAGAATTATTAAAGGACGGCAGTATAATAACACCATCTAAGTTGCTCAAAAAGGCCAAAGTCATGACCATACCATTGAACACTCCTCAGAATCTCTCCAAGGTAACAACAAATGAAGCACCTTCACTTCCACCTTGAGATTGCCCCAATGTCCAAGCGATCCATAACCTAGGCCTCTGCCAGGGGGGGATGGCTCGGCACGGTAGCATAGTGGTTAGCTCTATGGCATCACAGCGCCAGGGTCCCAGGTTCGATTCCCTGCTGGGTCACTGTCAGTGCGGAGTCTGCATGTTCTCCCCGTGTCTGCGTGGGTTTCCTTCAGGTGCTCCGGTTTCCTCCCACAGTCCAAAAACGTGCAGGTTTGGTGGATTGGCCATGCTAAATTGTCATTAGTGTCCAAATAGGTTAGGAGGTGAGGGCTTAAGTGGGTCGTTGCAGACTCGATGGGCCGAATGGCCTTCTGCACTGTATGTTCTATGATCTGCCACCTCCAACCCCTCACAGCGAACATTGACAACAGGATAATATAGGGCCAGCGATCAGGGGGCCAAACCTACCCCAGGCTTTGAAGACCAGATACACTGTGCTCCGTCAAATCAAGACGGCCAGATCAAATAGGGGCGGCACAGTGGTTAGCACTGCTGCTTCATAGCTCCAGGGACCAGGGTTCAATTTCAGCCTCGGGTGACTGTGTGGAGTTTATACTTTCTCCCATGTCTATGTGGGTTTCCTCCGGGTACTCCAGTTTCCTCCCACAGTCCAAAGATGAAGGTTGGATGAAAGAAAGATGAAAAGATGAAAATGAGTTTATACTTTCTCCCATGTCTATGTGGGTTTCCTCTGGGTACTCCAGTTTCCTCCCACAGTCCAAAGATGAAGGTTGGATGAAAGAAAGATGAAAAGATGAAAATGAGTTTATACTTTCTCCCATGTCTATGTGGGTTTCCTCCGGGTACTCCAGTTTCCTCCCACAGTCCAAAGATGAAGGTTGGATGAAAGAAAGATGAAAAGATGAAAATGAGTTTATACTTTCTCCCATGTCTATGTGGGTTTCCTCCGGGTACTCCAGTTTCCTCCCACAGTCCAAAGATGAAGGTTGGATGAAAGAAAGATGAAAATTGCCCCTTCGTGTCCAAAAGGGCAGATGGGGTTACGGGGATAGGGTGTAGGCTTAAGTAATGTGCTCTTTCCAAGGGCCGGAGCAGACTAAATGGCCGAATGGCCTCCTTCTGCACTGTAAATTCTAAGATTCTATTAAAATGATTAAAGCATGGCAATCAATTTTCAAACTTAAGCAGGAACTCACCTCCCACTTCTCGCTAGGAACCGAGCTCCAGACACTCCTTGTCCAGCCGCTCCCTCACGTACCCATCAAGATAGATGACACATCATGCATCAGGATATCAATGAATCTAAGGCGGGTCGTTACCAGGGAAGGTGCTCTCTTGAATACAAGGATTCCCTCCTGCACCTCCACCATTCTCCCAAGGATACCTCGCAGTTGCTCAAAGGGAGCTCCAAAGACCTGCATCATGGGGCTGAGATCCTCATCTAGAACAGCATTCTCAATGGTGGCCATCATCCCGATGCACGCAGCACTGCCAGTGCGAAGGCCGCTCACCAGCAACAACGCCACTGCAAGCTGGGCCCCACCCCAGCCCACTGCAACTGCCACAGTCAAAAGAGGATTCTCTATGATTTAATTCCACTCCCCTTCACAAAACTCCAATCAGGATCATCCAGAGACATAAAAAGGATGTGATAAATAGACACTTGGACAGTCATGACTTGATTGGGCATATTCAGCATGGATTTAAGAATAGAAAATGTTTGACGAACCTGTTGGAGTTTTTTGAAGATATTACAAACAAAATTGATAAAGGAGAGTCGATGGACATAGTATATTTGAACTTTCAGAAGACTTGATAAAGTCCACTATAGGAGGTTAATTGGCAAAATAAAAGTGCGTGGGATAGGAGGTAATATACTATCATAGATCGAGGATTGGTAACAGATAGAAAATAGAGAGTGGGAATAAACAGGTCATTCACGCGTTGGCAGGCGATGGCTTGTGGGGTACTGCAAAGATCAGCACTTGGGGCTCCAGCTGTTCACAATATATATCAGTGATTTGGATGTGGGGACCAAATGTAATATTTCTAAGTTCGCAAATGATACAAAGCTATGTGGAAATGAGTGTTGTCAGGAAGATGTAAAGCGGCTACAGGAGGATTTAGACAGACTTAGGGTGCAATTTACCGGAATCGAGACGGGGCGCAGCCGGTAGATCCCGCGAGAGGCCTCTTCCGGGTTTCTCGACATTCATTACGCCTCATGAGATTTTTTTTTTATTAAGGAGGAATTTAGCGTGGCCAATCTACCTACTCAGCACATTTTTGGATTGTGAGGTTGAGACCCACGCAAACACTGGGAGAGTGTCCAAAGTCCACACTGACAGTGACCCAGGATCTAACCTGGGTCCTCAGCGCCGTGAGGCAGCAGTGCTAACCACTGCACCACAATGCTGCCCGGATGCTTCGTGAGATCAAGCAAGATCTCGCGAGAAGTCACAATCTGGATTTTAGAAGTTAACTTAACTCTGCCAACGCCAGATCTAACCAGCCCCCAGGATCTACTGGCCTCGCCGAGGAGACCACAGCTGGGTGCCGTTTAAGCACTGGTCCTCACAAACGGGGACCAGGCGGAACAGCACTCGGTGGGGGGCTTCCCAGGCGATTGGAAGCCCCCAGATGGTCAGCCTCAGGGGAGGGTGGTACCCTGGCACTGCTGATGCCACCTGGGCACACTAGCACCGTGCCAGTCTGGCACCCTAGCAGCGCCGGTCTGGCATCCTAGCAGTGTGCCACCCAGGTGGCACTGCCAGGATACCCATGTGACATTTTGCCTGTGCTGGGACTCGGGTCCAGGTGTGTCCTGCCCGTATGAGGTGGGCCTCGAGGACCCTCCCAATTAGGGGGTAGGGGTGGGGGGCTGGGAATTGCATCGGGGGGTTAAGAGATGGCGCCACCAATCACTTCCTGCACTGGTGAACAGAGCTCCTTGGTGCGGTCTCGTCAGAGCTTTCTCCATCAAGGCCCGAAAAGAAAACCGAGTGCTGTTAGAGAACAATCCCTCTAATCCCACCCTGAACAGACGCTGTCTCTTTTTCATTAGAACACACCCTTAGTGAGCGGGCAAGTACATGCCAGATGGAATATAATGCGGAAATATGTGAGGTAATCCATTTTGGTAGAAGGAGCAGATGTACAGAGTATTTCCTAAATGGTAAGAAATTAGAAAGCATAAACGTACAAAAGACCTGGGTGTCCTTGTCCGTAAATCACTAAGGGCTAGCATTCACATGCAGCAAGCTATTAGGTAGACTAATAGAATGTTAGCCTTTATCACAAGAAGATTTGGGTACAGAAGTAGTAAGGTCTTCCTTCAATTGTATCGGATCTTGGTTAGACCGCACCTGGAGTACTGTGCAGTTTTGGTCCGCAAAAAGCATATTATTGTCATGGAGGGAGTGCAATGAAGGTTCACCAGACTTGTTCCGAGGATGGCGGGACTGTCTTATGATGAGAGATTGGGCAAACTGCGCCTACTCTTGTTCCTAAAGGGGGAATATCATCTGAATGCAGAATAGTTTGAATGGCAGAACAGATTCAAGGGGCTGAGTGGCCCACTCAGGTTCCCAGCTGCCAATTGTCTCTTTCTAGCCTGATAAAGAATAAACTCTGGTGATGAGTTGGACAGCCATTTGCCCTTCTGACTGTGTACATCCAGTGCTCATGTCTAAGTATGCAAATCAGAGTTCTATGCCAATAATAGTACATCAAATGCAATTTTCATGGAGATCTGAGTAGATCATGCAAAATTCAAAATTGTTCAATTTTTCCAAGCATTAGAAGGCCCTTGTTGCTGGACACACTCTGAAAGGAGGCCATTTGGCCTATTGAGTCTGCACTGACCCTTTTGAAAGACTACCTACCTAGGCCCAATCCTCTACCCTATTCCTGCAATTCCACCCTAAGGGGCAATTTAGCATGGCCAATCCACCTAACCTGCACATCTTTGGACTGTAGAAGAAATCGGACCACCCTGAGGAAACTCATGCAGACACGAGGAGAATACACAAAATCCACACAGACAGTTACCTAAGATCGGAATCGAATCCGGTTCCCTGGCACTGAGGCAGCAGTGCTAACCACTATGCCACTGTGCCGCCTTCTTGGTTTCTACCTTATATTGATAGCCTGTGTAATGTTCTTGTCAGATGGCCTGATTTATATTACAAAAACACTTGTAGCTAAAGCTACAAACGATTCCTTAACATTAACTGTGGGTAAACTATATACAAAACAACAGATGAATAACAGTAAGATGAAGCACAAGCAACCTCTTTCCAGCTTCCTCCAGCCAGTCTGAGGGATCACCTGACTAACATCCACTTATATACCAGTGAAATTCCGAGTGGTCAATCGGTGAATTACAAAACAATCATGATATCACTACAGCCTCTACTTATGCTCTTTCCCACAAATGGAAACATTCTGTCTCTATCCATTTCAGTATTTAAAAGCCCTCCATTAGGTATAACCTCAGCCTTTTCAGAAGAGACAAAACCTGTTCATCATTTTCTAATAGATATAACCTCGCATTTCTGGATTCTTTCTTGTAAATAATCATTGCACCCACTTCAGTGCCTCTATATCCTTTCATAATCAGAACTATACACAGTACTCCCAAGTGTGGTTGAAGCAAGGTTCCATATAACTTCAGCATAATTTTACTTCTTCATTCTATCCCTCTTGAAATAAACCCAATCACTTTTTTATGGCCTTATCAGACTGCATCTTTCAGTGATTTTTGTATTTGTGCTCCCACATCCTTTTGTTTCTTTACTCCACTAGATTCTCATTTCTAAATAATATCTGATCACCTTATTTTTCTTACCATGTATAATACTTCACACTTGGTTGGTTTGCAATTTATTTGCCACTTTTTTGCTGATTCTGCAAGTTTATTGCCTCATTGTAATTTGTTACAATTGTTGACAGTATTGACTTTTCAACATCCCCACAATGCCATCACCCCAAGCAAAAAGCTTGGTGTCATTGCAAATTTAGAAATTGTTCTTTTAATTCCAAGGTCCAAACCATAACTATAAATTACGAACAATAGTGGTCTCAGTAATGATCCTTATGAGACCCCACTTACCACCTTCTGCCATTCTGAATAACAACCTTTTTACCCTTTCTCTCTGCTTTCTGTCTTACAGCCAGCCAGCAGTCCATTCTGCTACTTGTTTCCTGACTCCGCATATCCCTTACTCATTTGTCTATTTCATTTCAAAAGCCTTTTGTAAATTTAGATGCATTACCTATGTTTACTGTTATCTCTTCAAATTATATTAGGTTGGTCAAGCAAAACCTGCTCTTTTTTAAAAAAATATATTTTATTCAAAATTTTTGGCCAACCATAACAGTACATTGTGTATCTTTTACACAGTAATATAACAATATAAATAACAATGGCCAGTTTTCTAAACAAGAAATAAATAATATATAAACAACATCAAAATTAAAAAACAAAACTAAATGGCAACTGCCTTGTCCCAAATAAATACTCTCCAAAAATACAATTCAGCAGTCCAGTATACAATTACCTATAACAACAACCTATACATATTATACTTATACACTAACATCCCTGAGAGTCCTTCTGGTTCCTCCCCCCCCCCCCCCCCCCCCCCCCCCCCACGGGTTGCTGCTGCTGTCTTCTTCTTTTCCATTCCCTCTATCTTTCTGTGAGGTATTCGACGAACGGTTGCCACCGCCTGGTGAACCCTTGAGCCGATCCCCTTAGGACGAACTTAATCCGTTCCAGCTTTATAAACCCTGCCATGTCATTTATCCAGGTCTCCACACCCGGGGGCTTGGCTTCCTTCCACATCAACAGTATCCTGCGCCGGGCTACTAGGGACGCAAAGGCCAAAACATCAGCCTCTTTCGCCTCCTGCACTCCCGGCTCTTCTGCAACCCCGAATATAGCCAACCCCCAGCTTGGTTCGACCTGGACCCCCACCACCTTCGAAAGCACCTTTGTCACCCTCACCCAAAACCCCTGTAGTGCCGGACATGACCAGAACATGTGGGTGTGATTCGCTGGGCTTCTCGAGCATCTCGCACACCTATCCTCTACTCCAAAAAATTTACTGAGCCGTGCTCCAGTCATATGCGCCCTGTGTAACACCTTAAATTGTATCAGGCTTAGCCTGGCACACGAGGACGATGAGTTTACCCTACTTAGGGCATCAGCCCACAGCCCCTCCTCAATCTCCTCCCCCAGCTCTTCTTCCCATTTCCCTTTCAGCTCATCTACCATAATCTCCCCCTCGTCCCTCATTTCCCTATATATGTCTGATACCTTACCGTCCCCCACCCATGTCTTTGAGATCACTCTGTCCTGCACCTCCTGCGTCGGGAGCTGCGGGAATTCCCTCACCTGTTGCCTCGCAAAAGCCCTCAGTTGCATATACCGGAATGCATTCCCTTGGGGCAACCCATATTTTTCGGTCAGCGCTCCCAGACTTGCAAACGTCCCATCTACAAACAGATCTCTCAATTGTGTTACTCCTGCTCTTTGCCATGTTCCAAATCCCCCATCCATTCTCCCCGGAGCAAATCTATGGTTATTTCTTATCGGGGACCACACCGAGGCTCCCGTCTTTCCCCTATGCCGTCTCCACTGCCCCCAAATTTTCAGAGTAGCCACCACCACCGGGCTTGTGGTGTATTTCTTCGGTGAGAACGGCAACGGCGCCGTCACCATAGCTTGTAGGCTAGTCCCCCTGCAGGACGCCCTCTCCAATCTCTTCCACGCCGCTCCCTCTTCTCCCATCCACTTACATACCATTGAGATATTGGCGGCCCAGTAATACTCACTTAGGCTCGTTAGTGCCAGCCCCCCCCCTATCCCTACTACGCTGCAAAAATCCCTTCCTCACTCTCGGGGTCTTCCCGGCCCACACAAAACTCATGATACTCTTCTCAATCCTTTTGAAAAAAGCCTTCGTGATCACCACCGGGAGGCACTGAAACACAAAGAGGAATCTCGGGAGAACCACCATTTTAACCGCCTGCACCCTCCCTGCCAGTGACAGGGATACCATGTCCCATCTCTTACCGCGTTAAATTTAACCTATGCAATGTACCCCAATTCTTGGCTATCTGGATCCCCAAGTAGCGAAAATCCCTTGTTACCTTCCTCAGTGGTAAGTCCTCTATTTCTCTGCTCTGCTCCCCTGGATGCACCACAAACAACTCACTTTTCCCCATGTTCAGTTTATATCCTGAAAATTCTCCAAACTCCCCAAGTATCCGCATTATCTCTGGCATCCCCTCCGCCGGGTCCGCCACATACAACAACAAATCGTCCGCATACAGAGATACCCGGTGTTCTTCTCCTCCCCTGAGTACTCCCCTCCACTTCCTGGAACCCCTCAATGCTATTGCCAGGGGCTCAATCGCCAGTGCAAACAATAATGGGGACAGAGGACACCCCTGCCTCGTCCCTCTATGGAGCCGAAAATACGCAGACCCCCGTCCATTCGTGACCACGCTCGCCATCGGGGCCCTATACAGCAGCTGTACCCATCTAATATACTCATCTCCAAAGCCAAATCTCCTCAACACCTCCCACAAATAATCCCACTCCACTCTATCAAATGCTTTCTCGGCATCCATCGCCACCACTATCTCCGCTTCCCCCTCTGGTGGGGGCATCATCATTACCCCTAGCAGCCTCCGTATATTCGTATTCAGCTGTCTCCCCTTCACAAACCCAGTTTGGTCCTCATGGACCACCCCCGGGACACAATCCCCTATCCTCATTGCCATTACCTTGGCCAGAATCTTAGCGTCTACGTTCAGGAGAGAAATAGGCCTATAGGACCCGCATTGCAGCGGGTCTTTTTCCTTCTTTAGGAGAAGCGGTATCGTTGCCTCTGACATAGTCGGGGGCAGCTGTCCCCTTTCCCTCGCCTCATTAAAGGTTCTCATCAGTAGCGGGGCGAGCAAGTCCACATATTTCCTGTAAAATTCAACTGGGAATCCATCCGGTCCCGGGGCCTTCCCCGCCTGCATGCTCCTAATTCCTTTCACTACTTCCTCCATTTCGATCTGTGCTCCCAGTCCCACCCTCTCCTGCTCCTCCACCTTAGGAAATTCCAGCTGGTCCAGAAAACACATCATTCTCTCCTTCCCATCCGGGGGCTGAGCTTCATATAATCTTTCATAGAATGCCTTGAACACTCCATTCACTCTCTCCGCTCCCCGCTCCATCTCTCCCTCCTCATCCCTCACTCCCCTTATTTCCCTCGCTGCTCCCCTTTTCCTCAATTGGTGGGCCAGCAACCTGCTCGCCTTCTCCCCATATTTGTACTGTACACCCTGTGCCTTCCTCCACTGTGCCTCTGCAGTACCCGTTGTTAGCAAATCAAATTCTACGTGTAGCCTTTGCCTTTCCCTGTACAGTCCCTCCTCCGGTGCCTCCGCATATTGCCTGTCCACCCTCAGAAGTTCTTGCAGCAACCGCTCCCGTTCCCTACTCTCCTGCTTTCCTTTATGTGCCCTGATTGATATCAGCTCCCCTCTAACCACTGCCTTCAGCGCCTCCCAGACCACTCCCACCTGGACCTCCCCATTATCATTGAGTTCCAAGTACTTTTCAATACACCCCCTCACCCTTAGACACACCCCCTCATCCGCCATTAGTCCCATGTCCATTCTCCAGGGTGGACGCCGTTCTTTTTCCTCCCCTATCTCCAAGTCCACCCAGTGTGGAGCGTGATCCGAAATAGCTATAGCCGTATACTCCGTCCCCCTCACCTTCGGGATCACCGCCCTTCCCAAAACAAAAAAGTCTATTCGCGAATAAACTTTGTGGACATAGGAGAAAAACGAAAACTCCTTACTCCTAGGTCTGCTAAATCTCCATGGGTCTACTCCTCCCATCTGCTCCATAAAGCCTTTAAGCACCTTGGCTGCTGCCGGCCTCCTTCCAGTCCTGGATCTCGATCTGTCCAGCCCTGGTTCCAGCACCGTGTTAAAATCTCCACCCATTACCAACTTCCCCAACTCTAGGTCCGGGATACGTCCTAACATGCGCCTCATAAAGTTGGCATCATCCCAGTTCGGGGCATATACGTTCACTAAGACCACCGCCTCCCCCTGTAATTTGCCACTCACCATCACGTATCTGCCCCCACTATCCGCCACTATGGTCTTTGCCTCAAACATTACCCGCTTCCCCACTAGTATAGCCACCCCCCTGTTTTTCGCATCTAGCCCCGAATGAAACACCTGCCCCACTCATCCTTTGCGTAGTCTAACCTGGTCTATCAGTTTCAAATGCGTCTCCTGTAACATAACCACATCTGCCTTAAGTTTCTTAAGGTGTGCGAGTACCCGTGCCCTCTTTATCGGCCCATTCAGCCCTCTCACATTCCACGTGATCAGCCGGGTTGGGGGGCTCTTTACCCCCCCCCCTGTCGATTAGCCATCCCCTTTTATCCAGCTCCTCACCCGGTTCCCACGCAGCTGTGTCCCCCCCAGGCGGTGCCCACCCGCCCCGCCCACCCCACCACATACCAGCTCCCCCTTCTCCCCAGCAGCAGCAACCTGTAGCGCACAAAGACTCCGTGAGACGAATAGAGTGAAGTCAATGAGGCTTTATTAAGCGTGTCTGTTCCCCCGCAGCTCGATAGTAGAATGGCCTGCGGGGGAGGACTCCGGCTTCTTATACTCCACCTTCAGGGCGGAGCTAGAGGTCAACGGCCAACCAGGACCCGGGATCTGTCAGCCAATGACATTAGGGCTTCCAGTCACACATGACCCCTAATACATACTACCACATTCACCCCTTGTCAAAATGAACCCGGCGGGGTGATGCTTCACATGGTGGTAAGGGTTTACAGGGCTGGTCCTGGGAGGAAAACATTCACATGGCAATACAGTATGTACAATTTTGTCCTGTTTCAACTATTTACAGAAGGTATCGGGAGAAAAGCAAAATGTTCTTGTGAAAAGTCCATATATTGATTTAGATCGACGCCACGAGTCGGTCGGGCGGTCTGGTCGTCCGTGTCAATCGCCTCGGCCCCGGTGGTGGTGGTGGTGCTTGTACCGGTGTTGTCGTCTCCGGGAGCCTTACGGTTTCAGCTTGCGCTTTATTCTTGGTCGGGCCTGAGGGGAGGGGAACCGATCCTCCTGGGAAGGGGGCGGTCGCGGGGTGCGGCGGTGGCAGGAAGGGGGGGGTTGGGTGAATGGTGTCGGGGGGGTGTGTGTGTTGCCGGCGGGCGCCAGATCCCGCAGGGAGACCGGTTGTCCTGTCGGCCGTCGGGGTACTCCACGTAAGCGTACTGCGGGTTCGCGTGGAGGAGGTGAACCCTTTCGACCAACGGGTCCGCCTTGTGTGCCCGCACATGCTTTCGGAGCAAGATGGGTCCTGGGGCGGCCAGCCAGGTCGGCAGCGACGTTCCAGAGGAGGACCTCCTAGGGAAGACAAGGAGACGCTCATGAGGCGTTTGATTAGTGCTCGTACATAATAGCGACCGGATGGAGTGGAGAGCGTCCGGGAGGATCTCCTGCCACCGTGAAACTGGGAGGTCCCTGGACCGTAGGGCCAGTAGGACGGTCTTCCAGACCGTGCCGTTATCCCTCTCTACTTGCCCGTTCCCCCGGGAGTTGTAGCTGGTCGTCCTGCTTGAGGCTATGCCCTTGCTGAGCAGGAACTGGCGCAGCTCGTCACTCATGAAAGAGGACCCCCGTCGCTGTGGACGTATGCGGGGCAACCGAACAGTGTGAAGATGGTGTTCAGAGCTTTAATGACTGTGGCCGCAGTCATGTCAGAGCAGGGAATGGCGAATGGGAAGCGGGAGTATTCGTCCACCACATTAAGAAAGTATGTGTTGCGGTCGGTGGAGGGGAGGGGCCCTTTTAAATCGAGACTACGGCGTTCAAAGGGGCAGGAAGCCTTAATCAGGTGCGCACCATCCGGCCTGAAAAAATGCGGTTTGCATTCCGCGCAGATGTGGCAGTCCCTTGTGACTGTACGGACCTCCTCTAAAGAGTATGGGAGATTGCGGGACTTGATAAAGTGGAAAAACCGAGTGACCCCCGGGTGGCAGAGGTCCTCGTGGAGGGTTTGGAGGCGGTTAATTTATGCGTTGGCACATGTGCCGCGGGATAGGGCATCGGACGGCTCGTTCAGCTTTCCAAGACGATACAAAATCTCGTAGTTGAAGGTGGAGAGCTCGATCCTCCACCTTAAGATCTTGTCGTTTTTGATTTTGCCCCGCAGTGCATTATCGAACATGAAGGCTACCGACCGTTGGTCGGTGAGGAGAGTGAATCTCCTGCCGGCCAGGTAATGCCTCCAATGTCGCACAGCTTCCACTATGGCTTGGGCTTCCTTTTCCACTGAGGAGTGGCGGATTTCTGAAGCGTGGAGGGTTCGAGAGAAAAAGGCCACGGGTCTGCCCGCTTGGTTTGGGTGGCCGCTAGGGCTACGTCGGAGGCGTCGCTCTCGACCTGGAAGAGGTGGGACTCGTCGATGGCGCGCATTGTGGCCTTTGCGATATCCTCTTTGATGCGGCTGAAGGCCTGGCATGCCTCTGTCGACAGAGGGAAGGTCGTGGTCTGTATTAGGGGGCGGGCCTTGTCTGCGTACTGGGGGACCCACTGGGCGTAGTATGAAAAAAACCCCAGGCAGCGTTTCAGGGCTTTTGAGCAGTGCGGGAGGGGAAATTCCATGAGGGCGCGCATACGTTCGGGGTCGGGGCCTATTATCCCATTGCGCACAACGTAGCCCAGAATGGCTAGCCGGTTGGTGCTAAAAACGCACTTGTCCTCGTTGTACGTGAGGTTCAAGGCTTTGGCGGTCTGGAGGAATTTTTGGAGGTTGGCGTCGTGGTCCTGCTGGTCGTGGCCGCAGATGGTTACATTGTCGAGATACGGGAACGTGGCCCGCAACCCATGTTGATCAACCATTCGGTCCATCTCCCGTTGGAAGACCGAGACCCTGTTTGTGACGCCAAATGGGACCCTTAGGAAATGGTATAATCGCCCGTCTGCCTCGAAGGCTGTGTACTTGCGGTCACTTGGGCGGATGGGGAGCTGATGGTAGGCGGACTTGAGGTCCACGGTGGAGAAGACTTTATATTGGGCAATCCGATTGACCATGTCGGATATGCGGGGGAGAGGGTACGCGTCTAGTTGTGTGTACCTGTTGATGGTCTGGCTATAGTCTATGACCATCCTTTGTTTCTCCCCTGTCTTCACTACTACCACCTGTGCTCTCCAGGGACTATTGCTGGCCTGGATTATGCCTTCCTTCAGTAGCCGCTGGACTTCGGACCGAATGAAGGTCCGGTCCTGGGCGCTGTACCGTCTGCTCCTAGTGGCGACGGGTTTGCAATCCGGGGTGAGGTTCGCAAACAAGGACGGGGGTTGCACCTTGAGGGTTGCGAGGCCGCAGATAGTGAGTGGGGGTATTGGGCCGCCGAATTTGAACGTAAGGCTCTGTAGATTGCACTGGAAATCTAATCCCAGTAAAGTGGGGGCGCAGAGTTGGGGAAGGACGTGTAGTTTGTAGTTTTTGAACTCCCTCCCCTGCACCGTTAGGGTAACTATGCAGAAACCTTGGATCTGTACGGAGTGGGATCCTGCAGCTAGGGAAATCTTTTGTGCGCTGGGATAGGTGGTCAGGGAACAGCGTCTTACCGTGTCGGGGTGGATAAAGCTCTCCGTGCTCCCGGAGTCGACTCGGCATGGTGTCTCGTGGCCGTTTATTAGCACCGTTGTCGTCGTCGTCTGGAGTGTCCGGGGCCGAGCTTGATCGAGCGTAATTGAAGCGAGACGTGGTTGTAGTAGTGGAGTGGGGTCCGTTGTTGCCGTCCAAGATGGCGTCGGGGATGAACAAAATGGCTGCCCCCATACATCGCACATGGCTGGGGGGTCACAAGATGGTGGCGGGGGTGGACAAAATGGCCGCCCCCACGCGTCATACAGGTCTGGGGTGGTCCAAGATGGCGGCGCCCTTCCTCCCCTCGTGGTGGCCGGGACCCAAAATGGCGGCGTCTGCGGGTCGCACATGGGGCGCTGGGGGGGTTGGGGAGCGTTAGGACCGCGCGGGGCTCCCTCATCTCTGGGGACAGCGGTGGTCGGGACCCAAGTTGGTAGCGCCGGCGGGTCAGACGTGGGGCGCGGGGGGGGGGGGGGGTTTGGGCGACGTTAGAGACGCGCAGAACTCCCTCTTCTCCGGGGAGAGCGGTGTTCGGGACCCAAAGTGGTAGCGCCGGCGGGTCATACATGGGGCGCGGGGGGGGGGGGGGGGTTGGGGAGCGTAAGCGGCGTGCAGGGCTCCCTGTTCTCCCGGGACCGCGGTGGTCGGGACCCAGAGCAGCTGCGCCTGCGGGTCGTACATGGGGCGCTGGGGGGGTTGGGGAGCGTAAACGGCTTGCAGGGCTCCCTGTTCTCCCGGGACAGCGGCGACCTCGCGGGACCGGCACACAACCGCGAAATGGCCCTTTTTCCCGCAGCTCTTGCAGATTGCTGCGCGGGCCGGGCAGCGCTGCTGGGGGTGTTTCGCCTGGCCGCAGAAATAGCAGCGGGCGCCCCCGGTGCGACTTGGCGTTTGGACCGCGCAAGCCTGTGGGGTGTCCGGGGGGAGGGGTGGGTTTGTCGCGACGGGTACGTACAGAGCCCAATGGGCTGCCGCGCGGTCGGGGCCGTAGGCGCGGGTATTACGTGCGGCCACGTCTAGGGAGGCTGCTAGGGCCCGGGCCTCTGAGAGTCCTAGCGACTCTCTTTCTAGAAGTCTTTGACGGATTTGGGAGGAATTCATACCTGCCACAAAAGCATCGCGCATTAACATGTCCGTGTGTTCATTTGCGTTCACCAAGGGCAGCTGCAGGCTCGTCCCAAAATCAGCAGCGCGGCGTAGAATTCGTCCATCGATTCTCCGGGACCTTGCCGTCTCGTCGCGAGTTGGTAGCGAGCGTAGATTTGGTTAACTGGGCGGACATAGAGACTTTTCAGTGCTGCGAACGCCGTCTGGAAATCCTCCGCGTCTTCGATGAGGGAGAAAATCTCCGTGCTTACCCTCGAGTGCAGGACCTGTAGTTTTTGGTCTTCTGTGACCCGGCCGGTGGCCGTTCTGAGGTAGGCCTCGAAATAAGTCTGCCAGTGCTTGAAGGCTGCTGCCGCGTTCACTGCGTGGGGGCTGATCCTCAGGCATTCCGGGATGATCCTGAGCTCCATAGTCCTTTTTAGGCACGCTTAATAAATTGTAGCGCACAAAGACTCCGTGAGACGAATAGAGTGAAGTCGATGAGGCTTTATTAAGCGTGTCTGTTCCCCCGCAGCTCGATAGTAGAATGGCCTGCGGGGGAGGACTCCGGCTTCTTATACTCCGCCTTCAGGGCGGAGCTAGAGGTCAACGGCCAACCAGGACCCGGGATCTGTCAGCCAATGACATTAGGGCTTCCAGTTCCACATGACCCCTAATACATACTACCACACAACCCAGTAAATCCCCCCTCCCACCCACCCCCCCCCCCCCCCGCTAGATCCCCCACTAGCGTAGTTACACCCCCCATGTTGCTCCCAGAAGTCAGCAAACTCTGGCCGACCTCGGCTTCCCCCCGTGACCTCGGCTCGCACCGTGCGACGCCCCCTCCTTCCTGCTTCCCTATTCCCGCCATAATTATCATAGCGCGGGAACAAAGCCCGCACTTCCCTTTTGGCCCCGCCCCCAATGGCCAACGCCCCCAGCTCCTCCACCTCCCTTCCTCCCTCCCCCACAACCTGTGGAAGAGAGAAAAGTTACCGGGTCGCAGGATTAACAACATAAAAATCATCTCTCCCCCCTTTTTTCCCCCCTCTTCGCCCCCCATATTCGCCCCACCACTTTGTCTCAAACGTTCTTTTTTAATAACCCGCTTATTCCAATTTCTCTTCAACAATAAATGTCCACGCCTCATCCGCCGTTTCAAAGTAGTGGTGCTTCCCTTGATATGTGACCCACAGTCTTGCCGGCTGCAGCATTCCAAATTTAATCTTCTTTTTATGAAGCACCGCCTTGGCCCGATTAAAGCTCGCCCTCCTTCTCGCCACCTCCGCACTCCAGTCTTGATATACGCGGATCACCGCGTTCTCCCACCTACTGCTCCGAGTTTTCTTTGCCCATCTGAGGACCATCTCTCTGTCCTTAAAACGGAGGAATCTCACCACTATGGCTCTGGGAATTTCTCCTGCTCTCGGTCCTCGCGCCATCACTCGGTATGCTCCCTCCACCTCCAACGGACCCGTCGGGGCCTCCGCTCCCATTAACGAGTGCAGCATCGTGCTCACATATGCCCAGACGTCCGCCCCTTCTGCACCTTCAGGAAGACCAAGAATCCTTAAATTTTTCCTCCTCGCATTATTCTCCAGCACCTCCAGCCTTTCCACACATCGTTTATGGTGTGCCTCGTGCATCTCCGTCTTCACCACCAGGCCCTGTATATCGTCCTCGTTCTCGGCAGCCTTTGCCTTCACGACCCGAAGCTCCCGCTCCTGGGTCTTTTGCTCATCTTTTAGCCCTTCAATCGCCTGTAATATCGGGGCCAACAGCTCCTTCTTCATCTCCTTTTTAAACTCTTCCACGCAGCGTTTCAAAAACTCGTGTTGTTCAGGGCCCCATATTAAACTGCCACCTTCCGACGCCATCTTGGTTTTTGCTTGCCTTCCTTGCCGCTGCTCTAAAGGATCCACCGCAATCCGGCCACTTTCCTCTCCTTTTTCCATCCGTATCCAGGGGGGATTCCCTTCTGGTTTACCGCACAGTGCATTTAGCCGTTAAAATTGCCGTTGGGGCTCTTATTAAGAGCCCAAAAGTTCTTTCCACCGGGAGCTGCCGAAACGTGCGACTTAGCTGGTCATCGCCGCACCCGGAAGTCCGCAAAACCTGCTCTTTTGAAATCCATGTTTGTTATTCATTATCACAGTTTTGGTTTCTATGGGTGGAATTTTCCTTTTTTTTCTTCAGTGCTGGCTCAGGTAAGAAAAGTGGTGCACTGCTCACCGACTGCAAAACCAGCATTTTCGCCATATTGTCCAGCACTTCGAAGGAAAAAATCCTGGAGGTGTGTCCAACACCATCATGCTGGCGGGGCCTGAAAAAATCCAGCAACATAGGGTTCACAGAGATACACCCACTAAAAAGTGAATCCCGCCCACCTCGCCGCATACACTGGGAAACCACCTTCCATGGGCACAGGGAACCACCTGGGAACACCCCAGTCCATCCCATCCCCTTCCTAGTGCCACGTCCCTCTCTGCCCTGGGGTTGTACATACCTGAATGTCCCCAGCATGGTCTCTTTGCCTGGTTCACTTTGTTCCAGGTCTATTGTAAACTTCACTGACGTGGCGAGGGTGGGGGAGGGGGGGTTACAATACAGTGGGGGCACCCTGTAATTATATATTAATGCATTTAAATGAAACCTCATTACGTCAATGGCCTGCAGCGAACGTGAGCGCAAAATCCCGGCCTAGATGTTTTTTCTATTTTTTCCTTTAGTTGGAATTCTACATTTTTCTTACCACTAATATTAAGCCGACTATTCTCTGAGCATGTTCGATTGCCCCTTCTAGATGAGGTTGCATGTGATGTTAGATATAACGCTAACTATATTGCCAGTTCTTCTGGAATGGCACCTTTTCTCATTATTAACTATGTGTGGTAATGTCTCTAATGTTTCCTCTCTTGATTCTTTTAAAATGTATGGACACTATTCTTCCAAACCAGGCAGGGGCTTTATCTTCCAAGTTTGATTAGTTTATTTAATATTTCTCCTCTAATTTTAAATGTGGTGATATAATTTTTAATTTCATCTTGTCTTGTCATGTTCACCTGATCTGTCTCCCTGCCAAACACAGAAGCAAATAAATTGTGTACTTTCTCTGCCGTATCTGCTTGATTTGATGATTGAATGATTCAAAACATTTCATGTCACTATGATTGTCACAGCCTTATCCATTTGGGGAAAATGTTTTCCATTTAAACACATCAAGAGTGTCCACACCAGGTCAAGTATCGCATGGCTACATACAGTGTAAAGTTTTATTTCCCCCACAGTGCATCCCAATGTGAATGTCAAGAGGCGGCCGCCCACCCTATTGAGCTGATGCTGACTGAAAGGCCCATACACACAACAATTGGTCACCCTCTTGTTTTCCTGCAGAGCCAACTATCTACAGATCGCCATCTAATTTGGTTTTGCACTATTTCTGCACAGAAAGCCTCTTATCGTATCAATCTAAGATGGCAATGAATTTAGTTCCCAAAGTTGCAAAGATAGTATACTATCCCATTGTGCCATCAAACTCCTCAGTGTGTGCAGACAGTATTATCTTTATTCATCAGGGAAAATATGTTACTATGCCTAAGCTGTGTTGTTCCAGATGGCACTGTACCATTGTCTGGCAACACAGTTTTACCAAATCTTTGGCTCAGTGATACGTTTGAGAGTATGTAGGCTTCTCATCTTGGAATAGTTTTCTTTGACATGCTTCATTTGTTCTCAGTGTGGAAAAGATTTAAATTGATTGACTTCAAATCAGTTTATTTGAGGAAAGATGTAGTGGCATTGGAGACAATTCAGAGGAAGTTCACAAGATTGATTCCAGAGATGAGGGGTTTGTTATATGAGGAGAGATTGAACAGTTTAGGCCTTATTCTCTAAGAGAGTTTAGAAGGATGAGGGGAGATCAAATTGAGGTATGCAAGATGCTAAACGGTATGGATAAAGTAGACGTGGAGCAGATGCTTCCTCTTGTGGAGCACTAAAACTAGAGGTCATAATCTTAATATGTGAGGGAGCAAATTTAAAACAGATTTGAGGAGAAACTACTTCTAAAGGGTTACAAATCTGTGCAATTCGCTACCCCAGAGTACGGTGGATGCAGGGACTATGAGCAAATTTAAGGAGGAGTTAGACAAATTTTTAATTGGGTTGAAGGGTTATGGAGAACGGACAGGACAATGGAGTTGAGACCATGATGAGATCAGCCATGATCATATTGAAGGTGTTTAGGCTTGGGAAGCTTAAATAGCCTACCCCTGCTCCCAGTTCATGTGTTCTAGGGAGGAGATGCTCTGGTTGATTTTGCAATCCAGCTCTTGGTCTTAGCATTGTAAGTAACAGATGAGGAACAAATCAGCCATGATTTAATGGTGGAGCAGACTCGATTAGCCAAATGGCCTAATTCTGCTCTTCTATCTTATGAACTTATGAAATCAGGGAACTATACTTTGAAAAATTGTTGATTTCTTAAGTAAACATGCTTCAGTCAGTCAACACAAGAGGCTACTTCAACACAAGTTAAGAATACGGAAGTATTATTGAAATCCTGCTGTTTACACTGAAACTATGATGGATGATCTGTGGAAATCATAGAAACACAAAGGTATTTGTCCTATTTCCTTTCTGTGATATTATATATCAGTATATCACAATAGTACTACTTTAACCAGTGTGCATAGTCTTTTTTAGGCATCACATGGAAAGAGTGAACTAAAGAGTCAGCCTAGATTATTAGCCCCCCAAAAATCCATTAAATGTGGCTCAGCACCACTACTGACCAAGCTGGCCAAGCCCTAAAGGACGTAGCTGCTTGACTGGGTCTGTGGCATGTGGTGAAGAAATGAACAAGGGAGAAAAAGCTACTTGACCTCGTCTTCACCAATCTACCAATTGGAAATACATCTGTCCATAACAGTATTGGTAGGAGTGACCACCACACAGTGCTGCTTTCACATTTGAAACCATCTTCTGCCAAAAGTGCCAGCTGGATGATCCATCTCGGCCTCCTCCCAAGGTACCCAGCAATACAGATGGCAGTCTTCAGCCAATTCAATTCACTCTGTGGGATATAAAGAAACGGCTAAAGACACTGGATACTCCCAACGGTCATGGGACCTGACAGCATTCCGGCAATATACTGTAGACTTGTGCTCCATACATAGCTGCACCTCTCGCCAAGCTGTTCCCGTACAGTTAAAACACTGGCATTTCCCCGGTGATGTGGAAAACTGCCTAGGTCAGAGGCAGGGAATTCTGTGCAATGTACTCACCTCCGGACTCCCCAAAACCTGTCCACTATTACCAAGGGACAAGCCAGGAGTGTGATGGAATACCCATCACTTGCCAGGATGAGTGCAGCTTCAACAGCACTCAAGCTCAACACCATCCAAGACAAAGCAGCCCACTTGATTGGCACCCCATCCACAACTTTCACTTCCTCCACCACCGACTCACAGTGGTAACAATGCATGCCATCTACAAGATGCACTGCAGTAACTTCCCAGGGATCTTTTTCAACAGCGTCTTCCAAATCTGTAACCTCTACCATCTGGAAGAATAAGGGCAGCAGATACATGGGGACCCCGTTACCTGCAAGTTCTTCTTCAGATTACACACCACCCTGACTGGAATATATCACTGTTCCTTCACTAATGCAAAGTCAGTATCCTGGAACTCCCTTCCCAATAGCACTGTGGGTGTTCCTACAACATATGTTGGCATCAGCTAAAGAAGGCAACTCAGCACCACCTTCCTGAGGGCAATTAGGATTGGGCAATTTGCCTGGCCAGCAACGCTCACTTCCAACGAACAATTTTTAAAAAGTCGAGCAAAGTCTTGAACCAACAAACCTTTGAGTCAGAGACGAGCGTGATATCAAATACTGTTCAACATATTAGCATGCTTTAAAAGAAAAGTGTTAAAATATGTTTATAATGTTAAAGGGTGTATGTTGTATTGAGGAACTCTAGGTTTTTGATGGTGCCTACAGAAACGCTGAGCAATCCCGGAAGAATTTGCTCACAGTCAGTACCAATTGCTAAAAATATTGCTTGGCACCAATACGATCTTGGTAGTTTCTTTATGTAGATGTGAGAAAACCTTTTTCACACAAGTCGTTTGGGTCTGGAATGCACTACCTGGAATTGTGGTGGAGGCTGGTTCAATCGACGCATTGAAGAGGGCATTATATTCAGGGGTACAGAGAAAAGGCAAGGGAATGGCACTACGCCATGATGCTCATTTGGAGAGCTGGTGCACACATGATGGGCCAAATGGACTCTTCCTGCCAGTATCAATTCTGTGATAACTGGCACTGAGATGCATTAATTAAAATAAACTACATTGTCACAGAATGGTCTGGAGGAAAAGATGCTGCCAGTGGCTACGGTTTAAATAACTTCTTGTTTCTAAAATTCAGAAGATTCCGACAAGCTCTTCAACTCCAGAAAGTTGAACCATTTCCTATTAATTCTTCCTCACATTTTCTTTACAGAAGTCCAATTTAATAGATCTCCGGTTTCTGACATTGAGTTTCTTTTCATTTTCAGCCAGTGCAGAGTTTCCATACAATGAGGAGAGCACCATTACAGATGGAGTGAATCGAAACTCGGCAATCATTGGTGGTAAGTGT
The DNA here is from genome assembly GCF_047496885.1 of Scyliorhinus torazame. Lineage (NCBI taxonomy): Eukaryota > Metazoa > Chordata > Chondrichthyes > Carcharhiniformes > Scyliorhinidae > Scyliorhinus > Scyliorhinus torazame. Next base: position 134,930,233 of record NC_092712.1, read on the forward strand.
CAGAGTATGAACTTAGAAAATCGCTAAGCATGAAACAAATTGCTGGAATTAGGGGCTTCCCCCCAAGGGTTAGATTGAGTAACATGCAAAAGAATTCTGTGTTAGATAACAGTTAATAAGAAGAAGCTGGGTCATTCATGGTCATCTGAGGATTTGCTTTACTTGGATCCAAACATTGTTCTCAATTTCATCAAGATGAGCAATGTTCAATAATTGGTACACCGACATTCAATTGGAAAAGAGGAAAGGACCTTCCTTACCACTTGATAGTTATTTATCAGATATTGTGAACTCATTGAAATGGTTTTAAAATTGAATCATAAAGTTCAGTTTAATGTGAGACTTTTAATACTCAAAACAACATGAGCAGGACGGTGGCATAGAGGTTAGCACTATGGCTTCACAGCACCAAGAATCCCAGCTTAGGTCACTGTCTGTGTGGAGTCTGCACATTCTCCCCGTGTCTGTGTGGGTTTCCTCCAGGTGCTCCACAGCATAAAAAAAGCATAAAAATTAAATAATTTGGACATTCTGAATTCTCCCTCTGTGTACCCAAACAGGTGCCGGAATGTGGCTACTGTTCACAGTAACGTCATTGCAGTATGTACGCCTACTTGTGACAGTAAAGATTATTATTTATAGCAGCTCAAGCAGAACCAGGACCCTTAAAAATGAGATTGTCACAATGGGAGCCAGTTTACATCAACACAGAATGATGGATGAATGGCACTTGGTGTGTATTAGGATACCTGCAGCAGAGTTTTGGATGAGCTCAAGTCTACAGTGGATGCAAGGTCGCAGACGGCTAAGAGAGCTTGGAATAAAAACAGAACGTACTGGGAAAACTCAGCAGGTCCAACAGCAACTGAGGAAGGCGAAATAGAGCTAACATTTCAGTCCAGTATGATTCTTCTTCAAACTGATGAGAGATAGAAATGTGATGGGTTTTATGCTGTTGAAAAGGCAGGGAGGGAATGGAAAATCAGGAATAGGATAGAAGGTGTGGGAGGGGGGGTGGATTTAATGACAAAGATGTCATAGAGCAAAAGGCAAAGAGAGTGGTAATGGTAGTTAACGAACCGTGTATTAGTCCAGAGTCGGTGTTAATAGCAGAATAAACATGAGAACAAGATACAGACTGGCAATTGATTTAGATTTATTTATTGTCGCGTGTACCGAGGTTGAGTGAATAGTATTGTTCTGCATACGGTCCAGGCAGATCACTCCGATAGGGGAAAAAGTTAAAAAGAGAGGTCAGAATTCCTGGTCAGGTGTTGTTGAATTCCAGAAGGCTGTTGTGTCCAGGAGGCTTTAGAGCACCTCATCGGAAGATAGAAAGTGCTGCTCCTCAAGTTTGCTTTAGGCTTCTCTGGAACCTTTCAGCAGGAATGAGGACCGAAATGGCAGCATGAGAGCAAGGTGGTGAAGTGAGATGGGAGGTCACGGTCATGGTTGTGGACTGAATGGTGGTATCCTGTAAAGCTGCCACCCAGTTTGCATTTGGGCTCCCCAATGTCAAGGGGACAGTATTGTGAGCAACGAGTACAATGTACGAAATTGAAAAAAGTACAAGTAATTTGTTGCTTCACTACTGGAAAGAGTGTTTGGGACCTCAGACAGTGAAGAGGGAAGAGATAAAAGAGCAGGTGTTACTCTTGTGATTGCACAGGAAGGTGCCATGGAAAGAGTATGATGAATGGAGGGTGGGGGTGAAAGAGGAGTGGGCCATGGTGTCACAGAGGGAATGGCCCCTTCGGAATGCTGAAAGGGGAAGAGATGGAAGGTGGGTCTGGTGGTAACATCATGTTGTAGTTGGCAGAAATGGTGGAGGATAATCCTTTGAATACGATGGCTGGTGGGTTGGAAAGTGACGACCAGGGGAACAGTATTATTGTTCTGAAAAGGCAGGGAGGGAATGGAAAATCAGGAATAGGATAGATTTGTGATGGCAAAATTCAGAAAATGGGTTAGACACAGTTGAGGGCCCTGAACAATGTGTTGGGGTGGGGGGGGGGGGGGGAATCCTCAGTTGAGGGGAAAGGAAGACATGTTGGAAACGCTGTTGTGGAACTTAGCATCATCAGAACAGATACACCGGTGACAGGGGAACTGGGAGAATGGAATGGAATATTTACAGGAAGCAAAACATGAGAAGGTGTAGTCGGGAAAGCTGTGAGTCAGTGAGCTTGTACTGAATATAAATAGATAAACTATTCCCCAAAATGGATTTAGAGAAGCCAAGGAAAAGAACGGAATTGTCAGAGGTGGACCAAGTGGAGGTGAGAAAAGGGTAGAAATTGGAAGCAAAATTGATTAATTGTTCCTGCTCTCCGGCACCAATACAGTCATCAATGTACTTGGAGGTGACATGAGTAGAATTGGAACACGAGATGTTACACTAACCCCCAAAAAAGACAGGCATAACTGGGGCCCAGACAAGTGCCCAGAGCCACGCCTATGCCTGTCGCTTATCAGCATTTCAAACAGACTATTCCTTCCGTGATATCCTCTGTCACCCCAACACCTCAACTCCTTCCCATGAAATCACAGGTGGTGTAACACCTGCCCCTTTGCCTCCTCACTTTCCAAGGCCCCAAAATACTTCCAGGTGAAACAACTTGTACTTCTTTCAATTTAGTATATTGTATTTGCCGCTCACAATACTGTTTCCTGTACATTGGGAAGACCAAACGCAGACTGGGTGACTGCTTTGCAGAACATCTCCATTCAGTCTGCAAACATGACCCTGACCTTCCATAGCTTGCCATTTTAATTCACCACCATTCTCTTATATTGACATTTTGACTTGACCTGCTGTGTTGATCCAGTGTAACCCAATGCAAGCTTGAGGAACAGCAGCTCATTTTCCAGTTAGACACTCTACAACCTTCTGGACTCAACATTGAGTTCAACAACTTCAGACCAACAGTTTGTGTACATTTTCCCTAGTGTCAGTCTATATCTTGTTCTCCTGTTTCACTTCCAAACAGCACTGACTTTATTCCAACAATTAACACCTATTCTGGATCAATGCTTTGCTCCTTTACTATTACCATTACCACTCTTTTTGCCTTCTGTTCTATGACATCTTTGTCATTTAATCCCCCCCCCCCCAACCCTTAAACCTATCACTCACACCTTTTGCCACATCTGACCCTCTCCCCTTTTTCAACTGCATTAAACTCATCCTATTTGGCATCCCTTCCATGAACATTCACTCCTTCCACCACCAACAAGCAGTTGCAGCAGTGGGTACCACCTACAGGGTGCACTGCACAACATCATTAGTGCACCTTAGGCAGCACCTTCCAAACCCACAACAGATACCATCTTGAAAGACAACGGCAGCAGATACATGGGAACACCATTACCTGGAAGTTTCCCTTCAAGCCTCTCACCACCCTGACTTGGAAATATATCTCCAGTTCCTTCACTGTCACTCAGTCAAAATCCTCAAAGTCCCTCCCTAAGAGCACTGTGGGTGTACCTACGCCACACAAACTGCAGCAGTACAAGATGGCATCTCACCACCTTCTAAAGAACAATTGGGATGGGCAATAAATGCTGGCCTACCCAGCAATGCCCACATCCTGTAAATGAAATTTTTCAAAATTTCCACCCCTCATTCGTTCCAGAGAAGAATCATATTGGATTGAAATCATTAACTCTGTTTCTCTCTCTACAGATGCATTCAGACCTGCTGATTTGTCCAGCATTTTCTCTCTTTATTTCAGAGCTTCCACATTAGCAGTAATTTGTTTTTATTAGTATATTGGAAGAGTTGAGTTCAGAGGTTACAAAGGCACGGATGAGAGCACAGTGGTTAGCACTGCTGCCTCACGGTGCCGAGGACCCGGGTTCGAACCCAGCCCCGGGTCGCTGTCCATGTGGAGTTTGCTCATTTGCCCCGTGTCTGCGCAGGTCTCACCCCCACAACCCAAAGATGTGTAGGAGTAGGTGCATTGGCCACACTAAATTCCTCCTCAATTGGAAAAAAATAATGGGTACTGTAAAAATTAAAAATGAATCTTTAAAAATGGTGGTGCAGTGGTTACCACTGCTGCCTCACGACACCGAGGACCCGGGTTCGATCCCGGCCCTGGGTCACTGTCCGTGTGGAGTTTGCACATTCTCCCATGTCTGCGTGTGTCTCACCCCCACAACCCAAAGATGTGCAGTATAGGTGGATTGGCCATGCTAAAATTGCCCTTAAATTAGGAAAAGGATTGGATACTTTAAATGTTTTTTTTATTTTAAAAAACAAAGGCACAAATGAGACATTCAGCAACATATGAGCTGAACCAGGAGCAGAGATGGGAAAATTTCGAGGTGGAAGTGGGTGATAGATGGGAACCTCAGGCCACAGTCATCCACTGTAAAAAAAAAAAAAAAATATTTCTTTAAGATAAGGTTTTTCACAAATGCATTTATCGGTTTGATGCCAGTGGAATAAACCAGTGGTTTGGCATCTTTGAATCTGTCTATATATGTGTTTCTGGAACATACCTCTTCATTCACCTGAGGAAGGAGCAGCGCTCCGAAAGCTAGTGACATCGAAACAAACCTGTTGGACTTTAACCTGGTGTTGTAAGACTTCGTACAGTGGAATAAAAGATCACTGTACTGGAATTTTGTACATTCCATGTGCTTAAATCTTGTGTTACATTTAGTTGGAGGAAAGTTTTGTTCATCTAAAATGGTGTCAGACAAGCAGTCTGACAACAGAGCCAGCCTCTTTGTTGCAGCCAAAATTAGATCTTAGAAAAGCTGGCCAATTCCAAATGGGGAACCGACCCACAAACATTACCAACAACTGCTCTCAACCTGTACCATTCAGCAGCTGAATGTGCCGGCCCAGTCTGGGAAGATTCTCTCCAAGCCAAGAAGTTGAATCCTGCCCCTGGCTGAAACCCACTAAAGTAAATGATCTGTACCTTGTTGATGATATTGCTGTATCTGCCATAAGGAGACAAGTTATATCAAGAGTAGAACAGACAAAGCAGACCAGTTACCTTCCTCATCCTCTTCCAGAAAATCTAGCAACAAAGAGTCAGCTTCTGATATACTGTCCGGACTCTAGAGGAACCCATCCCACCAGGAGGCAGCAAAACGAGGTCACTCAGCTGTGTCCCAATTGCATAAGGATTGGTGTAAGTCACTACATAGGCCTTATGGAAAGTAGGGATACAGCCAAATTAATTATGTCAAACATCTACTAGAATTCTATCCATGGCCAGAGCTAAGCAGCCCTAAAGGTCTGCAACTCTCGACTCAGAGCCTGTGTGAAACTTGTCATGATATTCAAACACACACATCATGATGGACACACTAACAGGCAAATCAGAGTACACAACACCACAACCAATCACAGACAAGAACACCAACCACATAAAAAGCACGAGCACGACACCTGGTGGTCAGTAGGTCTTGGGAGAAGGGAACAAGAAAGAGCTGTTAAAACATCACAAGCAGGGAACCCCGACGTGCAGAGTGCAAAGACCAAACTGTAAATAGTAAGTTTAAATAAAGTAGCGTTGTACCATATGCAACCGTGTTGGCTCATCTGTGTGTCAGAGCACCCAACACCACATGGTACAGGAGTGGATCGATACCTGCCTACTAACCTGCCATTCTGGACATGGACCACACCGACGGACCGCAGCCGATGCAAGTCGCGGGGAACCTAGGCACCAATTGGAAGCTCTACAGGCAGCGATTTGACCTGTACATCCGTGCCACCGAAAAACAGAATGTCTCGGATGACACGAAGATTGCAATGCTCCTCTTCTACGCAGGTCCGCACGCCACCGACGTCTTCAACTCACTGGTGTTCGAAGAAGGCGAAAACCAAGCCAAATATGACACGGTCATCCTCAAACTGGACCAGCACTTTCAAGTTGAAGTAAATGAAAGCTTTGAAAGATACCTCTTTCAGCAACGCCTGCAAGGTAAGGAGGAGCTTTTTCAACCCTTTTTGACGCACCTCCGGATTCTAGCGCAGTCCTGCGGTTACGGCACCATCACAGAGTCCATGATCAGGGACCAGATTGTTTTTGGCGTTGCCTCTAGTGGCCTACGCCAGCAGCTTCTTAAAATGAAAAGCCTCACCTTAGCGTCTGCTGTGGAAGCCTGTGTCCTCCACGAAAATGCTACCTGCCGTTTTGCCCGATTTCAGGCGTCCGAGTTGGCACGGAGGGGGTCCCCAGCCGTCGAATCGGCAAGCCAGGCCGCCCACGACGTCGAACGCATCCAGGCCGTCGGTTACTTCCCGACCCACGGCCCGGACGACAGCGGCCGCTTCCCGCGCTTTTCGCGGTCTCCCGCGCAGGTGCGCGCCAAAAATAACGGCCACAACAAGGGACGCACTGCGCAGGCACGCCCACCGCAAGATCGCACTGCGCATGCGCAGTGGCGCAACGAACGCCGTGACGTCATGACGTGCGGCAATTGTGGAGCTCTACATTTAAAAGGGCAATGTCCTGCAAAAAACCGACAGTGCCACAGATGTGGCACGATGGGCCACTACGCAGCCCACTGTCGTTCGGCTCAACCCATGGATCCGGCGCATCCTCGACAACCTCGCAGACGAGTCAGGACCGTCCAGCCCACGCATCAAGACTTCCAGTTAAGCGATGCAGATGACCAGGATGCCTTCCGAGTTTCCGTCATTGATGTCAACAAGGTCAATGCCATCAATCCAGCCGATGAGTGGTGTGCCACCCTGACGGTCAACTGATCGCGCGTCGCCTTCCGTCTGGACACCGGCGCATCCGCCAACCTGATTGCTTACTCTGCAGTCCAGGCCATGAAGGTCAAACCACCCATCACGCCATCCCGGCTCAAGATGGTTGACTATAACGGGAACGTCATCCCGTCCATAGGATCTTGCCAGCTACAGGTGACTCACAAGATGTACACGGCCACACTCCCCTTCGAAGTTGTCGGCTCATCAAAGGACTCGTTACTGGGCGCACAGGCGTGTAAGGTCCTTCACCTGGTACAGCGCATTATGTCTCTCTCTCCAGATGAGATATCTGACTTCCCGGATGCTGAGTTCCACGCAAATCTCCATTCCCTCCTTGCTCACAACCAGGAGGTTTTTGAAGGCATGGGGACATTGCCATACACGTACAAGATTCGACTCAGACCGGACGCCATCCCTGTCGTTCACGCACCTCGCAGGGTTCCTGCGCCACTCAAAGACCGCCTCAAGGCACAACTGCAGATTCTTCAGGACCAAGGGGTCCTATCCAGGGTCACGGAGCCCACGCCATGGGTCAGCTCCATGGTCTGTGTAAAGAAGCCCTCTGGCGAGCTCCGTATATGTATAGATCCTAAAGATCTGAATACCAACATCATGCGGGAACACTATCCCATCCCGAAACGAGAAGACCTCACCAGCGAGATGGCGCGAGCCAAAATATTCACTAAATTAGATGCGTCCAAAGGATTCTGGCAGATCCAACTGGACCCGGCCAGCCGAAGACTATGCACATTCAACACCCCTTTTGGCAGATTCTGCTACAACCGGATGCCATTCGGCATCATTTCGGCATCTGAAGTTTTCCACCGCATTATGGAGCAGATGATGGAAGGCATCGAAGGGGTACGTGTATATGTGGACGATATCATCATTTGGTCCACCACTCCGCAGGAACACATGCATCGTCTACGACGTGTCTTTACCCGCATACGACAAAATGGCCTGCGTCTCAACCGTGCGAAGTGTGCCTTCGGCCAGACGGAGCTGAAATTCCTCGGGGACCACATCTCAAGGTCAGGGGTCCGTCCCGATGCAGACAAGGTTAGCGCCATCACAGCCATGCCACGACCGGCTGACAAGAAGGCTGTCTTAAGATTCCTGGGCATGGTCAACTTCCTTGGGAAGTTCATTCCCAACCTGGCTTCTCATACAACAAATATGCGCCATCTCGTAAAAAAATCGACAGAATTCAACTGGCACCAATCGCATCAGCGGGAATGGGAGGAGCTCAAGCACAAACTGGTCACGGCACCAGTGCTGGCCTTCTTTGACACGACTCGCCCTACAAAGATCTCAACAGACGCCAGGCAATCTGGTATTGGAGCGGTACTCCTGCAAAAAGACAGCACGTCGTCATGGGCCCCGGTTGCATATGCCTCACGAGCCATGACCCCTACCGAACAGCGCTACGCGCAAATCGAAAAAGAATGCCTGGGCTTGTTAACTGGACTGGACAAGTTCCACGACTATGTGTATGGCCTGCCACGATTTACGGTCGAAACTGACCACCGCCCCCTGGTCAACATCATTAACAAAGACCTGAACGACATGACTCCTCGCCTCCAGCGCATCTTACTTAAACTCAGGAGGTACGATTTTGAACTGATCTACACTCCGGGGAAGGAGCTCATCGTGGCGGACACTCTTTCCCGAGCAGTGAGCACACCACCAGATGCGGAGGGGTTCGTGCGTCAAATTGAGGCACACGTAACTCTGACAGCAGCAAATCTGCCAGCTGATGATCCTAGTCTGGCCCACATACGCGCAGAGACGGCGACTGACCCCCTTCTGCAGCGAGTGATGCGCCACATGACGGAAGGGTGGCTAAAAGGACAGTGCCCCCAGTTTTATAATGTGCGAGATGATCTCACCAACATAGACGGGGTCCTTATGAAATCACACAGGATCGTTATTCCGCACAGCGTGCGCCAGATGATTCTTCATCAACTACACGAAGGCCACTTGGGCGTCGAAAAATGCAGACGAAGGGCCCGGGAGGCGGTATATTGGCCGGGTATTAATGAAGACATAGCCAACATGGTGCTCAACTGCACAACCTGTCAGAGGTTTCAGCCGGCGCAACCTCCGGAAACACTTCTACCACACGAGATGGTGACGTCCCCCTGGGCGAAGGTGGGTGTTGACCTATTTCACGCGCTCGGCAGAGATTACATTGTTATTATAGACTACTTCTCAAACTACCCGGAAGTCATGCCTCTCCATGATCTGACGTCGTCCGCAGTCATTGGGGCCTGCAAGGAAACATTTGCTCGCTATGGCATTCCAAGGACTGTCATGTCAGACAATGGACCTTGTTTCGCCAGCCGTGAATGGTCGTCCTTTGCCGCAGCATATGGTTTCACTCATGTGACATCCAGCCCTCTGCATCCACAATCGAACGGGAAGGCTGAAAAGGGTGTCCACATCACCAAGCGGCTCCTGTGCAAGGCGGCTGCTGCCGGATCGGACTTTAACCTTGCCTTGCTGGCCTATCGATTGGCCCCGCTATCCACGGGTCTCTCGCCAGCGCAGCTACTAATGGGTCGCTCCCTCAGGACGACGGTACCTTCCATCCTGGCACCAACAACAGACCATGAGGCGGTTCTTTGGAACATGCAACTGCAGCGTGATCGCCAGAAAAGTCGGTACGACACACGAGCGACGGACCTGCCCCCCCTGTCCTCCGGAGACAAAGTACGCGTCCATCAACCGTATGGTGGCTGGTCAGCACCGGCCGAAGTCCTCCGACAAGTGGCTCCCCGCTCGTTCCTGGTTCGCATGCCGGATGGTTCCGTGCGTCGCCGCAATCGGCGCGCCCTTCGCCGACTTCCACGCTCACAGCCACACAGCACGCACACGCCAGATCCTCAACAGGCTTCCGAGGATGACTTTGTGGAGCTGCCGCACATCACGCCCTTTCCATCGCCACCCATGGCCATGCCTGCACAGCAGCCGGTGGTTCTTGATCCACCCTTAAGGCGGTCAACCCGAACTCGTCGCAAGCCCATCAGACTGGACTTATAATACCGTTCATATGTTTAACAAGTTGCACAATTTTACATGATAACCTGTTGTTGTTTATCGTTCCAGATGTCGTCTGACTGGACAACTGTTCAAGTTTTTTTTTCTTCTTCTCTCGTTCGCATTCATGTTATGTTATGGTACAACTTGGTTCATGTGACGCACCCGACATCGCCCCATGTACATAGTTCCGTCATATGCACATGCTGCACACGACACACACACACTCTTAGATGCACTCACGACACGATCATATTTATTACCACGTAGGCACATATCTTTGTAAAAAGGGGGGATGTCATGATATTCAAACACACACATCATGATGGACACACTAACAGGCAAATCAGAGTACACAACACCACAACCAATCACAGACAAGAACACCAACCACATAAAAAGCACGAGCACGACACCTGGTGGTCAGTAGGTCTGGGGAGAAGGGAACAAGAAAGAGCTGTTAAAACATCACAAGCAGGGAACCCCCACGTGCAGAGTGCAAAGACCAAACTGTAAATAGTAAGTTTAAATAAAGTAGCGTTGTACCATATGCAACCGTGTTGGCTCATCTGTGTGTCAGAGCACCCAACACCACAAAACTGAAGTGAGGATGGATGTACCAACAGAACAAGAAGATCTGAGGCAGTGGAGGAATTGAGAGAGATAGTGATAGCGGCTGACTGATTGAGACACCGCCAAGTGGACCATGTTTTTCTGGCTCCTGGAGTCCTTAGGGGCGTGAAACTAGGTTGTGGGTCAGAGGTTTAGCATCACAGAAGTTAACAAGCGTGTAAAGATACTCTTCCTGATTTAAAAGGTTGCTCCGAGCAGCCTGTTTGGAGCAGACCTAATAAATAATGTAAAGTAGTAGTTAAGTCACAGCAAAGCAGCACAAGTTATGCCGTGATATATCCCAATGAGATCATCAGTAAAGGCTCACCCAGAGCCATTTCTGGTGAACCAGAAGTACAGGGTTCCAATGTAAGCCAGCAACCTGTAACTTCAAACTTCGTTACAGCCTTCGATAGCTGTGAATGTTTCAGCATGCACCACTGTTGGGATCAGAAGATCTGGCTATTATTTTCACTTGATCACTGACATGATTGTCTGTTGTTTGTGTTTGTTTATTGTGCGAGGTCCCAGGAGCATTGGTGCCAGGGACCCAGGTTTGATTCCCAGCGTAGGTCACTGTCTGCGGAATCTGCACATTCTCCCTGTGGTTTCCTCCGGGTGCTCCGGTTTCCTCCCACAAATCCCAAAAGACGTGCTTGTCATGATATTCAGGTAAACATCATAGCACATACATACATACTGATGGACAGATCAACGGACCAATCAACACACACAACACAACAGCCAATCACAGGCAAGAGCATACACAGTACAAAACAGGGAACACAACACTTCCTGGGAACTGGAGCAGGAGACGGCTCAGGGCACAGAGCTCATTACAAGCCATTCAGACATCCACCATGTGCCGAGTGCCACTACAAGATAGAATTAGGAATAGGTCCACAGAATCAAGGGTCATGATCAAACCTCAGTAAACAGTTTACCAGTGTAAATAGATGTTTGAAATAAAACTGCGTTGTACCATGCGCAACCGTGTTGGTTCGTCTGTGTAGCAGAGTACCCAACACTTCAGTGCTTTTTAGGTGAACTGGACATTCTGAATTCTCCCGCAGTGTGCCCGAACAGGCATCAGAGTGTGGCGACTAGGAGATTTTCCAGGAACTTCATTGCAGTGTTAATAAGACCATAAGACATATGAACAGAATTATGCCACTCGGCCCATCGAGTCTGCTCTGCCATTCAATCATGGCTGATATTTTCTCATCCCTATTCTCCTGCCTTCTCCCCATAACCCCTCATCCCTTTATTAATCAAGAAGCTATCTATCTGTCTTAAAGATGTAAGACTACTTGTGACACGAATAAAGATTTTTATTATTACTGAACAAATCCCTTGCCCTTTTATTTTCATCAATTACTAAAGTTCTGTAGATGCCTTGTAGTATGCTCCAAATGACTTAGTTTGCTTTGAGGACTGTACCTCCAATGCACTTATTTATGGGGTATATTAGAGTGTAAAAGCATGGGCTAATAAATCAATTGCAAATAAGTTTCGAACTGGATAGGAATCCAAAATATCTTGTAAATCAAACACACTGCTAATATGTACTCCAAATGAAACTAACTCAAATAGATTGACTATTTCCCACAATGCCTCAGTTGCTATATATTTGTTGATACGCTCTTCATGTAACTTGTCAACAAATAACAATCACAGATCAGGACACTTAAAGAACAAAAGTAAAACCTTTAAAAGATTACAACACAGAACACTACTCTATAACCCTATAAATATTTCTATTGTGAAGTTATAGCATATCTAATGTGTCTGTAAACTATGTGACTGTTGCCATATTAAGCCCACCATTTTAGTGTTGAAATATTTGTTCATTTATTAATTAAGATTTAGAATAACTTCCTTTATTGAAATTTGAATTGGAAAGTAAAATTAAATTCTTGCTTCGCTTCAGTGATCAGTGAAACAGAACCCGGTATCGCTGCACCAGCAAAACACAATTGTTGCAAGCTGCGATGCATATTGTCCTGCCAGTTATTTCAGCATTGAAAGAGCACCACCATCTGGCTGAAACAGAGTGCAATAAGGCACTATCTTCAGAGGTTCTACTTTCTGCTGATGATTTAGCTCAGAAAAACTGTTTACTTCAAGGGGAAAAAAGGTGCAAAAGCAAGTTATTTTGAAAGGTATCCGTTTCAATTCCAAAAATAGTTTGTCCTTTTTTCAGTGCAGCTGTGAAGAATTAACTGAGAGCAGCAGCAGAATCACTCATTTGTATTTCCTTCCTTTAGGGAAGCATTTGAAGGCCTGGCTGAGATTGATAATCAGCCAAAAGGAGGATTGCGAATCTGCACCTGTATCTTGACACAGAGCTGTGCTGGCTATTAGCATGCAAATATGGTTTATTGTCAAGCTGCAACAGCATGTGCAATGTATTATTTTCTTTGTGTGGTAAACACATTTTTACTCAACCAATGAATTCATAAAATACTTTTTCTAAAAAAAATGGATTTCACTGAAGAAGAATTAGTGCATTTAATGACTTCTCCTTGATAACTACTTACAAGCAGTAAAATAACAGGTCATAAATAACTATTGAGCTGTTTTTTTAAATATGCTTTATGTGTATATTTACTTAACAGACATCCGCCATCATTCAGTGCGAATCTCTGAAAATTTACTCTTTCACCAAAGTTTGCAATTCCGCCATGAATGTACCAAACCTGGGGGCAGCATGGTGGTACAGTGGTTAGCACTGCTGCCTCACAGCGCCAAGGACCCAGGTTCGATCCCGGCCCCAGGTCGCTGTCCATGTGGAGTTTGCACATTCTCTCCCTGTCTGCATTAGTTTCACCCCCACAACCCAAAGATGTGCAGGGTAAGTGGATTGGTCATGCTAAATTGTCCCTTAATTGGAAAAAAATAATTGGGTGTTCTAAATTTTTTTTTAAATGAATGTACCAAGTACAGAAAATCTTAGTGCAGCTTCTGGGTTTTTGTCCAGCTGCTGTAAGTGGTACTTTGACTTTATCGGAATTGACTGCTGAGAATATTGACTGGTATGAAGCACCCTCTGCTCTCCACCCAGAATGGGAATGCCACTTGCCTTTCACTATGAGCATTTGGTGCTCTTGCAATTTTGCCCACCTGGAGCAATTAATTCTGATTGGTTGAGCTGATCATGAGGCAGCATCTGCTAGCTCTCTCTCCATACAATGGCCCACGTTGAAATTCTGTAGGCTGGATTCTCCGCACCCTGATGGCGAAATCGCGGCTGGCACTGTGGCGAAGAATCCATTTTCACACAATGAATTGGGACGGTGCCGGTTCCCCAATTCTGCGGACCCCGAAAAGCGGAAGACTTAGGGAGCCTAGGACTTACCTGGGGCATTGCCAGAGTCCCACTCCGCCATTCTCTGCCCCCGACCGGCCGAAATCCCGACGGCATGAAACTAATGTGGCCCAGCCGGTTGGTATACTTGCGGGTGGCTGTAGACTCAGTCCACGGCCACACTGGTCCAGGCCGGGCTGATCGGAGGACAGGGGGACCTTTTCTGCGGCTGGGAAATGTTAGTGCGAGCGTTGAGGGCCGGGCGTGCGGCCGATCGGTGGGTTTATTTTTGGGGGCCCAGCTCCGCGGTCCGATTCCACCATGGAGCACGGCACGACCACCGCCGTGCACATGCACAGCCTCTGACCGGAAGTGCGGGGGCCCATATCTGCAGCAAAAGCTGCGAGATCTACGCCGGGACCCTGCTAGCCCCCTTCAGGGCTTAAATTAGTGGTCCAAAACTGGCGTGAAATTCCACTGTTTTGACGCCGGCGTGGGGACATAGTCCCAATAATGGAGAATCCAGCCCTGTGTTTTCCCCATGTTGCACACCATTTTAGAAGATGAGCAGTAATCAAAAAAATAAACTATACTTAACGATGAATAAAAGTCACACATTCTGCCTTAAGTCTTCGCATTTTACTATAAAGACACACGTAAGTTAAAGTGAGTGTCCATATGCTGTGCATTGAATATTAAGATCACATTTTTTATTTAATCAAAATTGCATTTAGCTACATCTGGATCTCCAGTTAGCCATGTCTGGTTAGTGACTAACATATTGGACAACATTGATTTTAAAACAAACAAACTCCTCACTTAATAATGACTCAATAAATAACCTGATGCCATTTGCCACCTAGGGTCACACACAATTAATGTCCTCTTGGAGAAGAGTATGGAAGACAACCAGTGGGCAACTTGTTCATGGAGTCCGTGTCTTCAGGAAAGAGTACATTTCCCAGGAAAAGTAATTCCATTGGACTAATCTTCCACTGTTTACGCTCTTGACTATACATCTTTTTCTTTCTGTTAGGTGTTATTGCTGTGGTAATCTTCACCATCCTTTGCACATTAGTCTTCTTGATCCGCTACATGTTCCGCCACAAAGGAACCTACCACACCAATGAGGCCAAGGGGGCCGAGTCTGCCGAGAATGCCGATGCAGCTATAATGAACAATGATCCCAACTTCACAGAAACCATTGATGAGAGTAAAAAGGAATGGTTCATCTAAGATGATTGCGGGAAGGTTTTCCACTGATGTTATTTTGGTGATTCAGGAAAGATCAGCACAAATGAACCAAAATGGAAAACACTCACACAAAAAGAAAAAGAGAATAAGATTCAAAAGAAACCTAAATATATGATACTATGGATTAGCACCAGTTTTGAAAATAAATTTCCCAAGTATGTGAATACTAATTGGAATGTATTTACAGTTCAGAACAAAATGCTGATAGTCTAGATAATTACACATATGCCAAATACCCAGTGTAAATATGTTTTATGTAGGTCACACAAGTATAGATTATATGTTTTTGTTGCTGAAGATGCTTACGAAGTTACTGTATTTTACAATGAAAACAGATAAATCTTCATTGCCAGAGTTTGTGCAAAGAATGATTTGGCATGCTGTGGTTAAAAACCTGTTTTTTATTACCATTTAAGCTGGTTGCATATTTCTTTTTTCAATTTTTGGTTTGTTTCTTAAAAAAAGTTTATTCTCTAGAGCTATTTGACTGGCAAAATATGAATAAATGGTCACAGAGATGTGCATTTAGACCTACATTCTTGAGTGTATGTGTGAAGGAAAATATGTATGACCAGAGTGCATGATGGGAACTACCAGAGTTCTGTCTTCAGCCACGGTGCCCTGAGTAACTGGAAAAATACTGAAATGTACACAGCAAATAATTTTAATCTTTCATTTGTATTGCTCAATGAATTCTGTTCTTGACCTTTTATCACTGTATATATTTTTTATTCTTATATTTTATAAATGTTCATTATCTTGTCCATTTCTAGCCTTTTATGGTAAAACTTTGTGTGGTGCAAGTAAACATTGTTTCTGCTATTAAGGAATTGCTTCATTGACAAGGAAACCGTCACTGCTACAAACTAGTCCATGAGGTAGAGCAGGGTTTTTGTTTGCATGCTTAGGGAGTCCAGGATATTTACATTGTGAAAGCTCAGAAGTACCTGTATTTGCCTTTGGACTGTTGGGGTGTGATCCATTGTATTCTAATTTAATAAAAACACTCTTACATATGGTGTTTTCTGTTCAGGAATTTAGGATAGTTTATAAATTTTGGAATTTACAAATTGTGTCATGCCTTATTTTAAGTATGTACTGTAGTTTGGTTAAAATTGAGAGGGGGAATACAACATTAAAAGAGCCTTGCTGTACATGTGTGGGTTTTTTTTGATGATGCCGATTGTTGATGAGATATTGGTCTGGATAGCAAGGTAATGTGATATTATCTCTGACATTGCCTGGGGATCCTTCCTGACACAACTAGAGACCTGGTGGGACATGCTGCGCTGTGCAGTGACCTTAAACCACTACCTGAATCATTTTGCAAGTCATAGAATCTGTACAGAGCAAAAGGAGGCCATTCAGCTAATCAAAGTCTACACCAACCCTTTAAAAGAGCACCCTACCTAGGCCCATTCCCCTCCCTATCCCTGTACCCCACCTAAGGGCAATTTAGCACGACCAATCCACCTAATCTGCACATTTTTGGACTGTGGGAGGAATCCGGAGCACATGGAGGAAACCCACACAGGCATGGGAAGAACGTGTAATCTCCACACTCCCCCAAGATCGGTATCGAACTCCGGTCTCTGGCGCTGTGAGGCAACAGTGCTAACCACCGTGCCACTCCTGATCTTGTCCTCATGCCATCCTGATCGTAAGTGTATTCATTGAGTAATACAAAACATTATCCCTGAGGCTGCAGACTTTTACTGTCTTAAGAACCTACTCTCCAATTTGTGGTTAACTTTTTCCTACCTCTCCGCCATGTGAGAAAGTGGAGGATCTGGTGGGCATGCTTCTGATTCCGTCAGAATCCATCATGCACAAAATCCAGATGTGAATGATTACAGGTAGGGTAGGCCAACTGTGTGCCAGGCGACCCTGGTGTAAGACCATGTGGTGTCCATTGATCAGGTGTTGGATTCTCCAAAAATGGGGCTATGTCCCCACGCCAGCGTAAAAACGTTGGCGTTTTACTCTGGAGATTCCTTAAAAACATTAGCAGTTATTCACCTACCTGCAGGGGGCTGGCAGGGCCCCAGAGTGCTTCTCGCAGCTTCAGCTGTGGATATGGGCCCCCGCACCTCCGGTTCTGAATTCCCGCATGCACACGGCGGCGGCCTGAAGCGGCCGCGCCGAATGTGATGGCGGACTCAGCCGGTGGACCTGGACGAGGAAACAACGTCCCAATCACCGGCCCCGCGCCGCTACATATAGCACGCCCGATTGCCTCCCCGCCCCGATACTTGATCCACCCGCCCCCCACCAGGGTGGCCGCGGACTGAGTCCGCAGTTGCCACCCGAGGTTCCCAACAGGACAGACGTGGTTAGAACCACGTGGTCGGGAACTCGGCCAGTTTTGCCCGTAGAATCGCGGGGGCCTCTGATAATGGCCCACAGCTATTTAAAAATGTAAAGCTGGTGCAATGGCTGCTGAGGGGGTTGAAAGAGCCGAGTAGCCATCTTTGAAATCAGACGTGCAGTCCAGGGAAACTGGAGCTGCTGCCCTAATGCTCTGAGGAGGGGTGGTGGAGCCCCCAGGGGAGATAGACCCAGTCGGGGCAACGTCAGTGAGAGGTTGCTCTTGGACTGGGGAATGAAGGGCTGAGCATCTGTGAGTCCAACAGGCCACCCAGTGATTCTGTATACCCATAACGGGAAACTTCAGCTGCTGTTCCACCAAACACCCCCAGGACAGAGCACTGTCCGTTGTAATATGGTGACGGTCACTTCAACTCCTGCTGACAGAGAGCAGCCTCTGGCTGCACAGCTGAAAGTTATGGCTAATAGGAAATTGGCAATGTTAGTGACACAAGCACTTCACAGCTCTCAAATGGATTCCCATGGGTAGACATGCCATGTCGCAGGCGATTGTTATTGCCTAGCATCCCAATCAATCTGTGAGACCTGGACACTTTGCCTGAACACTGGAGGTATCAACACCACAGAGGCAGCAGCCAACAATCAAACATCTGAGAGCTGGGCCTTAGCACTGGGGATATCCCTGCGACCAGAGTGGATTGGGATGGAAACCTGAACCCAGTCCAAGTTATGTTCCTGGCTGGGATCTGGTGCCCAGGGGCCCCTCCTGTGGCCGGACAGGTCCCCCAGGACAACTGGCTCATTGGATGGCACCCTGAGAGAACGCGGGAACGTAAAGGTGGGAGAGGCTTGGAGGACTCGGGTCCCAGGGTGGAAGCCATAACTAATTGTCGGTCTCTCACCCTCTCCAATTTGTCACATATCACATTATGGGTGATATCGTGGAGCCCGCAGCAGATATCCTTGCGGTGTTGGTGGCATTCCAGGCAGACAGCTGCCAGAGAAGACAGCGGCAGCAGTGTCGACGCAGGCTCGAGGGGCAGCCGCAGGACCCAACCACCCATCAGGCTGGGGAGGGACCCAGAGGGGGAGGCCAGCGAAGGCTCAAGGTGTACAGGC
The DNA here is from genome assembly GCF_047496885.1 of Scyliorhinus torazame. Taxonomy (NCBI): domain Eukaryota; kingdom Metazoa; phylum Chordata; class Chondrichthyes; order Carcharhiniformes; family Scyliorhinidae; genus Scyliorhinus; species Scyliorhinus torazame. The sequence goes on from NC_092712.1 coordinate 134,948,637, forward strand.
GTCATTGGTCATTTGAGGAGATGTCGGACAGCATGTGCTGCAGTAGGCTCTGCCTCAACAAGGGGATGGTGCAGCTCCTGTGTTATGTCCTTTTGGACCTGGCACCTCGTGGAGGAAGAGACTACCCGTCCTGATGGTCGCCAAGGTCACTGCAGCCCTGAACCTCTACACTTCGGGTTCATTCCAGGGTTCAAGCAGGGACTTTTGTGGCATTTCCCAACCTACAGTCCAGCAAGTACATCCGTGAAGTCACAGATGCCCTGTTTGCCGGGCAGCCGACTACATAAACTTTGACCTGAACCAAGCCCAACGAGATGCCCGAGCAGCAGGGTTCTCTACCCTCGCCGGGATGCCCCAAATCCAGGGGGTAATAGATGGCATACATGTCACCTTGCGTACACCAGGCAGTTCGGGAGTGCCCTTCATCAACAGGAAGGAGTTCCATGCCGCAAATATCCAACTTGTGTGCGACCACCACCTCTGGTCCATGCATGTGTGTGCACACTTCCCCATGGGCTGGGGATGACAGCTAAATCCTGGAGATCCCTGGCATCTCTGAGGAGCACCCCAGGATGATGGGTTGGCTCTTGGAGGATAAGAAGGTCCTGCTGAGGTCCTGGCTAATGACACCAGTACAGAGGCCGGTGACCGATGCGGAGACCTGATAGAACTAAGCTCATGTGGCCATCCGCGCTGTCATTTTGCGGTGGATTGGACTGCTCAAAATGCAGTTCCGATGCCTCGACCGCTGTGGTGGTGCACTCCAGTGCAACCCACAGAGGGCCGCCCACTTTGTGATGGTCTGCTGTGTCCTCCACAACCTGGCAGCAGCGAGGCGACGTGCTGGAGGAGGAGGAGAATGAAGAGGGGCCGGACCAGGAGGGGCTGGAGGACGAGCGCGGGGAGGACCCATGGAGCAGCCGGTGGCTAGAGGACATACTGCAGCAGTGAGGGTCCGGCATGCCCGGAGGACCGGGGGGGACCCTCATCTTCACCCACTTCACAAAGGACAAGGGCCCGTCCATCATCTCACCCCCTCTCCCCTTCCCACCATCCCCCTCACCCCTCCCACCCAGTCATCCTCACACCCATCACACACCACCTCCCCAGTCTTCCTGTTCCACTCTCCCAGGGTCTATGTAACATCACTCCAGGGTGACGGACCTGTGTCAGCACTGTCGGCGGGGCATTATAACCACCGTGAAGCTCTGGTGTTCCTCAATCTATGCCATAGTTTGACTCCTGTCTTTCTGCTTATAGCACACTCACACATCACCTCCATGTGGTATGCACCAGGAGGTCCTCAGATCTAGAACCACTGTGCCCAGGGGGCTGGGATCGGGGGAGAGCGGAAGGTGGGGTGTACAGGCCGACCCGCAGTGAAGAATAACATGACAGAGGCTTCATATGTCTCAGGTGTTACATGTTTTAATGGTGTACAATCGAAACCCTAACTGTCCCCAGCTACCGATGGTGCCGCTCCCACTCCCCCCCCCCCCCACCCCCACCCCAGTGCCCTCTCAGTGATCCTCTAACTTCTTAGCCCTCCGTGCTCTGCCGTTAGGTCAAGATGTATCCCCAGAATGCCCTTGAGAGGTGGAGGCAGCCGGCTGCTTTCCAAGCCCTGTGATCTTTGATGTCCCTAGCATGCGTCCTCTGGAGGACTTGGGGTCAGAGGGTCCTGGCCGACTGGCCGGTGATACATGCCTTGCCTTGCCAACTTGTTCTGCCTGCTGACCTCAAGACGTGCCATTGTCAAGAGGGAGGGACTCAGGAGAGATGGAGACCGCTTGGAAGGCTCCAGGTGGGCCTTGCGGCTTCCCACCTCCCAGATGGTACCCATAGGGCCCTGGGGGTCATCTTGGGACAGTGGGGCAGTTGGAGTGAGCTCCAGAGGCCCATGCATCATCTGGCTCTGCCAGCCCTGGCGGCTTCCTATTGTCTGCACCATGGTATCAACAACCTGAGCGATGCTCCTCTGTGACTGAGCCACGCTCTGGAGTGCCTCACCATTGTCCATCTGCATCTGCAATACGTTCCTCAGTGACTGGGACATGCTCTGGAGTGCCTCAGCATTGTCCACATGTGACTGGGATATGCTCCGCAGTGCCTCGCCAAGGTCCACTTGTGTCTGGGATACGTCCCCCAGTGACTGTGACATGGTAGCACAGTGGTTAGCACTGTTGTTTCACAGCACCAGGAACCCAGGTTTGGTTCCCGCTTGGGTCACTGTCTGTGCAAGGTCTGTACGTTCTCCCCATGTCTGCGTGGGTTTCCTCCGGGTGCTCTGGTTTCCTCCCACAAGTTCCAAAAGACATGCTTGTTAGGTGAATTGAACATTCTGAATTCTCACTCAGTGTACGCAAACAGGCGCCAGCATGTGGTGACTAGGGGATTTTCATAGTAATTCATTGCAGTGTTAATGCAAACCTACTTATGACATGAATAAAGATTTTTATTATTATTATGGTGTCAAGGCACAAAGCCATTGCCGTCATAGACTGAGATATGTCTTGGGAACCACCACTCATGATGCTGACGTCATGCTGGAGGCTTCCCACTGCGGTCGCCACCTTAGTCGTATTTGTCGTGTTGGGTGTTCTGGTTCACAAACAAGCCAACAATGCTGGAAGTGGTGGGACGCTATTTTATTAACTGTTCAACTATGCTAACATACTGTAAACGTGGGTATAAGCAATACCAGCTTAACTGTGGACCCTTTCCGATCACTAGCTATAGTAAGGCACTCAGCACATGGTGAGTGTCTGTGATGCAGGCTGTGAGCTCTGTGCTCTGAGCTGGCTGCTGCTAGATGAGCGGGAACTCTCCTGTTCCCTGTCTTTATAGTGCTTGTGCTCTCACTGGTGATTGGCTGCGGTGTTATGTGTGCTGGTTGGTCCTACTGCATGTCCATCAGTGTGTGTATGTGATTGCACCATAATGTACTGATGTACATTATGACAGTATTGGCCTCGATGCCACTCATTGCCGGCGCCATCTCTTGAGTCCATAGTCCTTAGGAGTCCTCCAGTCGGCTATGGACTTGCTAGAGTGTTGCAGGCATCCCCTCCTGAATCTGATGGCCACACCAGAGCATCTGCATCAGCTCCAGGATAACCTGGTCCAATGGCTCAGCATCTGACTGGGACCAGCTGGGGCCTGGGATCCAGCAGATCTTACACTGATGTCTCCCGGATGTTCCTGCCTCCGGTTGATTTGCATCGGCAACTGTGTGGTGCTCACCAGATTGTGCTCCAGAATCCTGTTTGTTAATGTCGCCCACCGATGTGTGTGTCTCTGCGCTGGTGGAAGGTAGGGGTGACAGCTGTGACTCATTAATGGTGGCATCCTGGAGCTCTCCTCTGAGGTGTTCGCTTGTAAGGGGGGCGGGTTGGAGTGAACCCAGATTGGCCGGCACCATCAGATGGAGATCCTGCGGGAGAATGGACATGTGGTCAGTGAGAGGGATGGTACATAGAACATATTGAACATAGAACTGTACAGCACAGTACAGGCCCTTCGGCCCACGATGTTGTGCCGAACTAGTCTGCAACTAAGATCAAATCAACCGACTCCCAATCATTCTAGTGCACTCCATATGCCTAACCAATAACCGCTTGAAAGTTCCTAAAGTGTCCGACTCCACTACCGTAGCTGGGAGTGTGTTCCACGCCCCAACCACTCTCTGAGTAAAGAACCTACCTCTGACATCCCTCCTATATCTTCCACCATGAATCTTATAGTTATGCCCCCCTGTAACAGATACATCCACCCAAGGAAAAAGTCGCTGAATGTCCACTATCTATCCCTCTCATCATCTTATACACCTCAATCAAGTCACCTCTCATCCTCCTTCGCTCCAATGAGAAAAACCCTAGCTCCCTCAGCCTTTCCTCATAAGACCTACCCTCCAATCCGGGCAGCATCCTGGTAAATGTCCTTTGCACCCTTTCCAATGCTTCCACATCCTTCCTATAGTGAGGTGACCAGAACTGCACACAATACTCCAAATGTGGTCTCATCAGGGTCATGTACAGTTGCAGCATAACCTTGCGGCTCTTAAACTCAATCCACCTGTTAATAAACGCTAACACACGATAGGCTTTCTTCACGGCTCTATCCACTTGGGTGGCAACTTTCAGAGATCCATGGACATGAACTCCGAGATCTCTCTGCTTCTCCACATTCTTCAGAACTCTGCCGTTAACCCTGTAATCCGCATTCAAATTTGTCCTACCAAAATGAATCACCTCACACTTATCAGGGTTAAACTCCATCTGCCACTTTTCAGCCCAGCTCTGCATCCTATCAATGTCTCTTTGCAGCCTACAACAGCCCTCCACATTATCCACTACTCCACCAATCTTGGTGTCATCAGCAAATTTACTAACCCAACCTTCAACTCCATCATCCAAGTCATTGATAAAAATCACAAATAGCAGAGGACCCAGCACTAATCCCTGTGGTAAACCGCTGGTGACTGGACTCCAGGATGAAAATTTACTATCTACCACCACCCTCTGTCTTCTATGTGATAGCCAGTTACTGATCCAATCGGCCAAATTTCCCTCTATGCCATGCCTCCTTACTTTCTGCATGAGCCGACCATGGGGCACCTTATCAACCGCCTTACTAAAATCCATGTATACGACATCAACTGCTCCACCTTCATCTATGTACTTAGTTACCTCCTCAAAGAATACAATCAAATTTGTGAGGCAAGACTTACCCCTCACAAATCTGTGCTGACTATCCTGGATTAAGCTGTATCTTTCCAAATGATCATAAATCCTATCCCTCAGGACCCTTTCCAATAATGTACCTATGACCGAAGTGAGACTAACCGGCCTATAATTCCCAGGGTTATACCTATTCCCTTTCTTGAACAAGGGGACAACATTCGCCTCTCTTCTGGCACTATTCCTGTAGACAGTGAGGACATATAAAGATCAAAGCCAAAGGCTCTGTAATCTCATCCCTCGCCTCCCAAAGAATCCTAGGATATATCCCATCAGGCCCAGGGAATCTATCTATCCTCAGGCTTCTCAAAATTTTGAACACATCTTCCTTCCGAATATCTACCTCTTCCAACCTACCAGCCTGTATCGCACTATCCTCCTCAACAACATGGCCCCTCTCCTTTGTGAACACTGAAGAAAAGTATTCATTTAGGGCCTCTCCTATATCTTCAGACTCCATGCACACGTTCCCACTACTGTCCTTGACCGGCCCTAACTTCACCTTGGTCATTATTTTATTCCTCACAGAAATGTAAAAAGCCTTGGGGTTTTCCTTGATCCTACCCGCCAAGGACTTCTCATGCCCCCTCCTAGCTCTCCTAAGCCCTTTCTTGAGCTCCTTCCTAGTTATCTTGTATCCCTCAAGTACCCTAACTGAACCTTGTTTTTTCATCCTTATGTAAGCCCCCTTCTTCCTCTTGACAAGACATTCAGCCTCTTTTGTAAACCATGGTTCCCTCACTCGACCATGTCCTCCCTGCCTGACAGGGACATACATATCAAGGACACGCAGTATTTGCTCCTTGAACAAGCTCCACATCTCATTTGTGCCTATCCCTGACAGTTCCTGTTTCCATCTTATGCTCCCCCAATTCTTGCCTTATCACATCGTAATTACCCTTCCCCCAGTTGTAAACCTTGCCCTGCTGTATGTTCCTATCCTTCTCCATTGCTATAGTGAAAGTCACCGAATTGTGGTCACTATCTCCAAAGTGTTCTCCCATAACCAAATCTAACACTTGGCCCGGTTCATTACCCAGTACCAAATCCAATGTGGCCCTTGTCAGTCTATCCACATATTGCGAGAGGAAACCCTCCTGCACACACTGGATAAAAACAGCCCCATCCAAACTATTTGAATTATAGTGGTTCCAATCAATATTTGGAAAGTTAAAATCACCCATGACAACGACCCTGTGACTACCGCACCTATCCAAAATCTGCATTGCAATCTTTTCCTCCACATCTCTGTTACTGTTTGGGGGCCTATAGAAAACTCCTAACAAAGTGACCACTCTTTTCCTATTTCTAACTTCAGCCCACACTACCTCAGTAGACAGATCCTCCTCAAACTGCCTTTCTGCAGCCATTATACTATCCTTGATTAACAATGCTACTCCTCCACCTCTTTTACCACCTTCCCTAATCTTACTGAAACATCTAAACCCCGGAGCCTCCACCAACCACTCCTGCCCCTGTTCTATCCACGTCTCCGTAATGGCCATAGCATCGTAGTCCCAGGTACCAATCCATGCTTCAAGCTCACCAACCTTATTCCTGATGCTGCTCGCATTGAAGTGGACACACTTCAAACCACCTTCATGCCTGCAGGTCCACTCTTGTGACTTTGGTACTTTCCTCAGTACTGCACTACCCTCAACATCCCTGAACTCCAGCAAAGCTATCTCCTGGAATACAAATCAGTTTCCCATCCCCCTGCCAAATTAGTTTAAACCCCCCCCGTAGAGCTGTAGCAAATTTCCTTCCCAGGATATTATTGCCCCTCTGGTTCAGGTGTAACCCGTCCTGTTTGTACAGGTCCCACCTTCCCCAGAATGTGCTCCAATTATCCAAGTAACTGAAACCCTCCCTCCTACACCATCCCTGTAGCCACGTGTTTAACTGCACTCTCTCCCTGTTCCTCACCTCGCTAGCACGTGGCACTGGCAGCAAACCAGAGATGACAACACTGTCTGTCCTGGCTCTCAGCTTCCACCCTAGCTTCCTGAATTCCTGTTTTACAACCCCGTCCCTTTTCCTACCTATGTCATTGGTACCGATGTGTACCACGACTTGTGGCTGCTCCCCCTCCCCCTTAAGGATCCTGAAAACACGAACAGAGACGCCACGGACCTTGGCACCCGCGAGGCAACACACTAACCTTGAGCCTCTATCATTGCCACAGAACCGCCTATCTGTACCTCTAACTATAGAGTCTCCAATAACTAATGCTCTCCTGCTCTCCCCCCTTGCCTTTTGAGCCACAGGGACAGACTCAGTGCCAGAGACCTGGTCACCGTGGCTTACCTCTGGTAGGTCCTCCCCCCAACAGTATCCAAAACGGTATACCTGTTATTGAGGGGAACAACCGCAGGGGATCCCTGCACTGACTGCTTCCTCCCCCTCCTTTTAAACATCACCCAGCTACCTTCATTCTTAGGAGTAACTACATCCATGTAGCTTCTATCTATAACCGACTCTGCCTCCCGAATGATCCTCAGTTCATCCAGCTCCAGTTCCCTAACACGGTACATCTCATCTGACATGCAAAACTCACTTGAGACAGGTCATCTGGGTGGGGGCCGGTAGATGCTCACCTCTGCGGCACAGGCCAACCTTGATGTCAGTGACAATTCTGTCCTCGGTCACCCCCACAACCTCCAGGGATCGTTCCTCATAGAGGATGAGGACTCTGATGTCTGGCATTCCTCCGCCTGTCTGGCCCTTTCCCAACTATAGTGTGCTAACTTCTCGAGGGGGACAAAGAGAGGGCATTGTGAGTTGCACCCTTGATGCATCGGGACAAGGGGGGGAAGTGGCTATTGTGGGAGGCAGGTGTGGCACCGCTGCTGAGCATGGATGGGTTGTGCTAGGTGTGCTGGGGCACAGGCACAGTATTATGCTGTGGTGGGTGGCACAGTGTTATGCTGTAGTGGGGGGGAGGGGGGCGGTGGTGTGTGGTGTCAACTGCTGGCTCATTGGCTGGGTGGATGGGGCAGGAGGTCTAGGGGCCAGTGCAAGGTGGCCGATGCCTAATCACCCATGCGGCCCGATAGACGTCATTGAGCTTCTTCTCATGTTGGACCGACGACCTCCTGGTTACATGGTCACTCACCATCCAGACTTGGAAATATATCGCCGCTCCTTCACTGTCGCTGGGGCAACATCCTGGAACTCCCTCCCTAACAGCACTGTGGGTGCAGCTACACCTCATGGACTACAGCAATTCAAGATGGCAATTCACCACCACCTTCTCAAGGGCAACGAGTGATGGGCAATAAACACTGGCCTGACCAGCGACGCCCACATCCCGTAAATGACTTTTAAAAAGTTTGGATTGGCAAGCGGTTACTGATGGAGTGGCACAAGGAACATTGTTGGTGTTTCAACTATTTACAATCTATATCAGTGACATAAACAAAGGGATCGAATAGGAGCTAAATTTGTTCATGGCACCAAGATAGGCCAAGACGAAGTAAGGACTTTACAAATTGATATAGATAGGAAAAGTGAGTGGGCAAAATGATGGCACATGGAGTACAATGTGGAAAATGTGAACTTTTCCACTTTGGCAGGATGAATGGAAAAGCAGTATACTATTTAAATGAAGAGAGATTGCAGAACTCAGTGGTACAGAGGAATCTGGGCGTCATGGTACATGAATCATAAAAAGGTTTGAATGCAGTGATTCGGAAGTCAAATGAAATGTTGCCATTTATTTCAATGGAATGGAATATAAAAGTCAGGAGGTTTTACTGCAGCTGTGCAGGGCCTTGGTGAGACCACATCTGGAATACTGCATCCAGTTTTGGTTTCCTTATTTGAAAAAGGATGTGTCAGAAGCAGTACAGAGAAGGTTCACTTGACTCGTTCCTGGTATGAAGGACTTATGAAGAAAGATTGAACTATATCATTTAGAGTTCAGAAAAATGAGAGGTTGTCGGTTTGAAACATATAAGATCCTGAGGGAACTTGGTCGGGCAGATACCAAGAGAGCGTTTCCTCTTAGCAACATAGGAAATGGGAGCAGGAGTAAATCGTTCAGCCCGTTGAGCCTGCTCCACCATTCAAACAGAAACAAGAACTAGAGAAAACAATTCAAAAAGATGAGGAGAATATTTATCTTTCAGTCTGTGAAACTCTCTAACCCCGGGAAACAGTGGAGGCTGGGTCATTGAAGATATTCAAGGCTGTGTTAGATGGATTGTTGCTAGACAAGGAAGGAAAGCCTATGAAGTACAGACAGGAAAGTGGAGTTGAGACCACAATCAAATCAGCCATGATCTTAATCAAATGGCAGGGAAGGATCAAGTGATCAACCCCTGCACCAAAGCCCTATGTCAATTGCTGTGAAATTGCCACTTAATTTGCAATAAGGGAAGTTTTTGAGACATTGTAGCAAAGGACAGCTGTAGGTTCAAGAGGCAAAACTGGACATTGCCACATCTCAAAAATTGCCCTTAGATTTGAAAAATTGGACTTTATTCATTTTTCGGAAAGTAGCTATGAGTTATATGTCCGAGGACAGCGAAGCAATAGGCAGGCTTCTACTCCGGTCTCCTCTGTGAATGTGATTTTTCCTCAGCCAGTTGTCATTCTTCTGGTTTCCCCTTGTTCTATGAATCACCAGATGCCATATTCTTATTACTCAGCACCCCCAGGTGAAGCTGATGCCTTGGAGTAAGGAAGAAAATGCTGTAAGTGGTGAATTGGAAGGAGCTGAGACACAAGTACAGAGGGAGAAGGGATTGTGCCACAGGGAATTCTGGGAAAGCTGGTCCTCCATGTCCACTGCATCATCATCACAATCGCTTTCCTGCTGCTTTTTTTGCTCCTCCTCCTCTTTCCCAACATCACCTTTGTTCCCATCTGCGTCCCATAGCTCTGGTGTATCTGCAGGAAAGTCTAGTATATGATAAGTGCATTATTATCTTGGGATTGAAGAAATGGAGCAAAGGGGTGGAACCGTGTGTCCATATGGAGCTTCACAGAGATGCAGGGCCAACGGTGTAAGTATCCAGCCACTAACACAGCACTTATAGTAAGCTTGCCATCTCCCACAAAAAGACCTCTGTTCCTTTTCAGCTACCTTCTCCTCATTGGACATTCTGGGCAAAATTCTCCGACCCCCCACCGGGTCGGAGAATCGCCGGGGGCTGGCGTGAATCCCGCCCCCGCCGGTTGCCGAAGTCTCCGGCACCGGATATTCGGCGGGGGCGGGAATCGCGTCGTGCCGGTTGGCGGGCCCCCCCGCTCGATTCTCCGGCCCGGATGGGCCGAAGTCCCACCACTAAAATGCCTGTCCCGCCGGCGTAAATTAAATCACCTACCTTACCGGCGGGACAAGGCGGCGCGGGCGGGCTCCCGGATCCTGGAGGGGTCGCGGGGTGATCTGGCCCCGGGGGGTGCCCCCACGGTGGCCTGGCCCGCGATCGGGGCCCACTGATCCGCGGGCGGGCCTGTGCCGTGGGGGCACTCTTTCCCTTCCGCCTCCGCCACGGTCTCCACCATGGCGGAGGCGGAAGAGACTCCCTCCACTGCGCATGCGCCGGAATGCTGTCAGCGGCCGCTGACGCTCCCGCGCATGTGCCGCCCGGAGATGTCATTTCCGCGCCAGCTGGCGGGGCACCAAAGGCCTTTTCCGTCAGCTGGCGGGGCGGAAATTCGTCCGGCGCTGGCCTAGCCCGTTTCCGGAGAATTTCGCCCCAGTTGTTTCATTGCCTGATTGCCTGAAAGGTCTGAGAGCCTCAAAAGTCTGAGAACACACACTAATAGACTCAAAACAGCATGCATAAGTGCCAGGCAATGACCATCTCCAACAAGAGATAATGGGCGGGATTCTCCTTTCCGGAGACTAAGACCCCATGCCGGCAGGAAAACCGGCGCTAACCACTCCGGCGTCAATGGGCCCCCAAGGTGAGAAATTCTCACCTGTCTCAGGGGCCAGGTGGATGCCGGAGGGGTTGGCACTGCTCCAGCCGGGCGCCAAAGGGACTGCGTGAGTTTGCGCATGCGCCAAAGGGCCGGCGTGATCACGTGCATGCGCGGAACCGCCGGCGTGTTTTGGCGCATGCACGGGGGGTTCTCTTCTCCGCGACGTCCATGGCGGAGCCCTACAGGAGCCGGCGCGGAAGGAAGGAGTGCCCTCACGGCACAGGCCCGCCCGCAGATCGGTGGGCCCCGATCGCGGGCCAGCTGGGGTCGGATCTCCCTGCGCCCCCCCCCCCCCCCCCCCCCCGAGGACCGCCCCAGCTGACTTACCTGCCAGGTTACGTGTGGGACCACGCGTAACCTTCGCTTGCGGGACTGGCCAAAAACGGACGGCCGCTCGGCCCATCAGGGCCCAGAGAATTGCTGGGGGTGCCACTGCCAACCGGCCCTGACCAGCGTGGCGTGAATCCTGCCCCCATCCGAAAAACAGCGCCGGAGAATACAGCAGCCGGCATCGGAGCGGCGGGGTGGGATTTGCGCCGCCCCCCCGGGGATTCTCCGACTCAGAGGGGGTCGGCGAATCCCGCCCAAGATAACCATCGGCCGTTGACATTCAATGGCATTGCTGTCACTGAATCCCCCACGATCAATATCCTGAAGGTTACCAATGACCTGAAGCTTAACCAGACTAGCCATATAAACACTGTGGTAACAAAAGTAGGTCAGAGTCTAGGAATTTTTCACAGAGTAGTCCACCACTTGACTCTCCAAAGTCTGTCCATCATCAACAAGGTACAAGACAGCATTATAATGGAATACTCTCAACTTGCCTGGATGAGTGCAGCTCCAATAACACTCCAGAAGCGCAAAAGCACCCAGAACAAAGCAGCCCGCTTGATTGACAGCCCTTCCACCATGAGCACTGCAATGAAGTTACTGTGAAAATCCCCTAGTCGCCATATTCAGGCGCCTGTTCAGGTACACTGAGGAAAAATTCAGAATGTCCAAATTACCTAACAGCACGTCTTTCAGGATTTGTGGGAGGAAACCGGAGCACCCAGAGGAAACCCACACAGACACGGGGAGAACGTGCAGACTCTGCACAGACAGTGACCCAAAAAGGGAATCCACGGATTCACAGTACCCAAGCCACTGATGCACATTAACAGCAGTACCTCCCATCTACATGATGCACTACAGGAACTCAACAGGACTCCTTAGGCAGCACCTTCCAAACTCAGGACTGCTACCAACTACAAGGGCAAGGTCAGAAGACACATGGGAACCCCACCACCACATGGAAGGGTCCCAGGTTCGATTTCTGGCTTGGGTCACTGTCTATGCCGGATCTCCATGTTCTCCCCGTGTCTGCGTGGGTTTCCTCCGGGTGCTCCGGTTTCCTCCCACATGTCCCGAAAGATGTGATGTTAGGTAAATTGGACATTCTGAATCCTCAGGCGCTGGTGTGTGGTGACTAGGGGCTTTCCACAGTAACTTCTTTGCAGTGTTAATGTAACCCTACGTGTGACAATAATAAAGATTATTATTATTACTCACCATCCTGACTTGGAAGTATACCGCCGTTCCTTCACTATCACTGGGACAAAATGATGGAACTCTTTCCATGAAAGCACTGTGAGTGTACCTACCAAAGGGACTGCAGCAGTTCAAGAAGGGAACCACCAAAACCATCGGTGGAGGTGGTGGCATTGTGCTTTTGTCAATGGACTAGTATTTCAGAGACCCAGGGTGAGGCTCTGACAACCTGGGTTCAAATCCCACCATAGCAGATGGTGAAATTTGAATTCAATAATAATCTACAACTAAACGTCTAATGATGACCATTGTCAATTGCCATTAAATAACCATCTGGTTCACAAATGCCCATTCAGGAAGAAAATCTGTCATCCTTATCTGGCTTACATGTGACTCCAAATCCACAGCAATGTGGTTGACTCTAATATTTTTATTTTTTTTATTTTTATAAATTTAGAGTATCCAATTCATTTTTTCCAATTATGGGGCAATTTAACAAGGCCAATCCACCTACCCTGCACATAGTTGGGTTGTGGGGGCGAAACCCACGCAAACACGGGGAGAATGTGCAAACTCCACACAGACTGTGATCCAGAGCCGGGATCGAACCTGGGACCTCGGCGCCGTGAGGCAGCAGGGCTAACCAACTGCGCCACCATGCTGTCCGACTCTAATATTTTCTAATTCATTTTACGGGATGTGGGCGTCGCTGGTTTGGCCAGCATTTATTGTCCAACCCTAGTTGCCCTTCAGAAGGTAGTGGTGTGCTGCCTTGTTGAACTGCTGCAGTCCCTGTGGTGTAGGTACATCCGTCGTGCTGTTAGGGAGGGAATTCCAGGCTGCTAATACTCGCATTCCAAGCATTGTTTGGCATCTTTGAATTTGTCTATATATGTGTTTCTGGAACAGACCTTTGCATTCACCTGAGGAAGGAGCAGCGCTCCGAAAGCTAGTGACATCGAAACAAACCTGTTGGACTTTAACCTGGTGTTGTAAGACTTCGTACCATATTTAAATGAATAGTCAAGTGTAAATTAGGTTTGTTATTAAGTCAATTGACCTAGATATGCTGCCCGTGCTATAAAATGTTTGGCATGGGCAGCAGGACAAGAACAGGAGCCCAAATTTTCATCCTAATGCTTAAAGGGATGGAAGGAAGAAGGAAGGTGGTTCGCTCTTTGAGCGCTGTCCTCGCCAATAAATGGGGGTACCCAACCACTCCCCCCCCCCCCAACACTTAGGTCAAGCCCCCTTCGTTCCTACCTGCTCTCTCCTTTGAACCCATCTTGTTCTCCACACCCGCCAACCCCTCCCCAATCTCTAACCTATCGAAACACTCACAGTCTAAGGCCCAATCTATCTGTTCAAAGAATCCATGGTTCTTGGTCTGCTTTGGTCTTCTACTTATGCGGTCCAGGCAGCGGCCACTCACCCTGCCTGGTGCTGTCTGGACTGATGGAGTTGCCAGCCAATCCGATTGATCACAGCTCCAGAAGCTGGTACGGTGATATGGCGGCATGGTAGCTCATTGGTTAGCATTGTCGTTTCACAGCTCCAGGGTCCCAGGTTCGATTCCCGGCTTGGGTCACAGTCTGTGTGGAGTCTGCACTCTCCCCGTGTCTGCGTGGGTTTCCTCCGGGTGCTCCGGTTTCCTCCCACAGTCCAAAGACATGCAGGTTGGCCATGCTAAAAGGTTGCCCTTAGTGTCCAAAAAGATAAGGTGGGGCTACTGGGTTAAGGAGATAGGGTAGAGGTGTGGGTTTAGTGGGGTGCTCTTTACAAGGATTGGTGCAGATCTGATGGGCTGAATGGCCTCCTTCTGCACTGTATATTCTATGAAGGTGGGACTTCTCCAACTCAGTCCTCATTTTACCACCCCACCTCCCCACCCCACCCTCACCACCTATTCCCACCCCCTGTGTTTACCCTATCAAAATATTTCATAATATTAAAGTCCTCTACTGAGTCATCCTCCAGTCTGTTCTTTTATAGAGAAAAGAGCCCATCCTGTTCAACCTTTCCAGATAGGTATAACCTCTCAGATCTGGTATCATTCAAGTAAATCCTTTTATGACATTTTGAGATTTTCAGGATTCTTGTACCATTGTAATGGTGCATCTGTAGTGAAGGACCTAATTAACAGCAAAAATTACAAGAAATGATTGTGTAGGTGGCTTACACCATTGGACATGCCATGCCAAATCACACCACATTTTCCTGGGTGCCCGATTTGCACTTCTCTGGAATCAACAACCAATGAATTAACGCAGCTGCTCCATTAAAATTAATATCAATCTAATTTTGTCTTTCATAGATTATCATAGAATTTACAGTGCAGAAGGAGGCCATTCGGCCCATCGTGACTGCACCTGCTCTTGGAAATAGCATCCCTACCCAAGGTCCACACCTCCACCCTATCCCCATAACCCAATAACCATCCCAACACTAAGGGCAATTTTGGACACGAAGGACAATTTAGCATGGCCAATCCACCTAACCTGCACATCTTTGGACTGTGGGAGGAAACCGGAGCACCCGGAGGAAACCCACGCAGACACAGGGAGGATGGGCAGACTCCGCACAGACAGTGACCCAAGCCGGAATCGAACCTGGGACCCTGGAGCTGTGGAGCAATTGTGCTATCCACAAGGCTACCGTGCAGAAAAACAGCAGGTTGATTTGCATTCATCTATAACATCAATTAGGAAATCTTATGGTGCAATGGACAACGTCCCTGCCTCCATGCCAGGAGCTCCAGATTCAAGGTCTTAATCCAGGACTTGATGATCATGAAAGTATGTTCACAACACCGCCAAATAGATTGATTTTCAAACTGCCAATTCTTCCAACCTGTAGTAAGAGATTCTTGTTCAGCCATGTGCAGGAATGAACCTTGGAGCCTCTACCATCATTATCCATAGCTCCACATACCATGCAAAGGTACATGTTCCCATAACTACTGAGACACCCTGAGTGAACGGTAACCCACCATCACCATAGCATTGCTAATGACTTTTTACTGAACTGTATTGATTTATTTAGCTAATGCAAAAGTAATTATCTTTTGAATGCTGGCTAGAATGTTTCCTGTTAAATTAAATTTAATTCTTGAAAGTCATTTAATGTCTGTATCGATTCACTGAACTCTGCTCCCTTAACATTGTCAATAGTTAATTTTAACAGATTATATTAATCCAAACATGAGTTTCCTTTTGAATTCATTTTGAAAAGTAGGATTGATTCCCCACAAATGGGATACTTACACTTACTGAATTAGTAAATATTTTGGGAATAAATGGTCTATTTAAAGAGTAAAGAAACCTATTTTTTTCAGGGACATGTGTGTCACTGGCTGGGCCAGCATTTATTGTCCATCCCTAATTACCCTTGGACTGAGTGGCTTGCTAGGCCATTTTGGAGCCAACCACATTATTGTGGATCTGGAGCCACATGTCAGTCAGGGAAGGGCAGCAGACGTCCTCCCCTAAAGGGCATTAGTGAACCAAATGGGTTTTTACGACAATCATTGCATGGTCATTGTTAGATTTTTAATTCCAAATTTCTTTATTGAATTTAAATTTCACCATCTGCCATCGTGGGATTTGAACCTAGGCCTCCCCGAGCATTGACCCTGGGTCCAGTGAAAATATCACTGCACCACCTTCTCCCCAGATAAGGCTGCTCTGAATTTAAAGGCAGTAAGCTGTCTGATGGACATAAAATCCTGTTGGGGTGCCCAGAAACAGATACGGTTGGGTTGGCCTCGACTTTCCAGCCCGTGGATAGGCCCACGTAATCCCCTGTGAAATCGCAGCCAGTGCCTCTGTGAAAGGATGAGGAGTTAGAAGGTATGCAATGAACTAAGTTCTGAGGAATTGAGCAGGGTTCAATGTTGAATGATGACACAAGTAGTAATATTTAGGGAGCTAATACTCCGCCTGGTCTGTTAAAAGTCTAAATATTTCCTTCTCAATGTCAAGTTTTATAATATATGGAAAGTACAGGTACTTCAGATTAACTGGAAAACATAACTTTTAAACTGTAAACTAGAAGGTTTGCAGGAAAGAATAACTATGGACTCCCTGTTCCTTCACCAAAACTTATCACAAATTACGTACCTCCAACATTTGGATTTCCCCTTTATACTTTCAAGTGCATATTATGCATGGTGGCTCGAGGCAATGCTCAGGAGACTTCTAGTATAACTGAACAGGGCTTTATTGGTAACAATTAAAAATAAACTATCAACAGGCACAGAGAGAGTCACGAAACAATCTTCACTCTCTGGCTCCCAAGTGCTCTCTGCCTGAGCCCCAGCTTCCAGAGCCCTGCGCTTTTTCCCCATTGGTTGGGGTTCGCTCACTCCCATATGAAAAGCCTCTCTGGTTTAACCCCTCATTTACTTTCATTGCCTTCTAATTCTCAGCTTAAACCTCCTGGTTTGTTCAAATAAATGTCTGTTACTTTGAGGATGATTTGTTAAACAAACATTGGACATTACTTAAGATTAATTGGTGCCTATCAAAACTAGTTTAGCATCTGCGTGCGCAGTCCGAAAAGTTCTGGATATGTTTTCTCACACTTTGCTGTCTAATAGTTGGTGGAGACCTTAGAATTGAATAGTTGATTAGACAGGGAACAATATGTTCTCAGTGCTGAATATACTTGAACACAATGGTCAATTCATTATATGAGAAAATGACTGGGTCCCACATTCAGGACATTTTTAGTATTTTGCTCCTTTAGCTATATGCATTCAACTAGCAACTATATGAATAAACTCGAAATAAAACTGTACTCTATCACCCTTAAACGTTTGCCACTGAATCTCATAATAGCCTATTCCTGAACCTAATTAACCAATTCACCTCAGCCAGGTCAGCTTTCATGCCCTCATAATTGCCCTTATTTATGTTTGAATACATAGGTGTAAATGTTCCGGCCCTGCCAGCTGCAGGAATCACCTTAGTGATCCGGAAAATTTGACGGATCGTTTAACGGCCCATTGACCTCAGACGGGAATTTTTAGTCTTGGGGAGGGGACAGAAAATCCCACCCATAGTCTCAGATCCACTTCTCTCCCCGTAAACTGAATGTAATGAATGTAAAGTTCAATCATATTAGGGGCAGCTTCACTATAAGATTATTAATTACTCCCATCTCATTGCACAATACCAGGTCTAGTGTAGCCTGCTCTCTGGTTGGCTCGAGAACATGTTAGTCTAAGAAACTATCCTGAAAACATTCTATTAACTCATTATCTAGGCTCTATTTGCCCATCTGATTTTTCCAGTCCATGTGTCGATTAAAATCTCCCATGATAATTGCCGTGCAATTTTGACAAGCTCCAATTATTTCTTCCTTTATGTTTCACTCTACCACTGGTTACTATTAGGGGCCTGTACATGACTTCGATGAGTGACTTCTTGCCTTTACCATTTCTCTAGCCAAACTATTTCCACATCCTGGATTCAGAAACTTAGGTCATCCCCCTCTATTGCACTAATACTATCATTAACTAAAAGATCACCCTCTCCACCTTTTCCTTGCTTCCTGACCTTCCTAAATAGCTTGTATCCTTCAATATTCAAGTCCCAATCCACGCCATCCTGCAGCCATGTCTCCGTAATGGAAATCAAATTGTACGTATTTATTTCCATGTGCGCTCTCAGTTCACCTGCTTTGTTTTCAATGTTGACCAAGAAAACCCTTCTCAGTCAGCTTGGACAACGCAAGAAAACACACAGGGCTGGATTCCCCAGTCCCCCAGGCACGTTTCCTCGGCAGCGCCATTCGTTGACAGCAGATTCTCTGTTCCCACCGTCTGTCAGTGGGATTTCCCATTGACGGCACCCCTGACCGTGAGGAAACCCAGGAGTGCACTGCCAGCGGGAACAAAGAATCCCAACAGCCAGAGTATTGCAGCCACACTAACTCTATTTTATTTGGGTATTACAATCTTCAAAATCAATCGCAAAGAATATGATTCACAGTCACACCTAAACACTAGGAAATACCAGCACAAAGAGTCACCCGGACTCGAAACATTAGTTCCCTTCTCTCTCCACAGATGCTGTTAGACCTGCTGATATTGTTCAGCATTTTCTATTTTTGAGCCAAATATAATCACTCGGTCTCTGTCCCACTCAGGCTGATGTCGCCCCTCACTGACTGCGCGCTTCTTACTTTCTCAGTGATTGTAAAAGGCATCTCTTAATCCTTCTCGTACCTCCTCAGTAATGGATATCAGGCTGATCAGCCCCCTCTCTTTAAATTAGGAAGTACATGAGCTGGTTTCCATCCCAAGCAAACTACCTGACGCTATTGAACTGTTGAAGATATAGGCAAGGGTCTCACAGAACATCTTTGCCAACTCTTTAATCAGTTCCAGATGGGTATTATTGATGTTGAGCTTTCCTACAATATGCATGAGAGCATTCCTTTCTAAAATAAAAATGGAAAATGCTGGGAATACTTTACAGATCAGGGAGCATCTGTGGAGACAGAAACAGAGTTCATGTTTCAGGTCAATGGCCTTTCATAGAATCATAGCATCCCTACAGTGCAGAAGAAGGCCATTCGGCCTATCAAGTCTGCACTGACCCTCTGAAAGAGCACCCTGCCTAGGCCCACGCCTCCACCCTATCCCTGTAATCCTGTAACCCCACCTAACCTTTTTGGACACAAAGGGCAATTTAACATGGCCAAACCACATGCACATCTTTGGACTGTGGGAGGAAACCGGAGCATTCGGAGGAAACCCACGCACACACGGGGAGAACGTGCAGACTCCGCAAAGACAGTGCCAAGCCGGGAATCGAACCTGGGACCCTGAAGCTGTGAAGCAACTGTGCTAACCACTGTACTACCGTGCTGCGACCGTATGTGTCTCTGGATTACTAGTCCAGTAATACCACTATGCTACCACCTCCCCAATTTAATTAGATGAAATTTCTGCCCATTCAGGACTGAATGTTAAATAAGCAGGCTGATAATTTATCCCTCTGAAATATATACACTCATCTAATCCTGGCCTCTCGAGCATCCCCAATTTAAATTGTTCTATGGGAGGAAACCCACGCAGACATGGGGAAAACGTGCAAACTCCACACAGACTCTGTGTGAGCACCCGGAGGAAACCCACGCAGACATGGGGAGAACGTGCAAACTCTACACAGTCACCCGAGGTTGGAATCAAACCCGGGTCGCTGGTGCTGTGAGGCAGCAGCGATAACCACTGTGCCACCGTGCCACCCCAACTTTTCATTAGAACTGTAAAAAGTTTGAGCTGGAATAGGTTTTGAGGAAGCGTGGGTTTGACAAGAACGAAAGAAAGGTCTGTGATAAGAGTGGAAGATGAGAGAGATTTATTGACAGGGCAAAATCGAATGCTGATGCGGCAAGAAAAGAAAAAAAGAAACAAAATTGTTGCCTGGAGAAGATATCTTCTGATGCTCTCTTTGGTTGGCTCTGAATATGGCGGTCAATATGGTCACCTTCCTTAATTCTAATTCCGTTTGCTCTAGAGTCGCCAGGTATCTTTCGATACCGCCACAAGGTTCAAACCCGAATACTGATCAAAGAGTCGGTACACCAGTTAGTTAGTTCAAAGTCAATACTATTTATTTACACACACAGTAATATCTACACATGGACAAAATACTACAGACTAAACTATCACTACTGCAAAAGCCTATACTTAGCTTCGGGCGCCCACTCAGTCAGAGGAACAATGGCCGTTGTTCGGATCTGAGGCTGCTGGGGTCAAAGTGGTAGAGGGGAAACAGCTAAGGTCGTCCGTCTGGTAGCGAGCGTTGACCTTGGACTTACTTGCTTCTGGTGCAGCTGGTGGACGGGTCTCTCTGCTGTGAGAGCCAAGTCCAAGAGAGTGATTCTCTCTTGGGGCTTTCTTCTTATACCCGAAGGGGCTCCGCGCGCTTTTAGGCGGGCCTTGAACTTGGCCCCAATCAATTGGACCGTATCTTGATCACTCGTATTGATCTTAACCAATAAAGGGGTGGGTGCCCTGATGGCTGGGCGTGTCCTAGCTGACCGTTGGCCTGCTTTGTTTTCTGCTTTCGGTTTGGGGAACTGGCGCCGTGAGGTCTGGGGCCAGATCGGTGACTTAAGTATCTTCCTTTTTATCTTGGAGATGGGCCATCCATATGCTAATAGGCCTACAGTTTCAGTCTTGTCTGGGAGCTGCGGCTCCAAAATGCAGACAGGCTCTGTGCCTGCTTGCTTTCTTAACATTGTCCATTTTCCCCTGCAATCTTTGCAAATGTCCATTTTGTATTCTGGAAGTGGCCATCCCAGATGGCTATACTCCCTCCTTGTGATCTTCAACGCGAAGCGTGAAGGATCAAATAACCGCGTCGTCTTCGTTCTCCTCCCAAGTTGGGCACCTGTAAGCACTTCATAGGCTCTACACTGCTCTGTCCTATGAATTGCAACTTTTACCTAAATGATTTATGTACATACATCATTATAAAATTCTACGGGGCGCTATGACATTCCGGCATGCATTACAATATTAAAAAACTGGAACCTCTAACTATCCTTAACTAAACTAACCTCGCTCAACCAAACAAAAGAATTTACAACATTTTAAACTGTACAATAGTAGCAACACAGCTCTCTCTGGCTTGGCAGTCAAGCACAGAGTTTTACATTTCTTTTTACTGGAACGAACAAAACACACACAAAAAATACGGATGCATTTTAATTCACTTAAAGGGGTTGGGGGGTTTGTTGAAGTCCGAAAATAGGGGATCTGAGGGTGTATATCGGAGTGCGAGTGCGGGAGGCTTTCCTCCGCCATTTCCTCACTCTTAGAGTCTGAACGACACTGCAGAGTATCGCAAGTACTAACAGTGATTCAACACGTAGGATAGGGAATACCAGGTGATGAACTTGTCACACCAGGTCGGTGTATCGGTAACTATCTCGGGGTTTAGTGTATGGCAGGGGTGGGAAACATTCACGGCCTGCGTGGTCGGGGTCGGGGGGTAGCGTCTGTGCGCAACTGGAGGGATCCTGCTAAGATCCAACTGTAAAGTATGATGGTTGTCTTCATCTTTCCTTCTTTCTGTCTTCTTCTTTTCTTCTCCTGAGGTTCCTGAGGTTCCAAAGTTCTATGGACACAAGCATAATATCTGTTATTATCTTGCTTAAGATCTCGTATGTCTGTCTGTCTGTCCTCTTATTGCCAATTACCCACTATAATTGGTCACCATCTGTGACTCCCTCATTTTTTTTTGTAAACCAAATATTTTGGATAAGACATCCGAGAAAAAAGTGACACAGTGCGAGCCGTCTCGCAGCCTGTGCAATCTACCATCCCAGTGTTCGAGGATGTAAATAGCATTTGGAAGCAACCTAAGTGTTGCCTTAAAGAAACAAAAGAGTTTTGAACTTAAAGAGCCAAAATGGGGTGCATATGGGCCACGGCGGGTAAGAATGGGTGGAATCCCCGGGTAGGACGGTGACCAGTGCCGTGTGTGCTCTACCCGAGCGTAGCTAACCAGAGGAGAGTCCTCAGGCAGGGCGGGGACCAGTGCCGTTTCTCCACTGCCTGAGCGATCGGCAAGAACGGAATGAATATGTGGTCGTCGTGGTGGCTGCCTCTCATGATTACCTTCAAATCAGGAGAGTAGCTATGATTGGTTGTCTGCCGACAAACTAGTTCCTCTAACAGCCATTGGGCATCAAAAGGGTAGTTTTGCCTGCACCAAGACGTGGCGTGGGGCCATGAAAACTTTAAATTAACAAACAACATTTAACATTCACAATAATGAACAAACATACATTACAAACATGGTGCAGGTTCCATCAGAAAGGACACCGTATCTCTCCATCGGTTCCTTTTTACCATCATCTGGACACCTCATTGCTCAGTAGTGACCAGAGTCACAAAGGGATTTGTTTGGTGGGAGTCAGACTCTATGTCATCATCTTCTCCCAGCTGCCATACTCTTGACTGGAGTAGGTTTGCTAAAGCTGCTTGGGGCGAATTGGGGTCCATCTCATCATTCCGGATGAGCCTGAACGAATTTTCTCGGTGCCAGAATCTTGTGTTGAGGTTTGAGCTGCTAGGTTTTAATCCATAATTGTCGGGCGGTGGGTCTGGGTCAGGTGCTTTAATGTACGTTATCTCGAAGGGGTCGCTGGAATCATGTTTGGAATCACTGAATGTGGGGCCTGGTGCAGGGGTTTAATCGTAGCGTGGTGTGCTGGGGCTGTCGCTATCGCTATCGCTGTCGCTGCTGTTGCTCGTTGAAGGAAGGGAGAGGCGGAGTGGTGCCTCTGGGAGTGAACTTGAAGTCGTGTCCGAGGACGGGCTGGACTGGTTGGGGGAGGATAGGACTATGTCATTCGTGGGCAGGGCGTGCTCATCTGCTGCTGCGAGCGAGATGTGGTGTGCATGGTTGTTCTGCGAGCCATAAGCCTTAAGCTGGTTTATGTGAAACCACGCAGACTTGCCATTGGGATGTGTGATTTTGTATACAGAGGGGCTGGCTTTGTCAGAGATGGAGTACGGTCCGGAAAATTTTGGGGAAATGAATGAACTGGGGTTGTATAAGCATAGCATCACTTGCTGCCCTACTACAAACTCGGTGGCGTGTACTGTTTTATTAAAGCAAGCCTTGCTTTGCTTCTTCCGTGTCCCAAGTCTAACAGCTGCTGCGAGCTGGGCTGCCTTTACATTATCAATAATCTGCTGTACTGCTTTTTCATGCATGAGGGCGGTGACTGCGGGGCTGGCCAAATCCAGTCCTAATAAAAACTCCGTCCCTTTCATGGGGCGTCCGGTCATGAGGGTGTGGGGGGTGTATCCTGTGGACGTGGATACCGTGTTTCTTATGAACATCAGTGCAAATGGGAGAACTGAGTCTCAGGTGCTGTTGCACCATTTTCCTGAGGGTGGCTTTTAGAGTTCTGTTCATCCTCTCTACAATGCCATTTGATTGGGAGTGGTATGCTATATGCAACTTTTGCTTTATTCCAAAAATTGTGAGGACATTTTTCATCCCGTAAAATGGGAGCCTTGATCGGACTTTATACTGCGTGGGAGGCCCCATCTTGTAAAGATGTGCTGTGTTAGGATTTTAGCTGTCGTTTGGCTGTGTTTGTTCTGGATGGAAAAGCTTCCACCCATTTTGTGAAGGTGTCAATGACCACCAAAACATACTTAAAATCATTTCTGCAAGGCGGTAGGGGCCCTATATAATCTATTTGCAAATTTGTTCAGGGGCCATTAACGGGGCGGGTGTGACTAAGCTGAACCTTTCTTGCATATCTGTCCGGATTGTTCTGGGCACAGATTAAGCAATTCTCAATGTAATGAGTAACATTGGCTTTTAAATCAGGCCACCAGCAGAGAGGTCTGAGGTGGGCTAGGATGGGTTCAATGCCCTGGTGTCCATGATTGTCATGGAACTGACAAATAAATTGGTTCCTGTCTTGGCTGGGGACTACACAAATGCCGTCTTTTAAAATCACACCGTCATGTGTGGTTATTGCGTTTTTAAACTTATCATAAGGGGCTGGGAAGTTGCCTTCTAAAACTTCCCTGAGCTTCTCATCTTCTTTTGGAGCCTTTGCCAAATCTTGAATGTTGGTTTTGTGAGACCTGAACCGCGTGTACTGGGGGACTTTCGGTGGGTTCCAAAAGTGACCATGTCTGGAACCTGCCTTTGCTAGATCGTCTGCTTTAACGTTACCGGGGGAAGAACGATGATGACTACGAACTTTAATAATGCCATATTTCCTATCTTTAGCTGTCTCTAGGATATGCCGGAGTAATGGGGCTGAGGGTAGGGGCTTTCCGTCTGCGGAAACAAATCCTCTAGTTTCCCACAGGGGAAGGAAACTGTTGCAGATATATAAACTGTCCGAATATATGTCAGCTGGGGTCGGAAACGAGTCAGGGTGATCTACAATGTACGCTATGGCTGCCAGTTCTGTTGCCTGCGAGCCTAAGTGTCCTGGCAATTTTAACGAAAACGCTTCTAGAGCGCGTCCCTGCGCGTCCTCTACATAAATACCGCAACCGGTAATTCTTTTCCCATTTAAAACTGTGGAGGAGCCATCCACATAGCTTCTAAGGGGTGCGCACATGTCTGTGGGCTGGGGTCTCTGGGGTGTAGTACCTGCTTTCCTGGGAGCTGACTTAGGTATAAAGGGTCCTGTATTATGTTTAGTGGAGATGATCTCACATTCATGTGGGGTACCTGCATATTGTAAATTATCGGCTAGGAAAGTGTGGGTCTTGGTTCTCTTAACTGTTATGTCCCGTCCCTGTAAAAGAAGGGTCCAATGGGCTGCGCGGATTTGGCTGACCGTGCCATCCTTAAGTTGGCCATCTAGTAGTAGCTGTGTTGGGGTGTGTTCAGTGAGAATGGTGATGGGGTTGAGTCCTGTAATGTAGGCGAAGTACTGTACTGCCCAAAAAACTGCGAGCAGGTGCCTTTCATAGGCAGAAAATCCTTGCTCGACAGGATCTAACACGCGTGAGGCGTATGCCACGGGCCTAATCGGTCATGGCGTTCTTGGAGGAGCACGGCCGAAAGGGTTTGGTCAGTGCTTGCAACTTCAATTACGTACGGGGAAAGTGGATCTGGGACCTGTAACGCGGGGGCTGTGCTGAGGGCTCTTTTTAAAGCATCCATGGCATCCGTGTGCTGTGGAAGCCATTCCCAAGGTGCTTCTTTCTTGAGAAGATCGGATAGGGGCACTGCCTATCCTATGGGCCAAGTTCCCGACGGCATGGAACACTTAGCCTTTTTTTTCTGTGAACCCAGCATGGCGCTGCGGACTGAATCCAGCGTCGGTGGGGGGGGGGGGGGGGGCGTTCCGCAGGCAGTGGGGGGGCTTTAGTGGGGGCTGGGGGCACTGGTCCAGGGGTGGCGAGGGGGGTTAGTGGGGGACAGTATGTGGCAGGCCAGGTCCTCGCACAGCCGGTGCCATGTTGCACGCCGCAGCCGCTGCAAGCCGCCACCGTGCGCATGCGCGGCCACAGACCCGGCAATTC
Organism: Scyliorhinus torazame; assembly: GCF_047496885.1. NCBI lineage: Eukaryota > Metazoa > Chordata > Chondrichthyes > Carcharhiniformes > Scyliorhinidae > Scyliorhinus > Scyliorhinus torazame. Next base: position 134,973,876 of record NC_092712.1, read on the forward strand.
TCTGGCCGTATCCGCAGGTAAAGCCAGGGGCTTTACGCTGGGCAGCTGCTAGCCCCCCACCAGACGGAGATTCGGTGCAGGTTTTGCGCCGTTTTTTCTGGCGTAAAACGCCACTGTTCCCATGCGCCGGCGTCAGCACTTAGTCTGCAAATCATAGAATCCAGCCCCCTGTCTTTCAATTAGGCACTTTATAGCCTTCTGGATTCAACATGGAAATCAACAGTTTTAGACTATAAAGTCTGTCCTCCATTGTATTTTCTTTGCTGTGCAAGTTTCAATGTTCTCTTACTTTCCATTTCAGACCGTGGCTCTCGGCATACCTTTTATTTCTTTGTTCCTCATCTTGCCCAACAAAACCATTCCCTTTGGCCCTGAAAGACCCGAGCACAGATCTTCCTTTGTCTTTGTCCCACCCACCTATTGCTCAAAACCTATTACATCTCTGACCTTTCTCAGTTCTGATGAAAGGCCATTGAAACATTAATTATACCTCCAGCATTTTATGTTTTTATTCCAGATTTCCAGCATTTGTAGCATTCTGTTTTTCAATTAACATTGCTATCTATTTTTGTACATATACCCTGTATGCTATTCAACACAAAGCATCCTCCACCTCCCCCACAATTTGAAACATAAGCATTGCCTACAGGAGCTTAGATTTGTGCACAATAGTCACTTAGCCTTGCTGCCATAACTTGGGTCAGATTGAATCTGCCACAATATCCTTTACTCACCCTGTACGCACGTAATGTCCTTCATTCCTGGCTTATTTGAAAGAAACATAGAAAATAAAGCCGACCCTGCCATTCAATATAATCATGGCTGAGCTTCTAACTCAACATTCCCCATTCTTTCTCATACCCCTTGATTCCTTTAGAGCCTAGAAATCTACATATTTCCATCTTAAATAGATTCAGTGACTTGGCCTCCACAACCTTCTGTCACAGAGAATTCCATAGGATCACCACCCTTCCTATTGAAGACATTTCTTCTCATCTCAGTCCTATATGGCCTACCCTATAACCTGAGACTATGGCTCCTTGTTCTAGACTTCCCAGCGAGAGGAAACAACATCCTTTCAGCCACTCTGTCCAGCCCTGTCAGAATTTTATAGGTTTCAATTAGATCGCCTTTCATTCTTCTAAATTTCAGTGTCTACAGGCCCAGTCGACCCAATCTCTCCTCACACAACAATCTTGCCAACCCAAGAATCAGTATAATGAACCGTCAAGATCTGAGCTTTTGCTATTACTATAATGTAAACCAGACAGCTGATTCGTGATGCAGAGCGAGGCCAGTAGCGCGGGTTCAATTCCCAGCTGAAGTTATTTATGAAGGCCCCTCCTTCTCAACCTTGCTGCACGCCTGAGATATGGTGATCCTCAGATTAAATCACCACCAGTCAGCTCTCCCCCTCAAAGTGGAAAGTAGCCGATGATCATCTGGGACTAGGGCGGCTTTACTACTAATGTAAACAACATATCATTTTCCAAATGTCTCTTGGTTATTCTTATGGCTGTTTTTGTTTTCTCAGTTGAATGCAATACCTTTTCCAGTTCACTTGTGAGTGAAATGACTTTTCTGCAATTTGCTTCCGTATGTTCCTTGTACAGCCATAATGGCTTTATTTCACCACGTGCTCTTCTTTTAACCTTGACTCAAGGCTGCACTAATATTTTTCTTCCCCATCCAATATGAGGGAATGAAACTTGTGTAAATATACAGCTTAAGTTTGAGGGCTTGTCTAACTTCCCCTTGCCATAGGACACAGGTTTATATGAGGGACTGGTCTTGGGCTTCTGTGGGGTGGTTCAGTTTTTGCTGAAGCTCTACGTTGGCATGTATGACTCTTAACACTTGGTGGTGCTGTTGGATCAGAAAAAAATCTAAATTCTGTTTAGCTCCAGAGTTCATCATTTAGAAAGTAATGTAAAAATGCTTTTGTAGTTGGAATGAAGAACAATATATACACCAGGAAATATAGCCAAGGATAAACATCAATAATGGCTGCACTGCTGCCTCACGGCTTCGAGGGTCGGGGTTCGATCCCGGCCCTGGGTCACTGTCCATGTGGAGTTTCTCCTCATGTCTGGGTGGGTGTCACCCCCACAACCTAAAAAGATGCATAGGGTAGGTGGATTGGCCATGCTAAATTGCCACTTAATTGGAAAAAAAGAATTGGGTACTCTAAATTTATTTTTAATAAAACATCAACAATGGTTCTAAGCAACTAAAGAGCTTGGGCTGGAGTCAGACTAGAAAAAAAATTGCTGGCTGGAAAACCGATCCAGAAGGCCCATTTCCACTTCTGGCAATTTTCACCAATGCAGCAATGTGGACAGATTGGGAAGCCCGAACGCTGCTGTTTCGAAGTTGCCAGCACCAGTGGGCATTTGAAAACTTTTACCTTTTTCAGTGAAACAGCAGCTTTGGAAGCCTCCGTAAATCACACCTGACGAGTGGAGATATGAAACATGGATCGGAGGTGGCGAAAAGTTTAACAGGTAAGCACAAATGGTGTTTCCCTTTCATAGTTTATCATGAAATCTTGTAACTTGAGTTGTATCTATTTTACTAATGTGAGTTATGACAGTGCTATGATTAGAAAAGCCAAGTGAACATTAAGTATGTGGTTGCCAGATGGGTACTTCTGGCATCTAGCAATGTGTTGTGGGAAAAAAATAAAAGAATAGCATTGTAAAAGTGGAAAGGTCTTAAGATGCATGAGAGTAGATTATGCACTAGATGAAGTATTATTCTGCATTGGAGAGCATGGAAAGTATATCTCAGTGTCAGTTCCAGAGCTAATTGTTCACATTCCCCCATTACTTTCGCTAAATCATTAAGAACATCTCAGCTATCTGTTTGGCTGGTTCAAAGCTTTGACAGATGTCTGAACTTTTGGTGTCTTCAAATACTCTAATTCTGCACTACAGAGTTTGTTTACACAATTGTTCAGGGGATGCCAGTTTGATGGCTTGGTGACCTTCTGAACCATTAATAGATTCTGCACTACAGGATTTGTTTACACAGGCATCCAGAGGAATATGAGGACTTGTTTGTATCGACAGATTTATGAGCTTCTGAAGAGGATAATAATTTAGGTCCCTATGCAGGTAACGTTTGTTTGTTTATAACGGTGAGTGAGTTTGTACAATACTTTCAAATATTATTATTGGGTTTTAAAATTTTATTTATAATGGATGGTCAATGAATGGGTTGGGGTGTGGGGGTTGAGGATGGGTATGGTTGTGAGGAGGTGATGTGGTAATGCGGATAGACCATAAGACAAAGGAGCAAAGGTAGGCCACTCGGCTCATCAAGTCTGCTTTGCCATTCGTTGAGATAATGGCCGATCTGATATCAACCTCAACTCCACTTTCCTTGATTCCCTTACTGATTAAAAATTTGCCTATCTCAGCCTTGAACATATAGCTCTCTGCAGCAAAGAATTCAACAGATTCACTACCCTCTGAGAGAAAAAGTTCCTCCTCATCTCTGCCTTCATAGAATTTACAGGGCAGAAGAAGGTCATTTGACCCATTGAGTCTGCACCGGCCCTTAGAAAGAGCACCCTACCGATGCCCACACTTCCACCCTATCTGTACACGTCCATCGTATCCCCGTAACCTCACCTAACCTTCTTGGACACTATGGGCAATTTAGCATGGCCAATTGATCTAACCTGCACGTCTTTGGACTGTGGGAGGAAACTGGAGTACCCGGAGGAAACGCACGCAGACATGGGGAGAACGTGCAGACTCCACACAGACAATGACCCAAGCTGGGAATCAAACCTGGGATCCTGGAGCTGTGAAGCAATTGTGCTAACCACTGTGCTACCGTGCTGCCCGTCTTCAATAGGTGGCCCCTTACACTTTGATTATGTCTTCTGGTCCTAGACGCTCCCAAAAGAGGAAACACCCTCTCAGCATTTATCCTGTCAAGCACCCCGAGAATCCTATATGTCTCAATAAGGGCGTTCTCATTTTTCTAAACTCCAATGAGTACAGGCCAATCTACTCAACTTCATTAAAAAATCCCTCCATACCCAAGGTCAACCTACTGAACCTTCTCTGGACTGCCTCCAATGCCAGTTCCTTCGACAAGGGGACCAAACTGTTCACAGTATTGCAGGTGTGGTCTAACTCAGGATTTGTCAAACTCAAGGTCGCAACCCACAGGTGGGTTGCGGGCGGGTGTCGAGAGGGTCACAGAGCGAATAGCCGCGGCATTCCCAATCCTAGGAAGAAGTGTCCAACAGTCACAACCGTCTTTTAAGAATGCCGCCTGCCTGCAGTTCCCGATTGGCTGCGTGTGGCGCACAAAGACTCCGTGAGACGAATAGAGTGAAGTCGATGAGGCTTTATTAAGCGTGTCTGTTCCCCAGCAGCCCGATAGTAAACTGGCCTGTGGGGGAAGGCACCGGCTTCTTATACTTCGCCTTCAGGGCGGAGTATGAGGTCAACGGCCAACCAGGACCCGGGATCTGTCAGCCAATGACATTAGGGCTTCCAGTCCCACATGACCCCCAATACATACTACCACATTCACCCCTTGTCAAAAATGAACCCGGCGGGGTGATGCTTCGTATGGTGGTAAGGGTTTACAGGGCTGGTCCTGGGAGGATAGAACAGTTACATGGTAGTACAGTATTGGACAGTATCGTCCTGTTACAACTATTTACAGAGGATATAGGAAAAACAAAATGTTCATTGGACAGTCCATCTTTGTTTTACATCGACGCCACGAGTCGGTCGGGCGGTCTGGTCGTCCGTGTCGATCGCCTCGGCCCCGGCGGTGGTGGTGGTGCTTGTACCAGCGTTGTCGCCTCCGGGAGCCGCACGGTTTCAGCTGTCGGTGCAAAGGGGAGGGGGACTGATCCTCCTGGGAAGGGGGCGGTCGCGGGGTGCGGCGGTGGCAGGAAGGAGGGCGGTTGGGTTGATGGTGTCGGGGGGGGGGTGCGTGGTGCCGGCGGGTGCCAGATCCCGCAGGGAGACCGTGTCCTGTCGGCCGTCGGGGTACTCCACGTAGGCGTACTGGGGGTTTGCGTGGAGGAGGTGAACCCTTTCGACCAACGGGTCCGCCTTATGTGCCCGCACGTGCTTTCGGAGCAGGATGGGTCCTGGGGCCGCCAGCCAGGTCGGCAGCGACGTTCCAGAGGAGGACCTCCTAGGGAAGACCAGGAGACGCTCGTGAGGCGTTTGATTAGTGCTCGTACATAATAACGACCGGATGGAATGGAGAGCGTCCGGGAGGACCTCCTGCCACCGTGAAACTGGGAGATCCCTGGACCGTAGGGCCAGTAGGACGGCCTTCCAGACCGTGGCGTTCTCCCTTTCTACTTGCCCGTTCCCCCGGGGGTTGTAGCTGGTCGTCCTGCTTGAAGCTATGCCCTTGCTGAGCAGGAACTGGCGCAGCTCGTCACTCATGAAAGAGGACCCCCTGTCGCTGTGGACGTATGCGGGGTAACCGAACAGCGTGAAGATGCTGTTCAGGGCTTTAATGACTGTGGCCGCGGTCATGTCGGAGCAGGGGATGGCAAAAGGGAAGCGGGAGTATTCGTCCACTACATTAAGGAAATACGCGTTGCGGTCGGTGGAGGGGAGGGGCCCTTTGAAATCGAGACTGAGGCGTTCAAAGGGGCGGGAAGCCTTAATCAGGTGCGCTCCATCTGGCCTGAAAAAATGCGGTTTGCATTCTGCGCAGATGTGGCAGTCTCTTGAGACTGTACGGACCTCCTCTAAGGAGTATGGGAGATTGCGGGACTTGATGAAGTGGTAAAACCGAGTGACCCCCGGGTGGCAGAGGTCCTCGTGGAGGGCTTGGAGGCGGTCAATTTGTGCGTTGGCACATGTTCCGCGGGATAGGGCATCGGACGGCTCGTTCAGCTTTCCGGGCCGGTACAAGATCTCATTGTTGAAGGTGGAGAGTTCGATCCTCCACCGCAAGATCTTGTCGTTCTTGATCTTGCCTCGCTGTGCATTATCGAACATGAAGGCTACCGACCGTTGGCCAGTGAGGAGAGTGAATCTCCTGCCGGCTAGGTAATGCCTCCAATGTCGCACAGCTCCCACTATGGCTTGGGCTTCCTTTTCCACTGAGGAGTGGCGGATTTCTGAGGCGTGGTGGGTTCGGGAGAAGAAGGCCACGGTTCTGCCCGCTTGGTTAAGGGTAGCCGCTAGAGCTACGTCAGAGGCGTCGCTCTCGACCTGGAAGGGGAGGGACTCGTCGATGGCGCGCATCGTGGCCTTTGCGATGTCCGCTTTGGTGCGGCTGAAGGCCTGGCAAGCCTCTGTCGACAGCGGGACAGTCGTGGTCTGTATTAGGGGGCGGGCCTTGTCTGCGTACTGGGGGACCCACTGGGCGTAGTATGAAAAGAACCCCAGGCAGCGTTTCAGGGCTTTTGGGCAGTGCGGGAGGGGAAATTCCATGAGTGCGCGCATACGTTCGGGGTCGGTGCCTATTATCCCATTGCGCACTATGTAGCCCAGAATGGCTAGCCAATCAGTGCTAAAAACGCACTTGTCCTCGTTGTAGGTGAGGTTCAAGGCTTTGGCAGTCTGGAGGAATTTTTGGAGGTTGGCGTCGTGGTCCTGCTGATCGTGGCCGCAGATGGTTACATTGTCGAGGTACGGGAACGTGGCCCGTAACCCATGTTGATCAACCATTCGGTCCATTTCCCGTTGGAAGACCGAGACGCCGTTTGTGACGCCAATAGGGACCCGTAGGAAATGGTATAACCGCCCGTCTGCCTCGAAGGCTGTGTACTTGCGGTCACTTGGGCGGATGGGGAGCTGATGGTAGGTGGACTTGAGGTCCACGGTGGAGAAGACTTTATACTGGGCAATCCGATTGACCATGTCGGATATGCGGGGGAGAGGGTACGCGTCTAGTTGTGTGTACCTGTTGATGGTCTGGCTATAGTCAATGACCATCCTTTGTTTCTCCCCTGTCTTCACTACTACCACCTGCGCTCTCCAGGGACTATTGCTGGCCTGGATTATGCCCTCCTTTAGTAGCCGCTGGACCTCGGACCGAATGAAGGTCCGGTCCTGGGCGCTGTACCGTCTGCTCCTAGTGGCGACGGGTTTGCAATCCGGGGTGAGGTTCGCAAACAAGGACGGGGGTTGCACCTTGAGGGTGGCGAGGCCGCAGATAGTGAGTGGGGGTATGGGGCCGCCGAATTTAAACGTAAGGCTCTGTAAGTTACATTGAAAATCTAAGCCCAGCAAGGTGGGGGCACAGAGTTGGGGAAGGACGTTAAGTTTGTAGTTTTTGAATTCCCTCCCCTGTACCGTTAGGGTAACTATGCAGAATCCCTGGATCTGTACGGAGTGGGATCCTGCAGCTAGGCAAATCTTTTGTGCGCTGGGGAAGGTAGTTAAGGAACAGCGTCTTACCGTGTCGGGATGTATAAAACTTTCCGTGCTCCCGGAGTCGACTAGGCATGGCGTCTCGTGGCCGTTAATTAGGACCGTTGTCGTCGTCGTCTGGAGAGTCCGGGGCCGAGCCTGATCGAGTGTAACCAAAGCGAGCCGTGGTTGTAGTAGTGGGGTGGGGTCCGTTGTTGCCGTCCAAGATGGCATCGGGGATGGACAAAATGGCCACCCCCATACATCGCCCGCGGCTGAGGGGTCACAAGATGGCGTCGGGGGTGGACAAAATGGCCGCCCCCATGCGTCGTACAGGTCGGGGGCGGTCCAAGATGGCGGGGCCCCTCCTCCCCTCGTGGTGGTCGGGACCCAAAATGGTGGCGTCTGCGGGTCGCACATGGTGTGCTGGGGGGTCTGGGGGGGCGCTAGGACCGCGCGGAGTTCCTGCATTGCGAGCGCCCGGGCCGTGGGCGCTAGGACCGCGCGGAGTTCCTTGACTGCGAGCGCCAGGGCCGCGGGCACTAGGACCGCGCGGGGCTCCCTCGCCGGGGACAGCGGTGGTCGGGGCCCAGGCCGGCGGGTCAGTACCGCGAGCGCTGGGACCGTGAGGAGCTCCCTCGCCGGGGACAGCGGTGGTCGGGGGTCAAGGTAGGTGGCGCCGGCGGGTCAGGCGTGGGGCGCGGGACGGGGGTGAGGGTGGCGTTCGGGATGCGGAAAACCCCCTCCTCTCCGTGGAGAGTGTTGGCCGGCACCCAAATCGGGAGCGCCGGCGGCGGGTCGTACATGGACTGCGGGGAGGGGGGTTGGGGAGCGTAGGCGGCGTGCAGGGCTCCCAGTTCTCCCGGGACCGCGGTGGTCAGGACCCAAAATGGCGGCGCCTGCGGGTCGCACATGGCGTGCTGGGGGGGTTGGGAGGCATAGACTGCCTGTAGGGCTCCCTGTGGCCCCGGGACGGCGGCGACCACGCGGGATCGGCACACCACCGCATAGTGGCCCTTTTTCCCGCAGCTTTTGCAGATGGCTGCGCGGGCCGGACAGCGTTGTCGGGGGTGCTTCGCCTGGCCGCAGAAATAACAGCGGGCGCCCCCGGTGCGACTCGGCGTTTGGACTGCGTAAGCCTGTGGGGTGTCCGGGGGGGGGTAGGGGGTTTGCCGCGGCGGGTACGTACTGGGCCCAATGGCCTGCCGCGCGGTCGGGGCCGTAGGCGCGGGTATTACGCGCGGCTACGTCCAGCGAGGCTGCCAGGGCCCGTGCCTCTGAGAGTCCTAGCGACTCTTTTTCTGGAAGTCTTTGGCGGATTTGGGAGGATTGCATACCTGCCACAAAAGCATCGCGCATTAACATGTCCGTATGTTCATTTGCATTCACCGACGGGCAGCTGCAGGCTCTTCCCAAAATCAGCAGCGCGGCGTAGAACTCATCCATCGATTCTCCGGGAGCTGCCGTCTTGTCGCGAGCTGGTAGCGAGCGTAGATTTGGTTAACTGGGCGAACGTAGAGACTTCTCAGTGCTGTGAACGCCGTCTGGAAATCGTGGGTGTCTTCAATGAGGGTGAAAATCTCCGTGCTCACCCTCGAGTGCAGGACCTGCAGTTTTTGTTCATCTGAGACTCGGCCTGTGGTCGATGTGATGTAGGCCTCAAAGCAAGTCTGCCAGTGTTTGAAGGCTGCTGCCGCATTCACTGCGTGGGGGCTGATCCTCAGGCATTCTGGAATGATCCTGAGCTCCATAGTCCTTTTTAGGCACGCTTAATAAATTGTGGCGCACAAAGACTCCGTGAGACGAATAGAGTGAAGTCGATGAGGCTTTATTAAGCGTGTCTGTTCCCCAGCAGCCCGATAGTAAACTGGCCTGCGGGGGAAGGCACCGGCTTCTTATACTTCGCCTTCAGGGCGGAGTATGAGGTCAACGGCCAACCAGGACCCGGGATCTGTCAGCCAATGACATTAGGGCTTCCAGTCCCACATGACCCCCAATACATACTACCACACTGCGGCGTTGAGGGGGCAGGGTCGCGGGAGGCTGGGCTGTATGCCGGTCTCCGGGGGGGTTGCTGACAGGCAACCAGGTGGGCACACGATGCTCCCGGTGGTGGCCCCGGCTTGGAGATCCACTTTCGTGCTCACCACCTGCATGCTGCCTGGCCCGTCCCCTGCCACCAATCAGCAGGATGTGACCTGCGGCTCCATGGTTAAACTGTTCAATGGTCGGCACAATGTCCGCTTGCATTCCCATGAAGTGAAGTGCTGGTTGGGAAGTGTTCAGCAGTCTGCGATTGGAGTAGATTCTGGATTTTGTTTATTGTCACCTATACCGAGGTACAGTGAAAAGTATTTTGCTGCGAGCAGCTCAACAGAATCATTAAGTACACGAAAAGAAAAGAAAATACATAATTGGGCAACACAAGGTACACAATGTAACTACATAAACACTGGCATCGGGTGAAGCATACAGGGGTGTAGTGTTAATGAGGTCTGTCCATAAAAAGGTTGTTTAGGTGGGGCAGAAGCTGTTTTTGAGTCTGTTCATGCGTGTTCTCAGACTTTTGTATCTCCTGCCCGATGGAAGAAGTTGGAAGAGTGAGTAAGCTGGGTGGGAGAGGTCTTTGATTATACTGCCCGCTTTCCGCAGGCAGCGGGAGGTGTAGATGGAGTCAATGAATGATAGGCAGGTTTGTGTGATTGACTAGCCTGTGTTCACGACTCTCTGAAGTTTCTTGCGGTCTTGGGCCAAGTAATTGCCATACCAGGCTGTGATGTAGCCAGATAGGATGCTTTCTATGGCGTATCTGTAAAAGTTGGTAAGGCTTAATGTGGACATGCCAAATTTCCTTCGTTTCCTGAGGACGTATAGGCGCTGTTGTGCTTTCTTGGTGGTAGCGTCGACGTGGGTGGACCAGGATAGATTTTTGCAGATGTGTACACCTAGGAATTTGAAGCTGCTAACCATCTCCACCTTGGCCCCGTTGATGCTGACTGGTGTGTACAGTACTTTGCTTCCTGAAGTCAATGACCAGCTCTTTAGTTTTGCTGGCATTGAGGGATAGATTGTTGTCGCTGCACCACTCCACTAGGTTCTCAATCTCCCTCCTGTATTCTGACTCGTCGTTATTCGAGATCCGGCCCACTTTGGTCTTATCATCAGCAAACTTGTAGATGGAGTTGGAACCAAATTTTGCCACGCAGTCGTATGTGTACAGGGAGTAGAGTAGGGGGCTAAGTGCGCAGCCTTGCGGGGCCCTGGTATTGTGGAGGAGGTGTTGTTGTTTATTCTTGCTGATTGTGGTCTTGGGTCAGAAAGTCGAGGATCCTGTTGCAGAGTGAGGAGCCAAGTCCTAGGTTTTGATATGAGCTTGGTTGGGATTATGGTGTTGAAGGCGGAGCTGTAGTCAATAAATACGAGTCTGATGTCGGAGTTCTTGTTGTCAAGATGCTCTAGCGATGAGTGTAGGGCCAGGGAGATGGTGTCTGCTGTGGACCGGTTGCGGCGGCATGCGAATTGCAATGGATCAAGGAGTTCTGGGAGTATGGAGGTGATGCGCTTCATGATCAACCTCTCGAATCACTTCATTACGACTGAAGTGAAGGCTACCTCACTTGGGGCATGTTGCCTGGTTCTTCTGTGGTGCCGGTATGATGGTGGTCTTCTTGAAGCAGGTGGGGACCTCGGAGCGGAGTAGGGAGAGGTTAAAGATGTCCGCGAATACATCTGTCAGCTGGTCCACGCAGGCTCTGAGTGCATGATCAGGGATCCTGTCTGGACCCATCGCCTTCCGAGGGTTCACTTTCAGGAAGGCCGATTTGACTGGAAGCTGTGATGGTGGGTATGGGTGTGTTATGGGCTGCTTGTGCACTCGACAGTGGATCGTTGGTTTTCTGCTCGAACCAGCATAGAATGCATTGAGTTCATCGGGAGGGGTGCGCTGCTGCTGGAGATACTGCTCGGCTTCGCTTTGTAGTCTGTTATGTCCTTTAGGCCTTGCCACAATCGCCAAGAGTCTGTAACGCTAGTCTGTGACTCCAGCTTGGTCTGATATTCTCTCTTAACATCTCAGATGCCTTTGCGGAGGTCTAACCTGGATTTTTTGTTTAGGTCAGGGTCGACGGACTTGAACGCCTCAGACCTGTCCTTCAGTAGGGAGTGAATCTCACGATTGAGCCATGGTTTCTGGTTGGAGAATGTACCTGGTTGAAAGTGTACCTGAGCAAAAGACCCTAGCTGTTCAAGTGAAGACAAGCATCCAGCAGAGGGCAGTAAAGTGGAGCTGCTGATTGGCTGTTGCGGGGGAAATTTGCATACGTCGGTTGTGCTCACCCTAACTTGAAGGTGTACCTGAGCAAGAGACCCTAGCTGTTCAAGTGAAGACAAGGATCCAGCAGAGGGCAGTAGAGTGGAGCTGCTGAGTGGCTGTTGCGGGGGAAATTTGCATACATCTGTTGTGCTCACCCTAACTTGAAGGTGTACTTGAGCAAGAGACCCTAGCTGTTCAAGTGACGACAAGCATCCAGCAGAGGGCAGTAGAGTGGAGCTGCTGATTGGTTGTTGCGCGGGAAATTTGCTTACGTCGATTGTGCTCACCCTAACTTGACGGTGTACCTGACCAAGAGACCTCAGCTGTTCAAGTGAAGACAAGCATCCAGCAGAGGGCAGTAGAGCGGAGCTGCTGATTGGCTGCTGCAGAGGAAATTTGCATATGTCTGTTGTGCTCACCCTAACGTGAAGGTGTACCTGAGTAAGAGACCCTAGCTGATCAAGTGAAGACAAGCATCCAGCAGAGGGCAGTAGAGCGGAGCTGCTGATTGGCTGTTGTGGGGGAAATTTGCATACATCCATTGTGCTCACCCTAACTTGAAGGTGTACCTGAGCAAGAGACCATAGCTATTCAAGTGAAGACAAGCATCCAGCAGAGGGCAGTAGAGCGGAGCTGCTGATTGGCTGTTGCTGGGGAAATTTGCATACGTCGGTTGTGCTCACCCTAACTTGAAGGTGTACCAAAGCAATAGACTCAAGCTGTTCAAGTGAAGACAAGCATCCAGCAGAGTGTAGTAGAGCGGAGCTGCTGATTGGCTGATGTGGGGGAAATTTGCATACGTCCATTGTGCACACCCTAACTTGAAGGTGTACCTGAGTAGGAGACCCTAGCTGTTCAAGTGAAGATAAGCATCCAGCAGAGGGCAGTAGAGCGGACCTGCTGATTGGCTGTTGTGGGGAAATTTGCATACGTCCGTTGCGCTCATCCTAACTTGAAGATGTACCTGAGCAAGAGACCCGAGCTATTCAAGTGAAGAAAAGCACCAGCAGAGGGCAGTAGAGCAGAGCTGCTGAATGGCTGTTGCGGGGGAAATTTGCATACGTCCATTGTGCTCACCCTAACTTGAAGGTGTACCTGAGCAAGTGACCCTAGCTGTTCAAGTGAAGACAAGCATCCAGCAGAGGGCAGTAGAGTGGAGCTTCTGGTTGGCTGTTGCGGGGGAAATTTGCATACGTCCGTTGTGCTCACCCTAACTTGGAGGTGTACCTGAGCAAGATACCTTAGCTGTTCAAGTGAAGACAAGCATCCAGCAGAGGGAAGTAGATGGGAGATGCTGATTAGCTGTTGCGGGGGAAAATTGCATACATCTGTTGAGCTCACCCTAGCTTGAAGGTGGTTTGTGGAGGAGCTGCTGTCAAGTGACACTTAAACCCAAAACACTTCTTTACTGTTTCCCTCCCTACCCCCTCCTCTAACCAAAAAAAAAAAAACGCTGTAAAGATCAAGAGGAAGGCTCGAGGGCAGGTAGAAGTAGAAAGAAGTTGAACCATAACGTCACAGCCTGCAGGTAAGGGATTGGCTGGTGACTGGTAAGTAGTTTTTCTTTTATTTTCCCTCATGTGTTATCGTGTGGGGTGCAGAGATTGCTGAGTGAGTGCTTGCTGAGCAGGGGAGTGAATAACAGGTAAACTCTTTCTTTGTTTTTCTTTTTTTATCTAGAGGGGATGGCAGGGAAGGTAGTGCAATGTTCCTCCAGCAGAATGTTTGAGGCGAGGGACGCCGTCATTGTCCCTGCTGATTTCATCTGTGGGAAGTGCATCCAGCTCCTCAGAAACCGCGTTAGGGAGCTGGAGCTGGATGAACTTTGGATCATTCGGGAGGCAGTGGAGGTCATAGATAGAAGCTTCAGGGATGTAGTTACTCCGAAGAATAAAGATAGATGGGTGACGGTGAGAGGGGCTGGGAGGAAGCAGTCAGTACAGAGATCCCCTGTGGTCGTTTCCCTTAGTAACAAGTATACCGCTTTGGAGACTGTTGGGGGGGGGGGGGGAACTTACCAGGGGTAAGCCATGGGGTACAGGTCTCTGGCACAGAGTCTGTCCCTGTTGTTCAGAAGGGAAGGGGGAGAGGAGTAGAGCATTAGTCTTTGGAGACTCCATAGTTAAGGGGATAGACAGGAGATTCTGTGGGAATGAGAGAGACTCGCGGTTGGTGTGTTGCCTCCCAGGTGCCAGGGTGCATCATGTCTCGGATCATGTTTTCAGGATCCTTAAGGGGGAGGGGGAGCAGCCCCAAGTCGTGGTCCACATAGGTACCAACGACATAGGTAGGAAAAGGGATAGGGATGTAAGGCAGGAATTCAGGGAGCTAAGGTGGAAACTTAGATCTAGGCCAAACAGAGTTATTATCTCTGGGTTGTTACCCGTGCCACTAGCGAGACGAGAAATAGGGAGAGAGAGGAGTTGAACATGTGGCTACAGGGATGGTGCAGGAGGGAGGGTTTCAGGTTTCTGGATAATTGGGGCTCATTCTGGGGTCAGTGGGACTTCTACAAAGGGGATGGTCTACACCTGGACCAGAGGGGTACCAATATCCTGGGCGGGACATTTGCTAATGCTCTTCGGGAGAGTCGGGTCTGGCAGGGTTCCTGGTGCTGGTTGAGGTTGTGGAGTTGCTGGGGGAACAAGTTTGCGAACCGGTCGGGTCCCGGCGTTCTGCGAGTCTTCGCATGGGGCCACTGCCATTCCGGGGGTCCTGGGTCGCAGGCAGGGGCTTCCTGAGTCAGGTTGGGCTGGGTTCTGTGTTCTGTTCCCTCGTTGGGTGCTCCCGGGGTCGGGTTTTGGAGTAGGCCGGTCGGGCCTCCATGTGGATTTTTCTTTTGTTCATCTCAAGGTAGGTCGGTTGCTGGGCAGGCCTCTCCGGGTCAGGTCACTGGGCGGGCCTATCCGGGTCGAGTTGGGCCGGGTCTCGTGGTCGGAGGTAGGGCGGGAGCTCCGGTGCCTGGGCCAGGCAGTCCGGGGGCTGGCATCGGTTCTTAGGTTGCGTCGGGCGCTCCGAGGTCCGGGTTGGGTCCAAATCGAGGTCTGGGCATCATTTCCAGTTTGGGCCTCATCCGCTTCCAGTTGATATGGAAATAAAATGATTGGAGCATGAGGGAATAACAAATCCCGTCCAGTTTGCAGAATGGGTGGCACCCGTGGTGCCTATCATTAAGCCGGACGGCTCGGTCCGCCTTTATGGAGATTTCAAACAAACGATTAATCGCTACTCACAACTGGACAAATACCCAATTCCCCGGATTGAGGATCTGCATGCAAAGCTGGCTGGGGGACTCCTATTCTCAAAGCTGGATATGTGCCACGCATATCAACAGCTGAAGCTGGACGAAGAATCCCAAAAATTCTCAACAATAAACACCCTGAAGGGCCTTTTTCAGTACACAAGATTACCCTTAGAGGGTATCGTCAGCTTGTGCGATATTCCAGAGGACAATGGAGAATATATTGCGTGGGCTACCATGAGTCGCCATTTACCTGGATGACGTCCTCATTACAGGAAAAACAAAGGCAGAACACCTGCAAAACCTGGAAGAAGTCCTTAGGTTTTCAGCAGCAGGCGTGCACCTAAAAAGAGAGAAATGTGTTTTCCTAGCCCCTCAAGTAATCTATCTAGTTTACAAGGTTGACAAGTCCGGGCTACACCCTTTGGAGGATCGAGTGAGGATGATTAAAGATGCACCGGCCCCCACCACAATCCAGGAGTTAAGGTCTATTTTAAGACTGGTGACATATTATAGAAAGTTCATACAGAACAGAGCTTCCATCTTGGACCCCCCTAGACCAATTACTAAAAAAGGGGCAAGCCTGGGAGTGTTCCGCCTGCCAAGACAGGGCTTTCCCAGAGGATTGGAAAGTAGCAAACTTGACACCACTGTTTAAAAAAGGAGGTCGGCAGAAAGCGGGTAACTTCGGTTGTAGGGAAAATGCTGGAATCTATCATTAAGGAGGAAATAGCGGGGCACCTGGAGGGAAATTGTCCCATTGGGCAGACGCAGCATGGGTTCACAAAGGGTAGGTCGTGTCTGACTAATTTGGTAGAATTTTTTGAGGACGTTACCAGTGCAGTAGATAATGGGGAGCCAATGGATGTGGTATATCTGGATTTCCAGAAAGCTTTTGACAAGGTGCCACACAAAAGGCTGCTGCATAAACTAAAGATGCATGGCATTGAGGGTAAAGTGGTAGCATGGGTAGAGGATTGGTTAACTAACAGAAAGCAGAGAGTGGGGATAAATGGGTGTTTCTCTGGTTGGCAACCTGTAACTAGTGGGGTCCCTCAAGGATCAGTGTTGGGCCCGCAGTTGTTCACAATTTACATAGACGATTTGGAGTTGGGGACCAAGTGTAATGTGGTAACGTTTGCAGACGACACTAAGATGAGTGGTAAAGCAAAAAGTGCAGAGGATACCGGAAGTCTGCAGAAGGATTTGGATAGGTTAGGTGAATGGACTAGGGTCTGGCAGATGGAATTCAATGTTGCCAAGTGTGAGGCTATCCATTTTGGGAGGAATAACAGCAGAATGGATTATTATTTAAACGGTAAGATGTTAAAACATGCTGTTGTGCAGAGGGACCTGGGTGTGCTGGTGCACGAGTCGCAAAAAGTTGGTGTTCAGGTGCAACAGATGATTAAGAAGGCTAATCGAGTTTTGTCTTTCATTGCTAGAGGGATGAAGTTCAAGACTAGTGAGGTTATGCTGCAATTGTATAGCGTGTTGGTGAGGCCGCATCTGGAGTATTGTGTTCAGTTTTGGTCTCCTTACCTGAGAAATAACATATTGGCACTGGAGGGAGAGCAGAGGAGATTCACGAGGTTGATCCCAGAGTTGAGGGGATTAGATTATGATGAGAGGTTGAGTAGACTGGGACTGTACTCATTGGAGTTTAGAAGGATGCGGGGGGATCTTATTGAGACATATAAAATTATGAAGGGAATAGATAGGATAGATGCGGGCAGGTTGTTTCCACTGGTCGGGGAAAGCAGAACTAGGGGGCATGGCCTCAAAATAAGGGGAAGTAGATTTAGGACGGAGTGTAGGAGGAACTTCTTCACCCAAAGGGTTGTGAATCTCTGGAATTCCTTGCCCAGTGAAGCAGTTGAGGCTCCTTCTTTAAACGTTTTTAAGAAAAAGATAGATGCCATTCTAAAGAATAAAGGGATTCGGGGATATGGTGTATGGGCCGGAGAGTGGAGCTGAGTCCACAAAGATCAGCCATGATCTCATTAAATTGCGGAGCAGGCTCGAGGGGCCAGATGGCCTACTCCTGTTCCTAGTTCTTATGTTCTTATGTTCTTATAAAAGAACAGCTTTCCTCAAAGAACGTCTTGGCACACTACGACCCCAGGAAAGAGTTGGTGCTAACGTGCGACGCGTCTCCATATGGCATTGGTGCAGTTTTGGCACACAGAGGACAAAACGGACAGAAACGACCTATAGCGTTTGCTTCCAGGACGCTGGCAACAGCAGAACGAAAGTATGCCCAAATCAACAAGGAAGGGCTGGCTGTAATCTTCGTGGTAAAGAAATTTCACCAGTACTTGTACGGGCGGAAATTCACTACAATTACAGGCCACAAGCCATTGCTGGGTTTGTTGAAAGAAGAAAAAGCAATACCACCAATATCTTCGTCCTGGATCCAACGCTGGCCCCTACTATTGGCGGCGTGCCAGTATCAACTGGAGCATCAGCCAGGAACCAAGGTGGCAAACGCCGATGCACTAAGCAGGCTGCCATTACCGGGCGCCCATTAGTACCCAAAATAGAGGAAACGGTAATGATGTTACATTTCCTGGACACCCTTCCAGTGGCTGCACAAAACATTCGTTGATGGACCCAAAGGGACCCAGTTTTATCAAAAAGAAAACACATGGTGTTATCTGGGAAATGGAAAGACTGGTCCAGGCGAAATTCCACCCTTACTGGAACATAAGAGAGCAGATCACCGTGGAGGACGGGATCCTGCTATGGGGAGCTCGAGTAATAATTCCAAGTCAAGGCCGTCGAGCCATACTGGCTGAACTACATCATGGGCACCCTGGAGTCTCAAAAATGATGATGCTGGCCAGAAGCTATGTCTGGTGGCTAGGCCTGGACACAGACATAGCGGCATTGGTAGGTCGGTGCCAAAAATGCCAACAAGAGCAGAAGGTGCCACTGGCAGCCCTGCTGCACCCATGGGAATGGCCAGGTAGACTATGGTCGCGACTTCATGTCGATTTTGCAGGCCCGTTCATGGGTTCTGTTGCTCTATTAATAATGTTGAGGAATCACAAGCCTTCCCTTATATCGATCAAATGACCACACAACCAGTTAGTTAGTTCAAAAGATGGATTATTTACATACACAAGAGTTATCTCGACATGCAAACACAATATCTACTACGAGTTAAACTACACCTATCAGCTACAATAACCTATACTTAACTTCAGGGCGACCGGCACTGTGCAAATGGATAAGGCCTTTATCTGGATTTCACTTGGCTGGTTCAAAGAAAGTGGCTCTGTCTCTGCTAGGCTCAGCCGTCAGGTAGTGATCGTTTGTCTTGAACTTGGCTGGCTGTTCCTGCTGCAATTGGGTTGGCACAGGCCGGATCCAAAAGAGACAGAACACATGGCTGCGCTCTCTTTTATCCCCCTGGGATTTTGTGCTCTTTGGGGCGGTCCTTAACCTTGGGCCCAATAGTTCGACAGGGCTCTGATCACTGTCTTCGATTTCGGCCAATAAAGGGGCGGGCGCCTTGGTAGCTGGGCGGGTCCTTAGCGGTCATTGACCTTGGCAGTTGGGCTTTCTGAGTAAGGGGAGTGGCGCCGATCAGTCTGTGGCCGTACGGGTTGCTTGATTGGAGTTCTATTGCCCTGGGAAAATTGGCCATTAAAATGCAAACGAGCGGGGGTTTTGATCAGGTCTGGTTTCAGATACACAGAGACTCTGTATCTGTCTGAGTCCTGGGTTGGCCATAATTCCCATGGTCCTTTGCAGGTGGCCATCTTCGATGTCTACAGTTCAATGTTTTTTATAATAGTAGACACCCATTCCAAATGGCTGGACGTCTACAAAATGAGCTCTGCAAATTCAACAACTACCATAGATAAACACCGCATCTCGTTAGCAACTCATGGTATCCTGGAGCTGTTAGTTTCAGATAATGGACCGGTTTTCACCAGCCAGGACTTCACAAAATTTATGAAGTCGAATGGCTTTCGGCACATAAGGACGGCACCATACCAGCCGGCATCGAATGGTTTGGCGGAGAAAGCCATCCAGACCTTCAAAGTCGGGTTGAAGAAACAGTCAGCAGCATCATTGGACACCAAACTGTCGCGCTGGCTATTTGATTACAGAACAACCCCGCACGCCACAACGGAAATAACACTGGCGGAGCTACTCATGAGCTCCGAACCCGGCTGAGTCTACTATTCCCGAATTAGGTGGCAGAATAGAGCGACACCAAGAGGCCCAATGCAGGGGCCACGACAACACTCGCCGAGAAAGGCAGTTCAACGCGGGTGAAAATGTATGGGTCAGAAATTATGCGAATGGCCCCACATGTTTAGCAGGAACAGGCAAGGCCAGGACAGGACCTGTGTCATATGAGATACGTGTGGGAAAACATGTAATAAAGAAACACCTGGACCAGATGCGGGCCTCAGATTTGTTTCCTCCACCGGAGCTGACTCAGGCCAGCATACCAAGGACCGTGGAGAGTCCTCCCCGACAAACTATTCACAACCCTCCGGTAGCACTGGTGAGGACATCGGCTTCGGATATGGACACCATGGATGATACTACAGCTGTGTACCCCTGTCACAGGAGGAAATGGGCGAACCGCCCCTCAGGCGCTCACATCGGAAAAGACGGGCGCCTAGCCGTTATACCCCACATACGTCGGAGGCCAACGTGGAGGATCCAGACCCGGAGCAAAAACGAAGCAGGAGACCCATGAGTCACGAGGACCAATGGGGCTCCTCGGACTTTGGG